>NC_068922.1:59502746-59820424 GCF_023091745.1 Budorcas taxicolor | reverse complement strand
GGAGTGGGGTGCCATTGTTACGGTAGGCTAATAGTCCAACACTGAGGATGGTGGAATAGAAGGATGTGCGCTCATCTTCTTCAAGAACTCCAAAATTACAACTCACTGCTGAACAACCATTGACAGGAGAATGTTGGATCTCACCTAAAAAAGATACCCCCACGTCCAAGGGAAAAGGAGAAGCCCCAACAAGATGGTAGGAAGGGCGAAATCCCATTTAGAATCAAACCCTATACCTGCCAGAGACACTTGGAGGGCTCAGTTAAAACCTTGTGCACACCAGGAGAACCCACAGAGACTAAGCCAGACCTGCCTTTGAGTGTTTGAGTGTCTCTTGCAGAGGTATGGGTCAGCAGTGGCCTGCCGCAGGGCACAGGCTCTGGGTACGGCAGACCTGATTATGGCATAAGCCCTCTTGGTGGAGGTTGCCATTAATCCCACCATAGAACTGCCAGAACTTACACAAGACTGGGGAAACAGACACTTGGAGGCACAAATAAAACATTGTGCGCACCAGGACCCAGGAGAAAGGAGCAGTGGCCGCACAAGAGACTGACTCAACCTGCCCATGAGTGTCCAGGAGTCTCCAGCAGAGGCGTGGGTCAGCAGCAGCCTGTTGCAGGGTCAGGAGCAGTGGGGCAGTGCACAGGACCTTTTGAAGGAGGTCACCATTATCTTCATTACCTCCACCATAGTTTGGCCTCAGGTCAAACAATAGGGAGGGAACACAGCTCCGCCCATCAACAGAAAACTGGATTAAAGATTTACTGAGTGGCCCCGCCCATCAGAACAAGACCCAGTTCCCCCCTCAGTCAGTCTCTCCCATCAGGAAGCTTCCATAAGCCTCTTATCCTTCTCCATCACAGGCCAGACAGAAATGCAAACCACAATCACAGAAAACTAACCAATCTGATCACAAGGACTACAGCCTTGTCTATCTCAATGAAACTATGAGCCATGCTGTGTAGGGCCACCCAAGACGGACTGGTCATGGTGGAGAGTTCTGACAAAACGTGGTCCACTGGAGAAGGGAATGACAAACCACTTCAGTATTCTTGCCTTGAGAACAGTAAAAAAAGGCAAAAAGATAGGAAACTGAAAGATAATTCCCAGGGTGGTAGGTGCCCAATATGCTACTGAAGAACAGCGGAGAAATAGCTCCAGAAAGAATGAAGAGATGGAGCCAGAGCAAAAACAACCCCAGTTGTGGATGTGACTGGTGATGGAAGTAAAGTCCGATGCTGTAAAGAACAACATCGCATAGGAACCTGGAGTGTTAGGTTCATGAATCAAGGTAAATTGGAAGTGGTCAAACAGGAGATGGCAAGAGTGAACACTGACATTTTAGGAATCAGTGAACTAAAATGGACTGGAATGGGTGAATTTAACTCAGATGACCATTATATCTACTACTGTGGGCAGGAATCCCTTAGAAGAAATGGAGTAGCCTTCATAGTCAACAAAAGAGTCTGAAATACGATACTTGGATGCAATCTCAAAAATGACGGAATGATCTCTGTTTGTTTCCAAGGCAAACCATTCAATATCACAGTAATCCAACTCTATGCCCCAACCAGTAATGCTGAAAAAGCTGAAGTTGAACAGTTCTTTGGAAACCTACAAGACCTTCTGGAACTAACACCCACTAAAGATGTCCTTTTCATTATAGGGGACTGGAATGCAAAAGTAGGAAGTCAAGAGATACCTGGAGTAACAGGCAAATTGGGCCTTGGAGTACAAAATGAAGCAGGGCAAAGGCTAACAGTTTTGCCAACAGAACACACTAGTCATAGCAAACACCCTCTTCCAACAACACAAGAGACAACTCTACACATGGATATCACCAGATAGTCAATACCAAAATCAGATTGATTATATTCTTTGCAGCCAAAGATGGAGAAGCTCTATATAGTCAGCAAAAACAAGACTGGGAGCTGACTGTGGCTCAGATCATGAACTCCTTATTGCCAAATTCAGACTTAAATTGAAGAAAGTAGGGAAAACCACTAGACCATTCAAGTATGACCTAAATCAAATCCCTTATGATTATACAGTGGAAGTGACAAAGAGATTCAAAGGATTAGATCTGATAGAGTACGTGAAGAACTATGGACAGAGGTTTGTGACATTGTACAGGAGGCAGGGATCAAGACCATCCCCAGAGAAAAGAAATGCAGAAAGGCAAAATGGTTGTCTGAGAGGCCTTACAAATAGCTGAGAAAAGAAGAGAAGCTAAAGACAAAGGAGAAAAGAAAAGATATACCCTTCTGAATGCAGAGTTCCAAAGAATAGCAAGGAGAAAGCCTTCCTCAGTGATCAGTGCAAAGACATAGAGGAAAACAAGAGAATGGGAAATACTAGAGATCTCTTCAAGAAAATTAGAGATACCAAGGGAACATTTCATGCAAAGATGGGCACACTAAAGGACAGAAATGGTATGGATCTAACAGAAGGAGAAGATATTAAGAGGAGGTGGCAAGAATACACAGAAAAACTATACAAAAGAGATTTTCATGACCCAGATAACCACAGTGGTGTGATCACTCACCTACAGCCAAACATCCTGGAATGTGAAGTCAAGTGGGCCTTAGGAAGCATCCTAAGAACATCCTAGTGGAGGTGATGGAATTTCAGTGGAGCTATTTCAAATCCTGAAAGATGATGCTGTGAAAATGCTGCACTCAATATGCCAGCAAATTTGGAAAATTCAGCAGTGGCCACAGGACTGGAAAAGGGCAGTTTTCATTCCAATCCCAAAGAAAGGCAAAGCCAAAGAATGCTCAAACTACCACACAATTGCACTCATCTCACATGCTAGTAAAGTAATGCTCAAAATTCTCCAACCCAGGCTTCAGCAATATGAACCGTGAACTCCCTGATGTTCAAGCTGGTTTTAGAAAAGGCAGAGGAACCAGATATCAAATTGCCAACATCCACTGGATCATCAAAAAGGCAAGATAATTCCAGAAAAATATCTACTTCTGCTTTATTGACTAGGCCAAAGCCTTTGACTGTGTGGATCACAAGAAATTGTGGAAAATTCTGAAAGAGATGGGAATATCAGACCACCTGACCCACCTCCTGAGAAATCTGTATGCAGGTCAAGAAGCAACAGTTAGAACTGGACATGGAACAACAGACTAGTTCCAAATAGGGAAAGGAATACGTCAAGACTGTATACTATCACCCTGCTAATTTAACTTATATGCAGAATACATCATGTGAAATTCTGGGCTGGATGAAGCACAAGCTGGAATCAACATTGCTGGGAGAAATATCAATAACCTCAGATATGCAAATGACACCACCTTATGGCAGAAAGTAAAGAAGAACTAAAGAGTCTTCTGATGAACGTGAAAGAGGAGAGTGAAAAAGTTGGCTTAAAGCTCAACATTAGGAAAACTAAGATCATGACATCCGGTCCAATCACTTCATGACAAATAAATGGGGAAACAGTGGAAACAGTGAGAGACTTTATTTTGAGGGGCTCCAAAATCACTACAGATGGTGACTACAGCCATGAAATTAAAAGATGCTTGCTCCTTGGAAGAAAAGCTATGACCAGCCTAGACAGCATATTAGGAAGCAGAGACATGTTGCCAACAAAGGTCCATCTAGTCAGGGCTATTGTTTTTCCAGTAGTCATGTATGGATGTGAGAGTTGGACCACAGAGAAGGCTGAGCATTGAAGAATTGATGCTTTTGAACTGTGGTGTTGGAGAAGACTCTTGAGAGTCCCTTGGACTGCAAGGAGATCCAACCAGTCCATCCTAAAGGAAATCAGTCCTGAATGTTCATTGGAAGGACTGATGCTGAAGCTGAAACTCCAATACTTTGGTCACCTGATGCGAAGAACTGACTCATTGGAAAAGACCCTGATGCTGGGAAAGATTGAAGGTGAGAGGAGAACGGAACAACAGAGGATGAGATAGTTGGATTGCATCACCAACTCGATGGACATGAGTTTCAGCAAGCTCTGGGAGTTGGTGATGGACAGGGAGGCCTGGCATGCTACAGTCCATAGGGTCGCAAAGAGTTGGACACGACTGAGCGACTAACTGACTGACTGATGGTAGGGCTAATGATGACCTCCAAAAGGGCTCTCACCAAGCGCAGGACTGCTGCTGCCAGTGCCCTTGTCTCTGCAGTTAGCCACTGTGGCTCCAGGCCTCTGCAGGCGTCCCTCTAACACATGCATGTAAGTCTGGTTTGGTCTCCTGAGAGGCCCTGCTCCTTTCCCCTGGGTCCTAGTGCACAAAAGATTTTGTCTGTGCCCTCCAAGAGTGGGGTCTCTATATCTCCCAGTCCTGTGGAAGTCCTGCTATCAAATCTCGCTGCCCTTCAAAGTCAGATTCCCTGGAGATTTCTGTCACTTTGCCAGATCCCCAGGCTGGAAAGCCTGATGTGGGGCTCAGAACTTTCACAGCAGTGGGAGAACCTCTTTGGTGTTATTTTTGTCCAGTTTTTGGATCACCCACCCGGCGGGTTTGGGATTCGATTTTATCATGATTGCGACCCTTCTACTGTCTTATTGTGGCTTCTCCGTTGTCTTTGGACATGGGCAATCTTTTTCAGTGGGTTCCAGCGTCCTCCTGCTGTTGATGGCTGTTCACTAGTTGCGATTTCAGAGCTCTCACAGGAGATGAGCGCACGTCCTTCTACTCCACCATCTTGAACCAATCTTTTATTTTTAAACAAGTTTGAAGAAATGTCATTGTCTTCCACAATGGCCCATCCCTCGTTTTAGGATACTAAAGACTGTAAAGTCCAGCAATAAGGAAAACTTCATTAACTCAGTGTTTCCCAAAATCACTTCATGATAGAACCTGCCATTTAATGTATCATGAGAGTCTGGGACACAGGTTATTCTCAAATTGATTTTTTTCTGTTTGCTATTAGGTAGTAAGCATGAGGTGCTTTACATGTATGATATCATTTAAATGCTATAACAGCCTCTTTAAGAGAGGCAACATTATTCCCATTCTACAGCTGAGAAAGCAAAGGCTTGGAGAGACAAACTGACTTGCTCGGAGAAACCACAGTGGAATAAAAAGAAAAAATGGTGGAAGCAAGGCTTGTATCTAGGTCTGGAAACAAAGACTGAGCTCTTAACCAACTAACTTCTTCCTGGCTCCAAACTTACCTCCCAGCTCTGGAGCTATCTGGTGATGCTTCAGTATCCACTGAATCCTGTCCTCTCCATTTTACTCCTGACCATGCCCCTTCATGCTCCTCATAGCCTTCCATCTCCTCTCCATCTTTAAGCCTTCTTTGAGGCTTAGCTCATGGTCTGTCCTCCAGAAAGCCTTCCTTTGACTACTTTTCTTCATAGTGAACTCTCTCTGACTTTATATGAATAGTTAGTGGAGTAGAATATTTTCCTAAGATGTAAAGTCTCACACACCCTTAGACATACAGAATCAAAGACTCCAGGGACAGGGTCCACCTGTCTCAGTGTCAGCAAGTCTTCCTAGTAAGATACAGATGTATTTTCAAGTGTAAGAACCACTAATCTAAGTTGACAACTTTGGTTCCTTTCTCCTGACCAGCATTTAGTATAGGAGGAGACACTGGATGAAATTTTGGAGATGTGAGATGAATCTGTTAGGGAGGGGGCTTCTGGGAAATTTCATCATCCTTAATAGGATGAAAGACTCTACTCATTAAGATGTTTTTGGTTTCAAGCCACAGAAAATCTAGTTAACAGGAGCTTAAGTAAACAGGAGTTTATTATTCTCACTTTCAAAAAGTCTAGAGCTAAGCAGTGCCTAGCGTTGGTTTGATGGCTTAGCAATGTCTGTGATTCTCTTGGCCTTTGCCTCTGAACACAGAATGGCTGCCACAGATTAGGTGTCACATCATATTCCAGGCAGGAGGAAGAAGTGCGGAAGGCTGCTACAAGCCATGTCTGCCCCTCCTCTAGGGGAAAGCAGAGATTTCCCAGAAGCCCCCAGGAGGTTTCCACATATGTCTCACTGGCCAGAATAGGTCATGGGGGCACCTCTGGCAGGAAGGGAGATTAGCTAAGTGGTTATTTGGGTTTTCCAACTAAAGAGCCTCTTGATAAAAGAGAAAGAGGAGAGTGAAAAAGTTGGCTTAAAGCTCAACATTCAGAAAACAAAGATCATGGCATCCGGTCCTGTCCCTTCAGGCAAATAGATGCGGAAACAGTGGCTGACTTTATTTTTCTGGGCTCCACAATCACTGCACATGGTGATTGCAGCCATGAAATTAAAAGACGCTTACTTCTTGGAAGGAAAGTTATGACCAACCTAGACAGCATGTTAAAAAGCAGAGACATTTTTGTCGACAAAGGTCCGTCTAGTCAAGGCTATGGTTTATCTAGTGGTCATGTATGGATGTGAGAGTTGGACTATAAAGAAAGCTGAGCACCGAAGAACTGATGCTTTTGAACTATGGTGTTGGAAAACACTCTTGAGAGTCCCTTGGACTGCAAGGAGATCCAACCAGTCCATCCTAAAGGAGATCAGTCCTGGGTGTTCATTGGCAGGACTGATGTTGAAGCTGAAACTCCAATACTTTGGCTACCTGATGCAAAAAGCTGACTTATTTGAAAAGACCCTGATGTTAGGAAAGATTGAGGGCAGGAGGAGAAGGGGATAACAGGGGATGAGATGGTTGGATGGCATCACCGACTCAATGGACATGGGTTTGGGTAGACACCAACAGTTGGTGATGGACAGGGAGGCCTGGCGTGCTGTGGTTCATGGGGTCGCAAAGAGTCAGACACAACTGAGCGACTGAACTGAACTGAACTGAACCTCTTTAGTGAAGGAAGGAAAAGAAGGGTTGGGGATGATGAGGGGTGAGCAAACCCACAGTGTCTTCCTTGCTGAAGTGAGATCTAGCTACTCCCAGCTGAAAAACTTTCTGACAGAAAGTAGTACCAGTTAAGGCAAGGGATCAGACAAAATTCTGGAGATGTGAGATGACTCTGTTAGGGAGGAGGCTTCTGGGAAATTTCATCAACCTTAATAGAATGGTCATCCTATTAAAATGGTGTGGAAGTCAGGCCCAGGGTTACTGCACAAACTAATGAG
Source organism: Budorcas taxicolor (assembly GCF_023091745.1). Lineage (NCBI taxonomy): Eukaryota > Metazoa > Chordata > Mammalia > Artiodactyla > Bovidae > Budorcas > Budorcas taxicolor. Next base: position 59,813,363 of record NC_068922.1, on the reverse strand, counting down.
GCTCTACCACAGATTTCTCCAATATTTCTTCTGTCTTACCGCCTTTGTTTTCCACAAAATCATTCCTCCTAGAATATCAGAGGAATGCACTCTCGGAATTTACCAAAAGATGCAGACAGGGTAGAGGAATTTGGGTTCCGAGGTGGGAAAGTGAAAGTCACTCAGTTCAGTTCAGTCGCTCAGTCATGTCTGACACTTTGCGACCCCATGAATCGCAGCATGCCAGGCCTCTGTGTCCATCACCAACTCCCAGAGTTCACTCAGACTCACGTCCATCAAATCAGTGATGCCATCCAGCCGTCTCATCCTCTGTCGTCCCCTTCTCCTCCTGCCCCCAATCCCTCCCAGCATCAGAGTCTTTTCCAATGAGTCAACTCTTCGCATGAGGTGGCCAAAGTATTGGAGTTTCAGCTTTAGCATCATTCCTTCCAAAGAAATCCCAGGGCTGATCTCCTTCAGAATGGACTGGTTGGATCTCCTTGCAGTCCAAGGGACTCTCAAGAGTCTTCTCCAACACCACAGTTCACAAGCATCAATTCTTCGGCACTCAGCCTTCTTCACAGTCCAACTCTCACATGCATACATGACTATTGGAAAAACCATAGCCTTGACTAAACGGACCTTAGTCGGCAAAGTAATGTCTCTGCTTTTGCATATGGTATCTAGGTTGGTCATAGCTTTTCTTCCAAGGAGCAAGCATCTTTTAATTTCATGGCTGCAGTCACCATCTGTAGTGATCTTGGAGCCCCCAAAAATAAAGTCTGATGCTGTTTCCACTGTTTCCCCATCTGTTTCTCATGAAGTGATGAGGCCGGATGCCATGATCTTCTGATGTTTTCTGAATGTTGAGCTTTAAGCCAACTTTTTCACTCTCCTCTTTCACTTTCATCAAGAGGCTTTTTAGTTCCTTTTCACTTTCTGCCATAAGGGTGGTGTCATCTGCACATCTGAGGTTATTGATATTTCACTCATGTCTAATTCTTTGCAATCCCATGGACTATACAGTCCATGGAATTCTCCAGGCCAGAATACTGGAGTGGGTAGCCTGTCCCTTCTCCAGGGGATCTTCCCAACACAGGGATCGAAGCCAGGTCTCCCACATTACAGGCAGATTCTTTACCAGCTGAGCCACAAGGTGGGAAAGACCTAGGGCTAATTTCTGGCCTGTCATTTCTATGCTGTGTGACCTTAGGCAGGTGGCTCCACCTCTCTGAGCGTCAGTTTCTTCATCTGTAAAATGGAGCTAATGAGAGCCCCGCCTCCCCTCAGTGAGGTATGAGGATTAAATGAGATCAACAGCATATTAATAAAACAACAAGCTCCATTCTGCCCGACTCTTTGGGACCCCATGGATAGTAGCCTGCACCAAACTCCTCCATCCATGGGATTTTCGAGGCAAGAGTACTGGAGTGGGTTGCCATTTCCTTCTTCAGGCAATCTTCCCAACCCAGGGATCGAACCCAGGTCTCTCACATTGTAGACAGACGCTTTACCGTCTGAGCCACCAGGGAAGTCTCTAATAAAACAACAAGCTCCACTCGTACTAAGGTAGGTGCTCAGTGAACTGGTTTCTATTGTCACTATTATCAATTATCAATTATTATCAATCCTGCTGTTGTGGAGTTGAAGACATTGCTTTTTAAACATCAGGCCACAGAAAATCAGTGGACAGGATTCTTATTGCACCTCCTTTGAGGAATGCTTTAATGAAATGCAGAACGAAATTCTTATTAGCATATCAGTCCTTTCTGTGTAAATGACCGTCATCCTAAGCATGACAGTGGTACCTTTGAGTATAGGGGGAAGAAGGTGCCTACCCCCTCAGCACCTTCATCAGCAGCTCAAGTCCAGTGGGGGGAGGGGAGGTCAGTGACTATCCCCCTCCCAGGATGGAGGTGGCCAGCATCCTGAGCTGCCCTCCACACTTCCTGACATTTGTGGTTTAATCAAGCCCCATTAATCCCTCTAAGTATCAAAGCCCAGCACAGGAACCACGAACTCCCACAGCCTCTGACGGGAATTGTGTGGCTAAAGCCAAGGGGAACTCTTTGAAAGGTAATTAGTGTCCTTTGAATTCAGGGCCCTTTGATTTTGCTTCCTGGCTTTAAATGGTCACAGGAGATTTTGCATCAAGGAGGAAAAACAAAAAAGCAGCAGCAAAAGCTCCTTGCATTGGGCCTTCTGCCTCCTCTTGAGTTGTGCTGTGGCTTGGGAGAGGATATTTGTGAATATGGTCAGAGATGGATGAGTTGTCCAAGGGCTGTTTACTCATTCATTCATGCAGGCTCATGCTCTGCACCAGGCACCATTGCTAAGCATGGGATGTGCAAATTTCATTGGTCATTCGTTCATTTTTAATATCTTCATGTCAGACACCAAGCTGGGCCCCATGGTCCTAAGCTTGTTATTCAGTGGAGGAGGCACACCATAAACAGGTAAATAAATAAAATTAATGGCTTTGAGAATAGAGTGTGTGTTGACCTCCGTCGCTTAGCCATATCGAACTCTTTTACGACCCCATGGACTGTAGCCCGCCAGGCTCATCTGTCCATAGGATTTCTCAGGCAAGATTACTGGAGTGGGTTGCCATTCCCTTCTCCAGGGGATCTTCCTGACCTAGGGATCAAACCTAGGTCTCCAGCATTGGCAGGCAGATTCTTTACCACTGAGCCACCTGGGAAGCCTGCGAATAGAGTACCAAGAACTAAATAATGTTCACTCAATGAAGAATGGAAGAAGTGTCTTCGCTGTGGGGAGTTGGGGAAGGCCACCTTGAGGAGGGAGTTCCCTGGTATCACAAAGAGTCAGTCCCTCTAATTCTTAAACTGGGACACCTTCTTAATACATCTTTTCCTTTGCCATCTTTTAATACATATAAGGTTGAAGAGAAGACTTTATTTCCGGTAAGGAAACAGTCAAAGGGCAATCATTAATTAAAATTTAATTTCCCTGTCAGGGATTAATAAAGAATAGAGGGGAACGTGACAAACTCAAAAGAATCACATTTTATGCAAAGAGGGCAGTTGTTGGTCACTGCTATCCTATTGTTTCATGTGGAAATATGGGATACTTTAGATATTTTATGAAATCTTCAAATTTAAAAATATCGATGTAAAGAGCATGAGTTTGCATTCTTCATACAATAGCCAACCTCTAAGATGACCCCAATGGTCCCACCTTCTGGTATTTATTCTCTTGTGTCATCTTTCCTCCATTGAATCAGGGCTGGCCTCTGCAATCAGTAGGAAATGGTAGACCTGACAGTATGTGGTTTCTGAAGCTAGCTCACAAAAGCACTGAGATTCCATCTTGCTCACTTGAATCACTCACTCTGGGGGCAGCAGCCAAGCCATGAGGACACTCAAGCCATCCTCCTTTGAGACCCATGGAAAGAGGTACTGAGGCTCTCAGCCTCCAGCCACTGGACAGCCACAGAAGGAAAACTGCTTGGAAGAGAGTCCTTCAGCCCTAGTCAAGCTTCAGGTGAGTGAAGCTCCTGCCAATACCCAGCTGGACCCTCATGAAAGACTGTAAGACAGAGCTGGCTGGCCTGCTCCAAAATTCCTGACCCATAGAAACCATGAGAGATCATAGATGATTATTGTTGTGACTGTTGTTGTGTAACCCAAGGGTTGACAAACTTTATCTATAAAGGACCAGGTAATGCTTCCCGTGTGGCTCAGCTGGTAAAGAATCCGCCTGCAATGTGGGAGGCCTGGGTTTGATCCCTGGGTTGCGAAGATCCCCTAGAGAAGGGAAAGGCTACCCACTCTAGTACTCTGGGCTGGAGAATTCCATGAACTGTATAGGGGGTCACAAAGAGTCGGACATGACTGAGCAACGTTCACTTTCACTAATGCAGGAGACCTGGGTTCGATCCCTGGGTCAGGAAGATCCCCTGGAGAAGGGAATGGCCACCCATTCCAGTATTCTAGCCTGGAGAACTCCATGGACAGAGGAGAAACTGGCAGGCTGCCGTCCACGGGGTTGCAAAGAGTCGGACACGACTGAGCGACTAACACTTTCACTTTCACAGTAAATATTTCAATCTGTACAGACCATATAATCTCTGTTAAAACTATTCAAGTCTGAAAAAAGTACCCCTAGGTCATACAGACGACTGAGCGACTTCACTTTCACTTTTCACTTTCATGCATTGTAGAAGGAAATGGCAACCCACTCCAGTGTTCTTGCCTGGAGAATCCCAGAGACGGGAGAGCCTGGTAGGAGGCCATCTATGGGGTCGCATAGAGTCAGATACGACTGAAACAACTTAGCAGCAGTAGCAGCAGGTCATACATAAATCATACATAAATGAATGAGTGTGGCTGTGTTCCAATAAAACTTGATTTACCAAAACAAGCAGTGGGCCAGATTTGGCCTGAGGACCACAGTTAGTAAATCTTTACTTTAAGCCTCTTTCTTTTGCAATTGGTTATGTGGCAGTATACAACTAATGCACGACTTCAATTTGTGAAGTGACCTGAACACCGCACATTTCAGGCAAAGCACACTGTTGGTGCTTTGGAGGCCAGATTAGAAGCTGCACGCAGCACAAGCATCGAGGGACAATGGTCCCAGGAAGAGACAATGAGCCCAGGCTTGGACGAGGAGATGACACAGATGGCCTTTGTTCTCCTGCCAGTCAACATCACAAGAATGATATTACAACCATAATGGAGACCATGCCCTTTCATTCTCCCTGCACTGTCTGGTGCTGACCTTGAACTGTCTCAAGAATAAACAAAGGGGACAGATAGGGAGGAAGCCTTCTCCCTCCCCAAGTGCTGTGAAGAGTGTGCAGAGCTGGCATGAGGCAAGCTCCTCAGCTGCTAATAAGGCTGAACCTTGAACCCAGGACAAAGAAACTCTCATGGAGGGTTCTAGGAACACTGCCTCTTGTCCGGTCTCTCTGCACCTTCCATGTGCCCTCTGTAGCCTGTTCCTCACAGTGCCTCTGAGCACCCAGTTCCCTGCTCGAGTCAAAGCTGCAGCTGGGCACAACCTGGGACCGACCTGAGCCTGAAACGCAAAGGTCTACAAGTGTGGTATGTGGAGGCAGTAACTAGCGCAAGGTGCTCAGGAGCTGCGGAGGTGGGAGAAGAGAGGCAGAGGGCAGGAAAATAAAGAAGGGGAAGAGAAAATGGAGAAAAGAGAGAGGAAAAAGGCAGGGGAGAGAGAAAAGGCAGGGGAGAGAGAAAAGGCAGGGGAGAGAGAATCGAATCATCCAGAAGAGTTTGGATACAAGGCTCACACAGTGTCACCAGAATCTTGCCTCTCTCTTGATCCATTTGTGTAAATTCCATTCTCTGGCAACCCAGGCAGCTCCAACTTGTGGATTCTACAGCCGCACAAAGCAGCGACAGTAGCAATCCCAGCAGTGGTTTGGGATCCACTCTAATTGGCTCTCAGGTCACATGCCCACATACTGTAACCAATCATTGTGTCCAGGAAACGTCCAAGTCAGATTTGCTTGGGTCCAGTGCTCCACCCCAGCCCTCCTGGACTGGAAGAACAGGAAACCAGCCAGAAGAAAGGGAAAGTTTTAGGTTCAGGGCAGGATAGAGTCCCAAACTATGTCTCCTTTAAAGTTTACTGATTGAAAATTTCCTTTCCATTCCCTTCCTTGTGCAAAAGGGGCGATCGTACTGTGAGAGAAGGATATGCCTGTGGTCACACAACTTGTCAGTGGTGCTGTGTACTGAATGTTTGCATATGCCTCTGAAATTCATATGTTGAGGCCCTAATCCCCAGTGTGACAGTATTTGAAGGTGGGGCCTTTGGGAGGAGGTAGGTTTAGGTGAGGTCATGATGGGAGAGACTGCAGGAAGGGAAGAGTGCTCTTGTAAAAAAAGAAAGAGACCAGAGACACCTCACCACCCCACCATGTGAGAGTACAGCAAGAAGGCAGCCGTCTGCAAGCCTAGAACAGGGCCCTCACCACACACCGAATCTGTTAGTACCTTGATCTTGAACTTTCCAGCTTCCAAAACTGTGAGAGATACAGTAGCCGCCCAGTCCATGAGGATTTGTTACTGGAGTCCAGGTGGATTGAGACAGTGACAAAAGCCAGGCATGATTCAGGGCCTTGCCCCTGAGGAGACATTTGCCAGAGAGCAAGGCAAAGCAAGTTGCTCTCTGGCAACTGTCTCCTCAGGGGCAAGGCCAAATGAGCCAGGTACTGAGGGAGCCAATGGGGCTCTGAGGCTACCTGGGAAGATTTATGGCAGGGCTGAGGGGTGGGGGGTGTTGAGGTCTTTCAGCAAGGGCTTGTAGAGTGGTCAGGGTTTCTGTGCACAGACAGCAGAGAAGAGGACCAGGCTTCCCCCCAAGGGGTTCTCTCTTTCTCTTCCTCTGGGGACCTAACCATCTGGTGGGGAAATGCTGTAGCTAGGGGGACCAGCTGTAGCTACAGAGTGTTACCAGGACATTACAGGAGAAAGCATTATAGGGAGTGTGGGAGTCCCAGCACTGGCCTTTGTCCAGAAGGAGGAGGTCAAGGAGGCTTCCTGATAGCAGGGATGTTTGAACTGAATTTTGACAGAAGAGCATAAGTTAGCTAGAAAGGCTTTTCCAGTGATGGAATGTCATGTGCAAAGCATAGAAGTGCAATAGCTCATAACGTGATTTTTGGTGGTGGTTTAGTTGCTAAATCATGTCTGACCCTTGTGACTGCATGGACTGTAGTCTGCCAGGCTCCTCTGGGGCTTCCCAGGCAAGAAGGCTGGAGTGGGTTGCCATGCTCTTCTCCAAGGGATCCTCCCAACCCAGGGATCGAACCTGCATCTCCTGCTTTGCAGGTGGATTCTTTACCGCTGAGCCACCAGGGAAGCTCCTCACAATGTGATTGCAGAATAGCAAATAGCTCTTCATGCTGATGTGCCAGAGAAAGGTAAATGGTGAGGCTGGGGGGGGTACCCGCAGGCCCTGATGGCACAGCCCCATGTCTGAAACTGACCAGAGCCCTGCCTTTTATTTCTCTAGCTCTGGGGAGCTGAGGGAGAACTTGGGAGGATGTAAGATGGGCAGTGACAACTTGTAAAGAAGCAAGTGACTTTGATCTCAAGAGGGATGGAGGTGGCACAGGTTGTAGGGGCAGAACATGGCTAACTCAAACCACCTTGACCCAAAGAGAAGTTCAGGAAGGATCTAGGGGTGACTCATTCTATTAAGTTTTGTGAAACATCTGTGGAGAAGTAACCATAAAACTTGTTGTTTTCTTTCTTGAAGACAGCTGGGCAATATAACCAAAAGCCTAAAACATGCATATTCTTTAACCTGGAAGTTCTGCTTCTAGGGATTTATCCTAAGAAAACCAGGAAAGGTGAGGGAAGATTGAGCTTCAAGGATGTTTATTGCAACACTCTTTAGATAGGAAATAACTGGAAATGAACTGAATATCCAAAAATAGGAGGGTGGTATATCTAATGACTGGAAGTCTGATGATGGATACTTCTTTAGTCATTCGACTTGCTGCTGTGGTAAAGATCAACAATTGCCAGACATCTGTCCACGGGCCAAGGCTGCTCTGTGAAAAAGTAGTTACTAGTCTATGGCAAAATCAGAAAAACAGAGACAACAACAAGATGTTCATTAAACTTTTTTTGTGTGTGTAACATTATCTCCGTTCTACTTCTTTGGCTTAATGATGAGAAGGGATATTAACTTTTTTCTTTCTAAGCTGCACATAACAAAAAAATCCAATTAACGGAGGCGTAAACATGTAGGGGCGTTTTTTTTCAATGTGAAAAAAAAATCTAAAAGTAGCAACCACTGGGGAAGTGCTTACCAACGCTGGGCAAGTAGGGATCTCTGATTTTCTTACCCTTTCCCTCATGATTCCAAGAAGGCTGCCACTACTCTTGGCAAGGTATTCATGTTCAAAGGTAGGAAGAGTTGGGTATGAGACGGTGTCGTGACATTTTCCCTTCTACACGAAAGCAAAAATTTCCTAGAAGTCTCCAGCATTCGTATGTGTTCTAAGTTGCTTTAGTCATGTCCAGTTCTTTGAGACCCTATGGACTATAGCCCACAAGGCTCCTCTGTCCATGGGATTCTCCAGGCAAGAATACTGGAGTGGGTTGCCATGCCCTCCTCCAAGGGAATCTTCCCAACCCAGGGATTGAACCCATATCTCCTAGATCTTCTGCATTGGCAGGTGGGTTCTTTACCACTAGCACCACCTGGGAAGCCCCAGCAGACTTCCTCTTATGTTTCATTGGCTAAATTAGGTCCCAGGGTCACCCTTAGGTGCCAGAGGGTCTAGGAAATCAAGAATCTGGCAAAAGGAAATGGAATTCCATGTTGGATTTACTAATGATGATTAACTGCCAGGACAGGATACACAGCTTCCTTAAAGAAAACCAAGAAACAAGGCGGGGTGGGTGGTAGGAAATGACTGCTGAGAGCTAGCCATGCCTGCTGCACTTGATGGAAAGAAAGTTGGCAACCTGAGATCAGGCTTCCCTAATTTTTCAAAGGTGAGATTTCCTAGTTCACTAAATACTGAAGACTAGGAACCACGGGAATAGTTTTCAAATCATATTCCGGTGTTGCCCGGAATTATTTAGGGGCTTCTGTTAGGGTGAGAAGGTGGGGAGAAGGGTGGAATTGCTAGTCCTTCAGCCCAATCATTTCCACTTTTGTCTGAATATTACCGTGAGTATCCACATGAAATTCTACTAGATGTACGTGGAGGTATGTGTGTTTCTTGTGCATAGGGGTGTATGTGTATATATTGTATATCTTCATATATCTACATATTTATTCATAAGAGGAGGTGAGCCCCACATCCTAAAACTCTGCCACCTTGACCCTTTCCTCCTATCTACATATTTATATATACATACATACATATATATATATATATATATATATATATATATTTGAGAGAGAGGAAGGTCTAGAAAGATACACAGCAGGAGTTTTAAACTGGTGACTCCTGAAGCCTCAGTCAGTATTTAAAAATTTCTTTGACTTTTGAATGTCCTCAGACTGGCCGCATACTCTCAACTACTCCATAGATTCAAACATTGCTGATATTCTTAACATCACAATTCACATATTGATGTGAATTTTCTGTTTTGTTTTTAGGCCACCAGTGCAGTATGTGGGATCTTAGTTCCCTGACCAGGGATTGAACCCGTGTGCACTGCATTGGGAGCATAGAATCTTAACCACTGGACCACCAGGGAAATCCTTATATTAATTCCCATATAAATTGATTTCACCCTCATATCTTTATACTGATTTCAATACCACTTGATTCAAACATCTCTATTCATTTTAATACCATATGATTCACATTTACATTAACTGCCTGGCCCCCTGTGCATTTATTTTGTGACCCCTGAATACACCAGGGCATGAACAATGGCTTTCTCTAGGTCATAGGTTGTTTTTCATTTTTTTTCTCCTTTCCTGGTCTGGCCTGTCTAATTTTGCTAAAGTAAACAAACACGGCTTTTGTAATAAGGGGGAAAGACGCCATTTTAATTAAAAAGTAATAACAATGTGGCCTGTGATCCTGTGGGCTGTTGGGCCATGCTCCATCAGCCCCTGCGGAGCCTGGCTCCTCTCTGCTGCCCCTGCCTCCCAGCCTGCTTCAAATGTGCTGCCAAGTGAGTGACTGGGGTCCCAGCCTTGCCCTCTGAGTGAGGCTCTCCTCAGAGGTGTGATGGGAGATGGGGGCTGGACAGCCTCTGAAGAACAGGCTCTTCCTGGAACAGTTCAGACAACCCATTTGGGGTCTGAGGTTCTTCCAAACACGGAACTCAAGTGCGGGGGACACGGTCCTTGCAAATGCCAATGGCTTTGCTCTGACTGGGGCTGTTGATAGATATGTGGCTTCAAGCTAATGTGGTATTATCACAGCACAGCTCCATTCTCGGCTACTGCGAGTCACCAGGACAACATCTGGTTTGAATCTTTGCTCGTTATGACCTAAAAAAATAAAAGCTGAAATCTAAGCCACCCCTTTAACACTCTGTATCTCGTCCTCTTTCATTCCTCTGTTTTTCTCCCCCATCCCTTCTCTTTTTTTTGCACTCCAGAAACTTCAAGCCAGGTGTCAGAATTTTGAAATTATCCAATCTGAGTGCCTTTCTCTCCTTTCTTTAGAGATGGAGACATTGAGGCCCAGGAAGGAGCAGTGACAACATCGCAAACATTTTCACTGACCTGCTAAGTAGCCTGTGACAAACCATTTGAGTCCCTCAGTTTCCTTTTCTTCAAGGCAGGACAGTAGTGACACCTCCCAACCCATCCTTTCCAAAGAAGCCCCTGCAAGGAGCAGACAGGATAGCAGGCAGGAAACGCTGGGCTATCAGCAATATAGTTGTCCCTTCACTCAAGGGCTTATAGTTAGCTAGTGGTTGAATTTTGCTTTTCTAGACCTCAAGTCTCCTGATTTCTAATTGCAGCAGCCTCTGTAATTCACTTGGGAAGAAGGACTGGGAAGATAGTAACAATACCTTTTAACATATTAGTTATTGCCTTCAGTGCTGTAGGAATAGCGCAGCATCACAGCAAAGAACAACATTCTGCAGTCAGGTTATGGCCTTGAGCAAGCACATCACTTTTTCTATCTCAGTTTCCACATGTGATCAATGGGGTGATAATAGTGCCTACCTAATCAGTTTGATTGGAGAAGGCAATGGCACCCCAATCCAGTACTCTTGCCTGGAAAATCCCATGGACAGAGGAGCCTGGTAGGCTGCAGTCCATGGGGTCGCTAAGAGTCGGATACGACTGAGCGACTTCACTTTCACTTTTCACTTTCATGCATTGGAGAAGGAAATGGCAACCCACTCCAGCGTTCTTGCCTGGAGAATCCCAGGGATGGCGGAGCCTGGTGGGCTGCCGTCTATGGGGTCGCACAGAGTCGGACACAACTGAAGCAACTTAGCAGCAGCAGCAGCAGCAGCAGCAATCAGTTTGATATGAGGATGAAACAAGAGCATGTGTGCAGGTTGTTAGACTACCACAGGGAGCATATACACACAAACAATGGAGTCTTTGCTTTCTCTAACTGATTTCTTTGCCACTCTGGACATTTGACAGCAGCCCACCTTGCAGCAGCCCATCGTGTGTGTGTGTGTGTGTTGTGTGTGCGTGCGTGTGTGTGTGTTTGTGTGTGTGTGGTGTGAATAAAAGAAGCTCCCAGGAATCTTGCTTCCTCTCTCTACTTCTTTCTCCCTGACTTCTCTCTCTTCCCTGATCTTCCCTCTTAGGCAGAAGGGTCATCCCTAAACAACTTATCTAAGATGGTCAAGATCCATCTTCCTACCCATCAGGTCAAGGTTAGGCTTTTCACATACTGATGAAACCTAGGAATTGAGAACAACTTGTTTCTCCTTAAATAACTCGGGCTTTCAAGACTCCCCTTTCTTAAGAGGGAATCTATTCCTGTTTTGAGGGAGAGAATTCCTGTTTTGAGAGTCCAAGGCTGAACATCAACTTTTCCCCTTGAGCTTCTGCCGTTACAATTCTGACCCCTGAAGGCAAATGAATGCCTCTGGCTGCCTGTGGGGAAGTTTAGGTACAACAAAAGGGAAAGGGGAAAAGTACTTGGAAATGTTTCAACATTTTAATCCTTAAGACACTTTGGCCAGGCATTTCCTCAGTGCCTGGCTGAAATAGAGTTCAATAGTGTTGGCCAGTTTATTGTTATTGTTATAATTTATTCCCCATAATATCAGGTACTATCATTTACCCACTTTTGAAAATAAGCCCTTTTATTCAAGTATAACTTACATACAGTATGACACATACAAAGTGAATGTAACGTGTAATCAACTGTCATCCCCATGGTCCCTCCCAGTCATTCTCCCTTCCCTGCTCCAAACAGTATCCTTCATCATAACTTCAAACAACATGGATTTGCTTTGCCTGGTTTATATTTATACACAGGATCATGCAGTATGTATCTATTGTGTCTGTCTTCTTTCACTAAAAATTATGTTGTGAGACTCATCCATCTTGTCACATAAAGTAAAAACTATTCATTTTTATAGCCCTTTAGCTTTCTACTTAAAAACATACCACAAGTTATATATTCATTCCACTGGCAACGGACGTTGAATTGTTCCCAGTTTGGGGCTATTACAGGTAATTATACAAACCCTTTTTGTATATTTTCTGGTGCTCATTTGGACTAATTTCTATAGAGTATAAACTTGAGAGTGAAATTGCTGGCCATAAGGTGGGCATATATCTGGCTTACTAGACACTGTCAGTTTTCAAAAGCGGATGTACTGATTTTAAACCAATATGTGTAAAAGATTCAGTCGTTCCACACCCTTGTCTGTACTTGGCAGTGTCAGATCTTTCCTTTTTAACCATCTTGGTGAGCGTGTAGAGGTATCTCATTGAGGCTGAAAATTTTGCTTCCCTGATGACCAGTGAGCTTGAACATCTTTTCATGTGCCGTATTTACCACTTGAATATTCTCTTGTGAAATGTTCGTTTGTGTGTGTTGTCCTTTTTAAAGCTGATTTTTTTCCTGTGCATTTGCACAGCTCTGGGCATACACACAGTCTACACATTCACATGACCGTCTAGATTCCCTGGAATATATCAGAGCTTTTCATAGCCCCTATGGACATTTCATTCTCCAGCTTTTCCTTTAAGGGCTTTTGGTTAGCTGATTGTTTTCCCCAAATGCTATCCATAACCTCAGGCAGCCCCAGAGTTAAACAATTGACTCTAAATATTTTTGAGAAATGCCTCCAAGGAAAAGACTTTTTGTGTTGGGTGAGCTCCTAGTCAATTCAAATAAAAACAGTCTTGCAAGTGCAGTCTTCCAGGGAAACACCAGACAGGCCAACTAATGAAACAGCCTGGAATGAGGCTTTGAAAAGAAGTTCCCTCTACTCTCTTCCCTCTGGTGGCTGCTAGGCTGCTGGATTTCAAGTCAACCACAGAGTTGGGGGTGGAAAAATGGGAATAGGGCAGGTTAAAATGCCACAAATATCAGTGTTTTTGATAAGATTTTGCCCTATTTTGAATCAATTATTTCTTGATTGCTGCAGGTATTTAGTTTCAAGAATTCTGGAAAACATTGATTTTGACAATTTTTTCGCCTTCTTTTATAGAAGAATTTTTGGAAGCCCTACTCCATCATTTTCACTTCTCTAAACCTTTGGCGGATACCGCCTTATCTTTTGCCCCAAATCCTAAGAGGCAGGTATTGTTATTATCATTACCTCCATTTTACAAATGAGAAATCTGAGGCACAGAGAGGTAAAGCCACTAGCCCCAGGCCACACAGACAACTGGCGGAGCCAGGATCCGAATGCAGAGGTTAACTCTAGGGCTGGCAAGCCCACAAAGCTATTTCGTACCCCCCAGGATTGTACCCCCCAGGATTGAGACGTTAGGAGTTAGAATTGAGATATGGAGTTAGGAAGGCTGATTTCAAGTCCCAGTTTTGCTTCTGTTCCATTGTGTGACCCTGGGTGCACCAGTTGCTTTCTGTGTGTCTCAGTTTCCCCGTATATAAAATGAAGTGGTTGGCTGATTGTCTTCTATATTCTCTCTCAAGATTTGAGGTTTTCCCCAAGCCTGGGGTGCCCGCTAGACACTCAGCTGAAGCTATGAGCCCTAGTTGGGAGGCAGGACTGGGTGCTCCTGCTATAGACAGTGTGCGCAGCTGTCACAAGACTTCTCTGGCCCAGCCTAGTTGCCAAGGGGCTTTAGGTGACTGCAGAAAAAGCTTTCTCTGCCAGGGAAGACTTCTGTTAGGCCATGGAATAAAGAACTCTCTTTTTAATAAATTTTCGAAGTCTCTTCCTAATATTTGGCTTTAGGCAATGCCTCTGACCTCACCTCCCATCTCTCCCTTCTGTCCCTGGGCTCTGAACACACATGTTAGGCACATTCCTACCTCAGGGCCTTTGCACTTGCTGTTCCATCTGTCTGATCTATCCCCCTGGCCTACTCTCTCACCTCCTTCAGGTCTGTGCTCAAATATCCCTTGTCAGTGAGACCTCTCCCTGTCCTCTGTAGTCAAAATAAGCCAGCCTCACTCTTATCCAAATTTCCCCCTCCCCATTTCATTCCCTCCCCCCCGCCCCCCGGGACAGATGATTTTGTTACATAAGCCAAGAAATTGTTTTGTTTGGGTTTTTTTTTGTCTCAACTAATTTGAGTTTTCCTTCCTTTGCAAATTAAGCATTCCTAAGCATTACAGCCTTTGATGAAGACGTGACAGCTGAACTCTTCAAAGGTAAGGGCCCCTCCCTTAGCCCCACGGAAGCACTTGCTATAGAGTCCAATGAACTGGAGCCATGACCCAAAGCAGGACAACCTGCCTTGTGGCTGCAGTTGACACAAAGATGCTCTAAGATCTTTGCACACACAAAGATGCTCTAAGATCTTTGCACACACAAAGATGCTGTGGGCAGGATGGCCGCGGGGCCATGGATAAGGCAGAGGGAACACCCTCATTCAGAAGGAAATGGCCTATGCCCCATCTTTCCCATCCTTGCCATCTGGGGTTTAACCCAGCCATTGGGAAATATCTTTTCTTTTTTCCTTGTTAAGCTGGGCCAGCCCTTTCCAGCAGGCCTTGAGAGCAAGGTGGAAACTATGGTGCTTCCGGACAGGCTGAGGTTTGTGGCTGGAAGCTGGACCTCATCCGTGCCATGTTCCTGATAGCCAGTCTCTCTGACCTGCCACACCCATGCCACCTGCCCACCAGGCCATTCCCAGATTTGCTCTGGCCTGGCCAGCTCAGCAGCTGTGGAGTGCTCCAGACAGTAGAGGGAATGTGAGATGTCATTCAGAGGTCAGCTGATGCAACTGTCCTGGAAAGATGGGCAGACTGAGGCCAGCAAGGGGAGGAGACCCACCCAGAGTCACATAGACATTCAACAAAACCCCAGGGCTTGCAAGACCAGAGTAACTGGGTTTTAACCCAGGCTTCACTTAATTTCAGGGTGATTTTGGCCAAGTACCAACACCTTTGTGGTTCCTTAATCAAAGGTTAGAATGGTTTCTCTTGTACTGGGTCGTCAGTAGGATGAAATGAGGAGCACAACAAATAGCAGGCGCTTGACCCAAACAGTCCCTGGGCAGGTGGTAACTCCCCCAAAGAACAGCTCTGGAGCCCTTGTTGTTCAGTCGCTGAGTCGTGTCTGACTCTTTGCAACCCCATGAACTGCAACACGCCAGGCTTCCCTGTCCTTCACTATCTCCCCAAGTTTGCTCAAACTCATGCCCATTGAGTCAGTGATGCCATCCTACCATCTCATCCTCTGTTGCCCCATTCTCCTCCTGCCTTCAGTCTTTCCCAGCATCAGTCTTTTCCAGTGAGTTGGTTCTTCACACCAGGTGGACAAAGTATTGGAGCTTCAGCTTTAGCACTAGTCCTTCCAATGAATATTCAGGGTTGATTTCTGTTATGATTGACTGGTTTGATCTCCTTGCTGTCCAAGGAACTCTCAAGAGTCTTCTCCAACACCACAGTTCAAGTGTATTTTCAAGATAATCAAGTGTATTTTCTAGATAATCGTCATACAGGATGCTACTTGTCACTCTGCAGTTTATGAATGAGGAAATTAGGGCTCAGACAGGCAAAGCAGCTTAGCCAAGGTTACACAGTCAGGGGCTTCCCTGGTGGCTGAGAGGGTAGAGAATTTACCTGTAATGCAGGAGACCCAGGTTTGATCCCTGGGTTGGAAAAATCCCCTGGAGAAGGGAATGGCAATCCACTCCAGTATTCTTGCCTGGAGAATCTTATGCACAGAGGAGCCTGGCAGGCTATAGTCCATGGGGTCACAAAGAGTCGGACACGCCTGAGCGACTAACACTTTCACTTTTCACTTCACATGGCTAAGGCCAACAATTTCTCCTTCTAGAGCTGTTTGTGTGTCCTGCCTCCTTGACTTGACTGTGAATCCAGCTCCAGGTAGAGTTCAAGAGATAT
The DNA here is from genome assembly GCF_023091745.1 of Budorcas taxicolor. Taxonomy (NCBI): domain Eukaryota; kingdom Metazoa; phylum Chordata; class Mammalia; order Artiodactyla; family Bovidae; genus Budorcas; species Budorcas taxicolor. The sequence goes on along the minus strand of NC_068922.1, from coordinate 59,797,435 downwards.
ATTTGGAAATGTTCTGGCGCACGTGACAGGGGCCAGGCGGTGCTGTGGAAACAGGGCAGCTCTCAGAGCCTGCGGCAGGTCACTCTAGGGAATGAGGCTGCAGCACTACAGCTGGCTGTGCCTTTGGCCCCTCCAGATCCTGAAGAACAGTCCAGGCCTATGTGGTGGCCCACTCTGTCCCTTCCTAATCTCCCCTGAGAAGACCACCCATGGTCAAACAGTTTGCAAGTGCTTGAGCCTGGACTGGAACCCAGGAAGTCCAACTTTGCATGCTGCAGGCTTCATACTAGGTCTCCAAGACCTAGACTCAAGCCCAAGGTTTTCTTCTCAACCAGTGTGTGACCTGGGCAAGTTATTTAACCTCTCTCTCAGCTAGTTAACCTCTCATGAAGTAGTTAAGATAATTAGAGAATGTAAGCCAAGTGCCAGACACATGGTAAGTCCTCAATAAACAGTGCTATTTCCCAAGGCCTCATTATCTCAAATAATGAGCCATCACTTAGGAGCCCCTGCCACGTGCCACTGTGGGAGGCACTTTGCTGACATCATCTCCAGGAATCCTCCCAACAACCCTTGGGGAGAGACCACTGTAGCCACTATCTGACAATTTGAGAAGTCATTTGCCCAAAATTGCAGAGTGAGCAGTGAGGTTGAGATATAAACCAAGTTGCCTGACTCCAAGACCTGGACACTTTCCCCTACTCTATGCATTCATTAATTCATTCAATTCAACAAGTAGGACATCTACTATGTATGCAAGGTAATGTTCTAAGAGGTAGAGATACAGCAGTGAATCAAACAGATACAAATCCCTGTGCTCCAAAAACTGATGTTCTAGCTACAGAAATATCAAGAAAAGCTTTGGCCTTTCAGGGTGAGGCTGGTCACCCATTCCCACCTGCCTGACCAAGGTGGGGCAAGTACCTGATGGGACTTTGGGGATGGAGCTGGACACGGTTGGGTAGTGAGTAGGGGGAAGGATCAGGACCAAATCTATGAAAAGATGAATGTGAAGATGTCTGCTAAGAGAAGTGGGGAATGGCTTCAGAAACAGCAGAGCAGACTCTCTGTGCCCCCGGGACTTGGGTCCCTGAGGACTATGTCTCTCTGAGGTCAGCAATGCCTACAGCTAAAAGCAGGTATTTCCATACAAGAAAACTCTGACTACACTGTAGACAAAGCCTGCTTTGGTGTCTCCGATCTAGGGCTCCTCTGAACCTCCAAGTACAAAGAATCAGGATGAAGATGTATACCTTACTCTGCATGGCTGTCTTTGGTGGACTTTTGGGTAGGCCCAGGCGCCCCCTTGTGGCTTCCCTTGTCTGTGCATGGACCCTCCATTTGTCCCTTGGTTGGAGGGCCTAGGCCATTTCTCTGCTCCCAGTTTGAACCCCTTTCCCCTATTCTCAGCCTTTCCTGCCTTCAGCTGAGGCCTGAAAAACTTACTCACAGTTTTCTCACACTTTACTGTGCAGACTTTGGAACACAAACTTGCTTGCAAGCCCTTGTGATGCTATCCGCAGGCACAGCCATGTGCTGGTGTACCATGCAGACATACCTTTGGTGCAAATCCTGACTGTGTCCACACTTAGAAGCAACTGTACAAACTTGCTGTGCCTTGTGCGTGTGTGTTCAATTGCTTCAGTCGTGTCTGACTCTTTGCAACTCTATGGACTGCAGCCCACCAGGCTCCTCTGTCCATGGGATTCTCCAGGCAAGAATACTGGAGTGGGTTGCCATGCCCTCCTCCAGGGGATCTTCCCAACCTGGGGATAGAATGTGTGTGCCTCCTGCATCTACTGCATTGCAGGTGGATTCTTTACCCACTGAACCACCAGAGAAGCGCTGCTTAGCCTTATTTTTCTTTTAAAAAATGAAGATCATAATAGTTTCTACCTTAAAGAGCTATGAGAATTAAATGAGATAATACTCATTGGACAATTTATCTGTTAAAGCCTCAGTACCATTCCTGTTCTACACACACTCACACACACACACATGCATACACAAAAATTCTGTGCTGACTTGCCATCAGAGTTCTAGGTTAGCTTCAGACAATGAGAGGCAGCAAAGGCACGTTACTGCTTCTCCAACAGCAGCAGCAGAATCAAGAGTTTTAGGATTCGATTTTGCAGACACCTCTGCAGGCTTTTCTCTGAACACAGCCTCAGGACAGGAGGCAGCTGCCACTTCCAGACTCTTCGAAAGCTACCTCCAGCCTGATCTTTACATTTCAACTCACCCAATGGCTTTGTAAGCCCCCAATTTTTCATATCAGATCCATTCCAGCTGGATGTGGTGTAACTAGGGCTCTCATTCATGGTCCTTGGAGTCAACTATAGCACAGCTACCTTGGCAGTTTCTTATAACATACACTACTACCATATGACCCAGCAATCCCACTCTAGCAATGTACCCAAGACAAATGAAAACATATGTCCAACCAAGACCTGCATTGTTATTGCTGTTCAGTCACTAAGTTGTGTCTGACTCTTTCTGACCCCATGGACTGCAGGGCACCAGGCCTCCCTGTCCCTTACTGTCTCCCGGAGTTGCCCCAAGTACATGAACGTTAATAGCAGCGTTATTCACAATTACCCCGAACTGGAAATAACCCAAATGTCCATCAGTAAGATAAACTTTGATACAGCCATAGATCAGAATATTATTCAGAAATAAAAAGGAAGGAACTGACACACACAGATGAACCTTAGACACTAGGATGACAGATTAAAAACCAGGCAAAAAAGAGTGTATGTTTTATGCGTCAGCCATGGAAGGGTGCCAGTCTCTCTTCAAGAAAGAAATTGCCAATCACCTGTGAAGTTCTCCGACAGCCCATAGCTGTAGCTCCCTTGGGATAATGCTGAGGCCACGCTCTTCATGGCAGTTCTCCCAGTGACAGGTCGCTGAGGGAGTGCAAAGGGGTGCTTGACTGCTTCTGCCCCATGTGGGACTCTACGGGAATCTGTGTTCTGAGCCGGCTGAGATTTACTCAGAACTGCACCAAAACCTGAGGCTCCTCCTGCACAATTTTCATTTCTTCCCCCTCTTCTTTTACAGGTGTCAGACCTGCATCATGGAATGAAAATCCTTCTCAGCTACTCCTGCTTTTGCTCCCCTTTCTCTTTCATAAGCCTTCTCCGCAATAAATCTCTAGCACTGCTAACTCCATCCTGAGAGCTGCTTCCCAGGATCCCTAACTGACATTCTTTTTGATGAAATTTTAAGAGGGGCCAAATTAATCTGTAGAGATAGAAAACAGATCAGTAGTCAAATGAGCAAGAGGTTGGAGACATCAATTGCAGAGGGGCATGAGCAAACTTTTTGGAGTAACACGAATGCGCTATATCCTGACTATCATGGTGGTTACACTGGTTTATACATTTTTCAAAACCTATTGAAGTGTACAATTGAATCGGTAATTTTATTGTATGCAAATTATACTTCCATAAAGATTTTTTTTTAATCTCTGCTTTCTGGAAATATCTAGACCATGTGGTGGTTACAGGATTGTATACATTTGTCAAAACATAGAACTATACACTAAAAAGAAGGATTTGTACTATGGTAAGTTTTGTTGTTGTTGTTTAGTTGCTAAGTTGTGTCCCACTGTTTTGCAACCCCGTTGACTGTAGCCACAAGGTTCCTCTGTCCATGGCATTTTCCAGGCAAGAATACTGGAGTGGGAGGCCATTTCCTTCTCCAGGGGATCTTCCCAACCCAGGGATTAAACCCACATGTCTTGCATTGCAGGTAGATTCTTTCCCACTGAGCTATCAGAGAAGACCTGTTAGATACAAGTTATACTTTCATGAAAAAAAGAACGAATCAGGAAAGTAATTTTTACTGGTCATCTCAAGTGATTATTACTTTAATGCTTCACTGCAGAACTCACACTTCTGTTTCGAAAATTACTACAAAGCTACCACAGTAATCAAAAGAGTGTAGTACTGGTATAAAGGACAGACACATAGACCAATGGAACAGAAATAAGAGCCCAGAAATTAACCCTTGCATATATAGTTAAATGATTTTTGACAAGGGTGCCAAGACCATTCACAGGGAAAGGACACTCTTTACAACAAATGATGGTGCCAAGAAAATTGGATACCCATATGCAGAAGAATGAAGATGAATCCCTATCTCACACCAAACACCAAACTTAACTCAAAATGGACCAAAGCCCTAAATGTGAGATCTAAAACTATAAAACTCTTAGAATAAAACAGGGTAAAAGCTATATGATATTAAATTTGGCAGTGATTTCCTGGATCTGATACCAAAAGCACAGGCAATGACAAAAAATAAATAAACAAATTGGGCTTGATGAAAATTTAAAACTTTTGTACATCCTAAAACTCGATCAACAGAGTAAAAAGCAACCCACAGAATGAGAGAAAAATATTTGCAAATTATATATCTGATAAGGGATTAATACCCAGAATACATAAAGAACTTTTAAAACACTATTAGACACACACACACACACACACACACACACACCACAGACACAAAATCTCAATTCAAGATCTATGTGAGGGAAACTAGAAACAACTCTGATGAAAGAAATCAAAGAACTAAATAGCGAGATATTCCATATTCACAGATTAGGAAGACTCAATAGTATTAAGATGTCAGGTCTTTCAAACTTGATCTATGGATTCAGTGCAGTCCCAATCAAAACCACAACAAGTTATTTTATGGATATCAACTTATTCCAAAGTTTATGTAGAGAGGCAAAAAATCCAGAATAGTGAACATGATATTGATGGAGATCAATTACCTGACTTCAAGACTTACTATAAAGCTATAGTAATCAGGACAGTGTGGTACTGGTGAAAGAACTGACAAAGAGACCAATGGAACATAGCAGAGAGCCTAGAAATGAATCCAAATAGATACAGTCAGCTGATCTTTCACAAAGAAGTAAAGGTGATATAATGGAAGAATGATAGTCTTTTTAACAAACAGTGCTGGAACACTTAGATACGCACATGCAAACAAACAAAAGGATCTGGACGCAGGCCTTACATCTTTCACAAAAATTAACTCAAAAGGAATCACAGACCTAAACATAAAACGCAAAACTATAAAACTTCTAGAAGACAATGTAGGAGATGTTATGTAGACAACGTGGGGTCTGGTGATGACTTTTTAGATACAACACCAAAGGCACAATTCATGAAAGAAAGAACCAATAAGCTGAACTTCATTAAAATTTTAGAAGTCTGCTCTGCTAAACACAGTCAAGAGAATAAAATGACAAGCCATAAACTGGGAAAAAATTTGCAAAAGTCCTATCTGATAAAGGACTTTAATCCAAAATAAACAGAATTCTTAACAATGAGTTGTTCAACAATAAGGAAACAACCAACATAATTAAAAATTGGGCCAAAGACCTGAACAGATACCTCATCATAGAAGATATACAAATGGCAAATTAGCATATGGAAAGACACTACACATCATACGTGATCAGAGAAATGCAAATGAAAACAATGAGCTATTACTACACACCTATTAGAATGGCCAAAAGTCCAAACACTGACAACATAAATGCTGGTGAGAATATGAAGCAACATGAACTCATTGCTGGTGGGGATGCAAAATGGTACAGTTATTTTGGAAGACAGTTTGGCAGCTTCTTACAAAACTGAACATACTCTTATCATGCAAATCCAGGAATTATGGTCCATGGTATTTACCCAAAGAAGTTGAAAACTTACGGTCACACAAATGCCTGCACATGTATGTTGATAGCAGCTTTACTTACATTTGCTTAAACTCGGAAACAACCAAGATGTCCTTCAGTAAGTGAATGGGTAAACAGGCGCATCCGGATAGTGGAATGTTATGTGTGTGCTCAGTTGCTCAGTCACATCTGACTCTTTGCAACCCTACAGACTTTGCCCACCAGGCTCCTCTGTCCATAGGATTTTCCTGGCAAGAATACTGGAGTGGGTTGCCATTTAACCCTCTAGGAGTAGGATGTAATGCAATGCTAAGAACAAAAACAGACAAACAAAAAAATGAACCAAAAAAAAAAAAAAAAACCACCAAGCTCTCACCCATGAAAATACATGGAAGAACTGTAAATGTGTATTACTAAGTGAAAGAAGCCAGTCTGAAAAGACTACATACTGTATGTGTAACAGTTTGGAAAAGGCAAACTATGAAGAAGTAAAAAGAATGGTGGTTACCAAGGATTAAGAAGGAGGGAGGGATAAATAGGTGGAGGGAAAAGGATTTTTAAGGCAGTGAAATTACTCTGTATGAATCCATGATGGCAGAAACATGTCATTATTCGTTTGTTCAAACCTACAGAATGTACAACACCAAGAACGAACCCTGGTGTAAACTAAGAACTGTGGTGATAATGATGTGTCAATGTAAGTTCACCAACTGTAAAAAATGTACCATTCTTTGGGGGATATTGATAAAGGGAGGGGCTGTGCATGTGTTGAGGGAGAGAGTATATAGGAAATTTCTATAACATCCTTTCAATTTCTGATGTGAATCTGAAACTGCTCTAAACAATAAAGTCTATCCCAAAACAATCTAATCCAAAAATGGGCAAAGGACTTGCACAGACAGTTCTTCAAAGGAGATATACAAATGGCCTATAAGCACATGAATTGATGCTCAACATCGCTAATCATTCAGTTCAGTTCAGTTGCTCAGTCGTGTCCAACTCTTTGTGACCCCATGAATCGCAGCACGCCAGGCCTCCCTGTCCATCACCAACTCCCGGAGTTCACTCAGACTCACGTCCATTGAGTCAGTGATGCCATCCAGCCATCTCATCCTCTGTTGTCCCCTTCTCCTCCTGCCCCCAATCCCTCCCAGCATCAGAGTCTTTTTCAATGAGTCAACTCTTCGCATGAGATGGCCAAAGTACTGGAGTTTCAGCCCTAGCATCATTCCTTCCAAAGAAATCCCAGGGCTGATCTCCTTCAGAATGGACTGGTTGGATCTCCTTGCAGTCCAAGGGACTCCCAAGAGTCTTCTCCAACATCACAGTTCAAAATCATCAATTCCTCGGCGCTCAGCCTTCTTCACAGTCCAACTCTCACATCCAGGGAAAGGCAAATCAAAACCATAAAGGGATATCAGTTCATACCCATTAGCATGGCCACTATCAACAACAAAACAGAAAATAACAAATGTTGGCGAAAATGTGGAGAAATGTAAACCGTTGTGTACTGTTGGTGGGCATGTGAAATGTTACAACCCTGATGGAAAACAGTATGGTGATTCTTCATAAAATGAGAAATAAAATTACCATTGGTTCAAGAATTCTACTTCTGGGTATATATTCAAAACAACTGAAATCAAGGTCTTGAAGAAATAATTGTACACACATATTCATAGAAACATGGTTCATAATAGCCAAAAGGTGGAAGCAACCCAATTGTCCACCAACAGAGGAGTAGATAAGCAACATGTAATATAGACATTCCATTGTATAGCTAGAGAGATATGTAAATAGATATATAGATATATATCTGTCATTTGTTGTTGTTTAGTTGCTAAGCTGTGTCTGACTCTTTGCAAACTCACAGACTGTAGGCTGCCAGGCTCCTCTGTACACGGGATTTTCCAGGCAAGAATACTAGAGCAGGTTGCCATTTATTTCTCCAGGGGATTTTCCCAATCCAGTGATTAAATTAGCATCTCCTACTTGGCAGGCAGATTCTTTACCACTAAGTAACCTGGAATCCCATATATGTGACATATTAATAGATATATACATATATATATATATATATATATACATATGGAATTTTATTCAGCCTTTAAAAGGAAGGAAATTCTGACACATGCTATAATATGGATCAGTCTTGAAGATATTTAGCTGTGAAATAAGCCAGTTACAAAAAGACAATACTATATGATTCCACTTAAATGAGGTATCTAGAGTAGTCAAATCCTTTGAGACAGAAAGTAGAATGGTGATTGCCAGGGACTGGCAAGAGGGGAAGATAGGGAGTTCATGTTTAATGGGTGCAAAGTTTTAAGTTTTGCAAAATGAAATGAGTTCTGAAGATGAATGTTGGTGATTGCACAACCGTATGTATATATTTAATACCACTGAACCATATAGTTCTAAATCATTAAGATAACTAAATTTTGTTATATGTATTTTACCACAATAAAAAACTTTCAAAAAACTAACAGAGTTATATTAAAATTATATAATACATATATTCTTAAAAAATTATCGCCTCTGGGTGTCAAATATGCTGGGCACCCCGTTGACAAGGCAAATGGGAAGTTCAGATACTACTGAATAGTATCAATCATGGAGGGCTTCCTGGAGGAGGGGTAGTGGTTGGACTGATGTTAGGCTAAAGGGGCAGGATTCCAGTGGTGAATGATTCCACCTCACTGTTCATCTGGATGCTGCTTCTCAGCTCACTTTTTCACAGTTTCCAGGGAGATAGTTTCCAAGGAACTTGGAATGTGCACATTGCTGTCACTTGGCAACTAAGAACTGGTGGGTGCATCAACTTGCCATGTTCTTCCATCATCCTGGGTCCTGATCTCTGGCATGGACTCTGAACAGCCCAGGCAGCGGGGGGCCAGCCAGGGAGGCACCTTCTACCAGCCTTCCTCCTCAGCCACTCACAAGCCTCACAGAGACAACTGAGACTCTTGTTGATGGTGGTAAGTCCACAGAACGCTAGATGGACTGGGGGCATGGCACAGACAACCTTCAGCCCCAGAGGATTCCCCCATTTGCTCCCATTCATGGAGGACCCTGGAGGACCCCAGGATCTAGTGTGAATGGAAGACAATTCTGGTCTCAAGGGATTCCGAGCCTAGTGCAAGAGACAGAGCTCACTTCATTCTTTCGATATCCAGTGCCTACTCCATGCTGGCTGCTGGCCCACAGACCTTGAACTGTGGCAGACCGGAGTGAGTGAACAAAACACCTCGGTTGCCTCGCCTTCAACTGAAACAACTCTGAGACATGTCCTACACTGCTTCCCAGAGGTGCCTGGCAGGACTGAGCTTCAGGTGCCCACAGGTAGCATTCTGGCATGAGCACATAACATACATTGGCTCCCTTCCATTCCCTGTCTCACTTCTCTACTCCCTAACTGCTATTTCCTGGAATCAGCTCCCCAATAAACCACTCAAATCCTCATCTCAGGCTGGCTTCTGCGGGAACCCAAGCTAACAGGGATGATGTATCACAAGGAAACAAACTTCTGTGAGCTGTAACCAATTGTATGCAAAGCAATGGCCAAACCAAGGGGAGCCACCTGCCCAGGTTCAGGCAATGGTGGAGGTGGTGGGGACTTTGCCTTTAAAACACTTGAAAGCAGTAATATAATGGACCAACAAGCAGTCTACTTTTCTTATCACCATGAACCAGTCACTCTAACCAACTTCAGTGATAAAATTCTCTTCCCCACTGAACATAATAGACCTCACTGTCCATGCCCACCCTTTGGCACCCCACTGAGGCTACCTGCACTAACTGACTGTGAGCAGAGGAGATGGGGGAAGGTCTTACTCATGCAACAGTGACCCGCCAATCACACAGTACCAGCTCCCTGGTACAGTCCTCCAAGTGTCCCTCTCATGGTAGTTTTCACACTGGGTTATCTCTGTCATTTTTTTAACCACTAGCCAGTGAGCTCCATAAAGGCAGGAATTAAAGCTTGGTTATCTGGGCCTGACTCATAGTAGACACTTAGGAATGGGGCTGCTACTTTTGTGCAGTGCACAGCTTGCATCACTATTCATGGTGATCCGGCCTATGGAGGTTTTGTGAATCAGTGAATGAATGAATAGGTGAGAATTTTCAATAATGGGGAAAGACACTGCAGAAGGGATACAGTAAGCAAAAGTAGGAAGCTTGCAAGTGCAAAATTTCTGAGTGCAGAGGGCAAGTAGCTTACGTCACTGGCAGCACCGCCAATACACGTCAGGAGTTCCGTGGTCATCAGCTTTCAGTTCAGCTCAGCTCAGTCACTCAGTCATGTCCGACTCTTCACGACCCCATGAACTGCAGCGCGCCAGGCCTCCCTGTCCATCACCAACTCCCAGAGTTCACTCAGACTCACATCCATCGAGTCGGTGATGCCATCCAGCCGTCTCATCCTCTGTTGTCCCCTTCTCCTCCTGCCCCCAATCCCTCCCAGCATCAGTCTTTTCCAATGAGTCAACTCTTTGAATGAAGTGGCCAAAGTACTGAAGTTTCAGCTTTAGCATCATTCCTTCCAAAGAAATCCCAGGGCTGATCTCCTTTAGAATGGACTGGTTGGATCTCCTTGCAGTCCAAGGGACTCTCAAGAGTCATCTCCAACACCACAGTTCAAAAGCATCAATTCCTCAGTGCTCAGCTTTCTTCACAGTCCAACTCTCACATCCATACATGACTACTGGAAAAACCATACCCTTGACTAGATGGACCTTTGTTGGCAAAGTAATGTCTCTGCTTTTCAACATGCAATCTAGGTTGGTCATAACTTTCCTTCCAAGGAGTAAGCGTCTTTTAATTTCATGGCTGCAATCACCATCTGCAGTGATTTTAGCACCACCCAATGTGTGTGTGACCTACCTGCCCTCTGCCTCAGACATGCTCAACCAGAGTCTCTGCAAATGGGATTCAAGAACCTGGGCATCCCAGGGGAACCCCAAGAACACAAAATTTGGAGAAGTACTGGGCCAGCTAACAAAATGGGTAGTGGATTTCAAAAGGGTGAAATTGGCCCCACTGGGCTGAGCCCAGGCCAATATTTCATTCATTCACCATTCATTCATTCATTCATTAAAATAAGTATATATTGAACCAGGGAAGCATTAAAGTACACCTGTGCACTAGACAGACGTGGTCCCTTCTCCCTTGTCACAGTTTAGTGGTAAGCCAGTAGTCAAATTATTAAGGAAATAAATATTTAGCATAGTGTCAGGTTATGATTAATGCTTTGCAGAAAAGACAGCAAGGTAAGGGATTAAGATAAAGCTATGACAAAACTAGACAGCATATTAAAAAGCAGAGACATTACTTTGCTGACAAAGGTCTGTATAGTCTAAGCTATGGTTTTTCCAGTAGTCATGAATGGATGTGAGAGCTGGACCATAAAGATGGCTGAATGCCAAACAATCGATGCTTTCCAACTGTGGTATTGAAGAAGACTTAAGTGTCCCTTGGACTGTAAGGAGATCAAACCAGTCAATCCTAAAGGAAATCAACCCTGAATATTCATTGGAAGAACTGATGCTGAAGCTAAAGCTCCAGTATTTTGGCCACCTGATATGAAGAGCTGACTCATTGGAAAAGACTTTGATGCTGGAAAAGATAGAAGGCAGGAGGAGAAGGGGACAACAGAGGACGAGATGGTTGGGTGGCATCACCAACTTAATGGACATGAGTTTCAGCAAGCTCCAAGAGATGGTGATGGACAGGGAAGCCTGGCATGTTGCAGTCCATGGGGTGGCAAAGAGTCAGATATGACTGAGTGACTGAACAATAAAGGGGTTAAGATAGGATGTTATTTAGCTGGGATATCAGGGAAGCCCTCTGCTGAGGCTGAGAGGAGGTGAGGGAGGGAGTCACCTAAAATGCAGGCATAAACCATGTAGCTGTTTGGGGAAAGAGCAGTCCAGGGGGAGGCAGTGGAGGTGGGAGGAAGGGATTAGATTCAGAATACATTCTGAGGGTAAAGTCGGACCAGATGTGGGTGTGAAAGGTGAGGGAAGTCAAGGTTACTACAGTCAGGAGTGCAGAGGATGAGAGGGGAGTTGAAGGAGTTAATGCCTGAGAGAGAGGTGAGGGTGGGGAACGCAGACCAGATGATGGTTCCTGCAGACCAAGGGGAAGCATTTACTTTTCTTTTGAGTGTGATGGGAATCCCAGGAGGTTTCAAGCAGAGGAGAGATGTGATCTGGTGTGTATTCTAACAGGATCTCTAGTTGCAGAGTGCAGAACAGACTTTCAGGAGTCAGAGATGGAGTAAGGCAATTTAGTGGTTGGTGCAGACGTTCAAGTGGGGGATGATGGTCTCTTGCAGGAGGGTGGTGACTGGGACCAGAAAACTAAATTTATCTGAGTAAAAACAGTAAGTGGTACAAATCAGGAAGAAGACAGTCAAATAAATGACTGACATTTGGAAGTAGATCAGCTCTGCAGTCAGCTGTTGCGTCTTCTTGGGGGAAGCAGCTTCCATTCTCCGAGTGAAAAGTGAAAGTGTTAGTCTCTCAGTTGTGTCCAACTCTTTGAGACCCCCCTGGACTGTGGCTCACCAGGCTCCTCTGTCCATGGGATTTTTCAGGCAGGAACACTGGAGTGGGTTGCCATTCCTTTCTCCAGGGGACATTCCCAACCCAGGGATGGAACCCAGGCCTCCCGCATTGCAGGCAGATTCTTTTCCATCTGAGCTAAATTTGCAAAATGGGAATGATAATGGAACATATTTCATAAAACATTTGATAGAGTGATATGAAGTTTTTCACCCAGGATCCAGCACACAATAAATAATTAATATCCAACGAGCCAGACTGCTAGATTGCAGTACCATCTCTACTGTTCACTCATCTTGGTCAAAACACTCTTCTGTGTGTGTTTGTTGCTGTTGTGTAGTCCCTAAATCGTGTTCTACTCTTTTGCAAACCCATGGACTGTAGCCTACCAGACACCTGTGTCCATGGGATTTCCCAGGCAAGAATACTGGAGTGGGTTACCATTTCCTTCTCCAGGGAATATTCCGGACCGAGGGATAGAACCTGCCTCTCCTGCTTGGTAGGCAGATTCTTCACCACTGAGCCACCTGAGAAGCCCCATGTGTCTGTTTACCCATTTGCCAAATGGAGCTATCAAATACCAACTTTATAGGGTTGAGTCTTGAGGATTAAATAAATTAATACAAGTAAAACATTTACAATAACGTTCCATGGAGCAAGCACTGCATTAAGTGCCGACTATTTCTACGAATATGTTTTAATCTTATTTCGTAATCTCTTCTCCTACCAGCATACGCCCACCCTATTTTGCAGAAGTCTGTGACTCAAAACAAAGGTAGCCTCTCTTCAACGATGCCACAACCTACGTACAGCACACCTACCACCTACAGAGAAGATGGAGATCCCAGCTTTGAAAGACCTCGCTCCCAGGGGTCCTGCCCTGCCCATGTTCTGCCTGGCGGAACCTTTAAGAGTCTTCCTTCTGTTTCCAGCCGGGCGCTCTCGTAAGGGAGCGCGGGAGTTGGAAGTTACTTCCGGTGGCCACACCTCCGCCCCTGGGTGTCTCCATTTTGGTCGCGCAGGTTGACATTAGACCACAACCTGCGGAGTAGCGGAGAAGAGTCAGGAGTATTGTGAGGGCCCTGTCGGCTCACCGCACTTTCTTCCTCCCTTCCTCCGCCCGCAGAAGCCAGGGTCGCCCATGGCTGGCTTGGAGGTACTGTTCGCGTCGGCTGCGCCGGCCATCACCTGCGCGCAGGACGCGCTTGTCTGCTTCCTGCACTGGGAGGTGGTCACGCACGGCTACTACGGCTTGGGTGCCGGCGACCAGGTACGCCACGGAGCCAGGGTGGCATGGGACCATTGTGGAGGCGGGAGGCGTCTTCTGCCCGAATCCGGAGACCAGAGGCCTGGTACAGAGTGCCCGACCTTCCCCTTTCGCAGGTCCGGGCCCTGACGCTCCTGACACCTTTGGTACCTGTAGTCTGCGGCTCAGGGAGGTGCTCTACTGTTGCATTCTAGCTGGCACAACATGATTTGAAAACCCTTGGTCAGAAACGCCCTCCAGCACCGGCTGGCGTTCTCCCAGGCTGAGATTGTGCCCTCTGGCACCGAGACGGGGATAATGAGCTCCCTTGAGCACTCCTCACCTACCCGAACCCCACCGAACTCCTTAAGAAGCCGCTGGGTGGGGAGAAGCTGTATTCAGTACCACCCTCCTACTGTACTGGAGCGTTCACCTGGATCCAAGCACCATATAGAGGGACACCAGTATAGGGGAGCGCTTGGACTCAGCTCCAGTCAAGAGCAGAGGGCTCGACACCCTTCACTCTATACGGCAGGGCCCCGTGCTGCCCACTCACCGTTGTCGTCTTGAACTCAGACTCCAGGCCAACAACCGCCTCCCCAACATGCACACACATGCATCCTGGGTGTGAAGGCCAAGTAAACTTCCCTTCACCATAGCTGTCCCTACAGTAGCAGCCTCTCCTGCTCATTCTCAGACTCTGCCTTTTACAGCTGGGGGCCTTGTTGCAGGCCCCACAGAGCCCCAGGACTGCCGGGGCCAGCCTGCCTCACTTGATTCTTTGCTGTAGCATTCTCCCATCTTCCCTGCCCCTTCCCTGCGACTCTCCCTCGCACTGTCATAGTACACATCCGCTTCCTGTGAGCACTGACTTGGACCCCTTCCTGCACAGATCCTGTCATCGGAGACACTTTGACAGCTTAGAGACCTCAGTCCGTGTGGATCATTGCCTGCTCTTAACCGCCACGTTTCCCCTGTCGTGTACTCCAGGCTTCCAGGTTTTAAGAAAGAACATGATTTGGTCTAAAAAAAAAGATCCCTGACTGAATCTCAGAGGTGCACACTGTTTACCTTGCCACATGTTGAGTTTATGCAAAACAGAAAAAGTTGCTGGCTCCAGACCTCTTGGGGGAGGCCCCAGGAGAGTGCAGATGGGGCTCTGGAAAGCATTGCCCACTGTCCATCTGTCCACCCCAGTGTTAGGTCAAGCATGTGCCCCTGGGGGATGGGTGTTTGTGTTGCACACTAGAGCATGGTGTATTTCTGCTTCTCTCTGCCCTTAAATGCTTCTGGGGCTCAGGTGGTGCTTGTCCTCCTCTCACTTCTGTGTTTACTTTCATTCGGAGTAGAAGCCTTTTGGAGGAGTATCTTTCCTATTAGTTTATTCAAGAGAGGTTTTAGTTTTCCAGCATGGGGCCAGCAGACTCAGCTGACACCAGCAGTGTTTGCAGAGTTCAGAGACTGTTTGTCTGAAGCAGCAGCCTCCTGCTTCCCACCCTTCTAGGGGTGATAAGAGAGAGAGGAAGGTCCTAAAATTGTGTACTTGATCATTTACTATGTTGACAGTTAAATAGAAAGCTAAATTGTCTCCTTTTGTCTTTGGTTCTATATTCTCTGGTTCAGGAAAATTGTGTACATAAAACTTGATTAGAAGAACAATGCATTTTCAATCAAAAATTCAGTATTGAGTTTGGATTTCTCTCTTGAAGTCAGCACCACACCTCGTAAGAACTTTACAGCTCTGTCAGGTGGTTTAGGTGACCAGGGAATAGAGATGGCCATAGGCTTGAGTTCGAGGATTTAGTGTTTTGTTGTAGGAATCTAAAGATTATGACAAAAGAGGAAAATGCCTGAAATGATCTTTTTGAGACACATTTTAGCCCAGGGATACTGGGATGGACTCACCTCCATTAAAGAATACTTCCAGCCCTAGGATTTTGCCTAAGGGGACAGCTGTTTTTACTTTGTGAGGTGGGCATCTTTAGCCATAACACAGGCAACCAGGAGCTCTGAATGTCAAACCCAGCTCTGCACCTGACTTACCATGACCTTGGGCAAGTCTCAGCTCCCTCTTGTTTAGTTGTTAAGTCATGTCCGACTCAGCTACCCCATGGACTGTAGCCTGCTGGGCCCCTCTGTCCATGGGATACCCCAGGCAAGAATACTGGAGTGGGTTGCCATAGCCCCCTCTTAGCTCTTAGATTGTTTTCATCCAAGCCAGTTAAACTACACAACTATGTACTTTGGCTACTTTCCAGTTGCAGCTCTTCGGGAGGTCTGATATTGATGTCCTGGTCTAGAAGGCAGTTGAATGCCATGTTTGATTTGATATCACCAAGGCCAGTCTCCTTTCAGTCCCACCTTTTTTCCCGTATCAGGGCAGGCACTGAGCTGGGGAACACTGGTTCTGCTGCAGTGAGAGGTATCAGCCGCGCCAGACCCCAGTAGTGTCTCTTGCTCTGAAAGCCAGATGTTACGGGGCAGTGAGCAGGCCCAGTTATATATATTCCAAGAAGAAATTCTGGTGGGTTGAATGCTGTACGTGGAGAGTATAAATATAAATTCAGAGGCCCTTGATACAACAAAGACAAGTCATATTATCAAATTCTTGGCTTCCAAAGTAAACCATAAATCCAGGACACTACACATGTTACAGGAACTTTACCCAGCTAGGGGTGAGGGGATAATTTCTCTTTCTTAAGCGGAGTTGGCTGATAAGTTTCACTTTTGTTTTCTGTCACTTTCATTTCCCTGCTTCAGGCCTGTGAGTTTCCTTGTCATTCAGCCAGTTTTGAAACCAGGCCAGTTGCAACATCTTGAATTTTACTGGCACTGCTTTCCTCGTTTGATTTCTGAGGCCTAGAGGTTACCAAAGAGGAGAGGCCCACAGTCTCTATTCTTGGCTTTCTGTTGTCCTTGATACCTGTGAGGTTTGTGTTCCTAGACATTTGTGTTTTGTTGTTGTTTTTCAGCTCTGGTCCCACTCCTTCCCACTATAGTCTCATGAATACAGATCTTCCCAGTCCACTTGCTCTGTGTTTAGCTATAGACATATGCATCCATGAAAATAATATAGAGGGTTTTTTTTTTCATGTGTTTTAATTATTCTTTTTACAGAAGTGGTACCCAGCTGTAAATCTCATTTTTTAAAAAAGTTTCTTTGTCATGTTGTTTATTTTTACCTATAATACTGCAATTAGATCTAGTTGTTTCTTCTCACTGCTGTACTGTGGGCATATTGTGCAATTTGCCTCCGCTTTGGTGACCCCAACAAGCCCTTGTCATATTCCCTGTGCCTCTGTGTACAGAATTTCTTTTAGGAGTGGAGGTTTTGGGTCATGGGGTAATTGGCTTATCTGATGGCACTAAATATTACCAAATTGCTCTCCAAAGGGGGTTGTATGAATGTCAACAGTCTCCAGCAGGACTTAGAGGTTGCCATTCTCCTTACACCCCCACAGACGCCTGGCAAAAAATAGAAAAATGGATAACAGCAGTCGGATGGGTGGATCCCAGTATCTCTGAATGCTAGTCAAGTTGAACAGCCCTTTATACAGAGTTAGCTGCTCTGACCTTTTGCCAGTTTTTCAAGTGAATTGCCAATTTTTATTGTTCATTTTTCAGGCATTCCCTTTTTGTACTAGTTATTCATTCCTTTTCATTTGCAGCCACGGCACGTAGCTCATCCTAGCCTGTGGCTGCCTGTTCACTTCGTTAGTAGTAGCGGTTATTGATCGGAAGCTTTAAATTATGAGCGGTGTCAAAGATAGCATTTTTTTCTTTTGTGGACCTTGTTTAAGAAATCTTTTCCCACCTGGAAATCAGGTTTTGGGTTTTTCTATAGAAATAGTTTGAGAACTGTGTCACAAACGTTAGTGTGTAAAAGGAAAGTCCTCGGGTTTGTTTGTTTTCCTTTTAAGAAAGGAGGACATCACAACTCCCAGTGATGCATTTTTACATCCATTTGGTTGGCAAAAATATTTTAACTTGGACAGTAGCAATGTTGCTGAGCACTTGAAACAAGAACTTTGATACATTGCTCATGAGAGTGTAAATCCATACTTTGGGAAACAATTTGACTTTATCTTATAAATTAAAAGTTCTTCCCCTAGATATATTTTATAGAAGTTCATTTCTATGTTACTGGATGTGTGAGCTACTCTGTGTACAAGAATGTTCATAGCAGCGTTATTTTTAATAGCATAACAAATAAGTTGGAAACACCCCACATATCCATCAAGTGAGTGTAACTTGCAGCGTATTCATGCAGTGATGCATTATGTGGCTGTGAACTATGCAGCAGTGGAATGCACTGTGCATCAACTATAGTTATGGATAACTCTCAAAACAATATTGAATGAAAATGACAAAAATGATGCCATTTAGATAAAATTCAAAAACATTTGAAACAACTTATTTTTCGGATTTGTATATAGTAATGTAACTATAAGGAAAAGTAAGGAAATTTTTAAAAATACAGACTAGTGACTACCCACAAGGGAAGAGGAGGGAGATTCATTAGGGGTACACTACTCAAGCCATGTTCTTTGTCTTCAGCTGGTTGTAGATACCTAGTTGTCCATTTTATAATTCTTTTTTTATCTTGTACATATGCTAGATTTTGTGTTTGTATGAACGTTGTTCATAATTTTTGTTAAACGACTACAGTAGTCTGGAGAGGTGTCATTAGAATCTATTTTTAGTCACTACTTTCATGATGCCTTTGCAGTTGGCCGAAATTCCAAACTTTGAGAGACACTGTCTTTAGAATTTCACAGTATTCCTTGAGATGACTGGCTTTATTCTTGGCAGGGAGATGGAGAGAAAATTATTCAACCAAGACTGTAGCTTCTTAACAGGTTCCAGTGCTGTGTCACAAAGGCAGTCAGCAGTAAGGGAGAAACACTGGAGCTGGAGTCCAGAGACCACAGATCTCTCACTTGCTGTTGGACCTTGGACGTTTTACTTCTCCCAACCTCCATGTCCTCATCTGTAAAGTGAGGGAACAGGATTAGATTATCTGTAATTTCCTTTTTTCAGATCTGAAGTCATGATCTTTCTCCTCTCTGGTGTCTTCTCAGCCGGGTCCCAATGATAAGAAATCAGAACTGCTGCCAGTGGAATGGAACAGTAATAAAGACCTGTATGTCCTCCGGTATGAATCCAAGGATGGGTCCAGAAAGCTCCTCGTGAAGGCTGTCACCGTGGAGAACAGCATGATCATCAATGTGCTGGTGAGACTGTAGTCACAAAGAGTCTGATGTTGGGAATGGACCTTGGGATCGCCTTTTTGAAACCCATTTAAGAGCCCTTGGTGTATGTGAAGGCTTTACCTACTGATCCTACTTCTGGAACTTTATTCTGAGGCCAGGACCCTAAATGTAGAAATGCTTTGTGTTCAAAGATGTCTATTCCTACTCCTTATTATTGTAAAAGGAAGTGCTTGCCATCACAAAGGAACAGTGAAGTAAATTAAGGTAGATTCATTCAGGGACAACTTGGGAGAAAACAGAAAAAGCTTATTGTAGCCCTGGGGGACTGCTTTTAGTTCTTTAGACTTTTATGGCTCATAGCTTTCTGCTGCCTCGAAGCCTTTATCCTTCTCGTTTTCCCTCCTGGAAAGCTCTTCCTCTCCACCTTTGCTGCCTCACACAGGTACAGCCCTTTAGCCTGACTGACTCCCTCTTGTTTTCTTTTCACTTACTCAGAAAGTTCAGTCAGTCCTGACTGCTTCCTCTTGTCTGTCAGAAAGATCTAAATTATGCCTCTGCTTGGTCATTTTATTTTCCTGCCTGGTACTTGACACGGTTTGCAGTTAGTTAATCACATTTATGCTTTGGTGTAATATTTTGTATTCTGCCACTATAGCAGAATGTTCTGTAGTCTATATAACACGCGCTGTAAGCACCCTGAGGGCAGTGCCTCTCTAAATTTGGCCTGGTTGTCTGGATTCACATAAAGATATCAGGCAGTCTGTAGTGTTCTGCACTTTGCATTTTTACCTTGATATGTTTTGAAGGTCTTTACATGGCAGTGCAAATGACTATGCCTTATTCATTTTAACCACGATGTAGTATTCCATAATGCAATAATTTATTTACCCCCTTCCTTTTGATGATCACTTATATCGTATATCACTCAAGGTTGTTAGTTTGAAACAACGAAATCCCTTTAGGTTCATTTGAATAGTCGGGTTTATTAAAAGAACTGGGATAACTGAGTTGTCAGAAGGGCTGGAGAGGCAGTTCGAAGGCTGAGCTTCCAGGGCATTGCTCCAAACCATGCTGTGGAAACCAGTGCTGCTGCCGTCAGCCCAGGGCATTAGGTACTGGCTGGCTGCCAACCCAGGGGCCCCCTTCTCATGAGCCACTGATGTTGTAGCCCCTGTGTCTCTGCTGCTGCCCATAATGGCAAGATGTCTGCTCCTTACTCAGCCTGTTTATCCATGTTACTCACCACCAAGTTGAAGTTGTGCATCTGTTTGGGACTGCATTCACATGTTTGATTTTAAGCTGCAAAAGAGCTTGGGAAGGAGGTATTTCTGGGCTCTGCCTCAGAAAGGCATTATTCCTAAATCAAGAGTTGTCCCCAAATGCTCAACGTGTATTTCATCTGTTACAAACGGTCCCTGCATATGTCTCTTGGTGCCCATGTGTGTTTCTTTAGGTTGGATATAAAATTGTTCTTCTCCCCCCTAGTCGCCCACTTAGTCACTCATTAGACCAGAAATACCCCAGTCTCTCATTTTCTGTTTTCATTTTTCTAGGAACATGGCTCACAGCAAGTGTCAGATTTGACCCTGAACTTGAATGATTATATCGATTCAGAACATCTGGTTGACTTCCACAGGTATTTCTAAGCGATGGCTTTTGCCTGGGAAAAAAGAAGAGAGAACCAATGGCCAAACATAAGGAATGGACTTGAGGTGTTAGAGAATGGAGGAAGGTTAACGGAAGGATCCTTCTCTCCTGGGCACTCTGTTCTTTCTGTTTTTAATTTATTTTAAGAGAAGATTCATGTGGAAAATGCCCCATGAAATAAAATGATGCACTCAATAGACCACAAGTCTGCAGGGTAGAGATGGGGCCAGGCCTGTGACCTCTTAGGATAAAGTATACCTACTCTGGTACACTCCATTCCCCAGTTTTTTGTTTTAATGGACTTTATTTTTTACAGCAGTTTTAGGTTCACAGCAAAATTGAGCAGTAAGTGTAGTGAGTTCCCTGGGACCTCCCTCTTGCCCTGCACTCTCAGCATCCTGCAACAGAGTGGTACGTTTGTTACAGTTGAGAACCTGTGCTGACACACGTTATCACCCAGATTCTCTTCTTGGTGGTGTTGGGGTATGTTTACTTTTGTAAGAAACTGCTGCACTATCTTCCTTAGTAGCTATACTATTCTGCTTTCCCACCAGCAGTAAACGAGAGTTCCTCTTGGTCTGCACCCTTGTCAGTGTTTGAGCTTTTGGCTGTTCTAACAGCTGTGTGGTGGTATCTCATTTTTCTTTTCATTTGCAGTTCCCTGATGACATATCATGTTGAATATCTTTTTATATGCTTTTCTGTTGTCTTTGCATTTTCTTTGGTGAGGTATCTGTTCAGGTCTTTGATCCATTTTTTAATTGAGTTGCTTTCTTAAGGTTGAGTTTTAGGAGTTCTTTGTATACTTTGGATAACAGTCATTAATCATATATGTGTTTTGCAAATATTTTCTTGGAGTCTAACTTGTCTTTTCATTATCTTGACTCTTGCTTTTGAAATTTGCAACCCCTTAGAAAAGAGGGTTTGCAAAAAAATACAGTGAACACCCATATACCCACCACCTAAGTTGACCAGTTTTTAATGTTTTGCTGCATTTACTTACTTTTTCTGTATGCTTTTTTGTTCTTGAGCCATCTGATAATTATTTCCAGACTTTATGAACCTTAAGCCCTAAATATTTCAGTATGTATCTCCTTGTTCTTACGTAGACATCCTCCTGGATAACCTTAAGGCGGTTATCACACTCGGGAAACTTAGTTTTGATAGATGAATGTCATTTTGTACAAAGTCAGTGTCCAGGTTTCTGCGGTCATCCAAGTAGTGTCCTTTCTGGGTAGTCTTTTAGTTTTCAAGTTGAGGTTTTTGTTTTTTTTTAACCCAGCCAAATATCACACATTGTGTTTATCTTCATGTTTTTTCAATTTCCTCTAATCTAGAAGTTTCCTAGACTTCTATTTTTCTTAGCATTGCTATTTTTGAAGACTTGAGGTCAGTTGTTGTATAGAACATTCAGATTGTTTCCTTATCATTTGATTCAGGTTGGACATTTTCAACAAGAATTCTATGTAAGTGAGGCTATGTTCTTCTAAGTGTTTCATCTCAGGCTCATGACATCTGTCTTGTAGATTTTGTTCAATTTGGTCACTTGATTATGACAGTATTTGCCACCTTTCTCTCCAGTAAAGACATCTGATTTCCTTCAGATTTTGATTTACATTTATAAAGTTTGCTTTTTTAAATTTATTTTTTATTGAAATATAGTTGATACACAGTATTGTGTTGATTATTGCTGTAGAGCAGAGTGACTCAGTTATACAGCGTAGACATTCTGTATCATATTCTTTTCCGTTACGGTTTATCACAAGGCATTGAATGTAGTTCCCTGTGCTACACAGTAGGACCTTCTTGTTTATTCATTCTGTATATTCCAGTTTGCATCTGCTAATCCCAAACTCCCAGTTTGGTCCTCTTCCACCCTCCCGTTGGCAACCACCAGTCTATTTTCTGCGTCCCTGGTTTATAAGATTTGTTTTTTGACTCAGGATATGACTCATTTAAAAATGACAGATTTTTAGGAACTCCATAGAGTCCTGCTCGCTCCCTGCTACCTCAGTCTGCCTTAACGCTTCAGTGATAGCTCACATTGCTTTTCTCTCACAGACAGAGAAAAAGAGGCCTAGAACAGCCTTCCAAGGCCCCTGAGTTAGTGACAGGATTGGACATTAAGCCCCAGAGCCCTGCCTACTTGGACCAGGAACTTGGTTATCCTTCCCATTGGAGCCTTTGCCTTCCATGACTCTTCCCATGACATGTGATGAACACACAATGAGGCTGAGGGCAGGGTGGGGTGGGGTGGGCCCAGAGGAGTCAAGGCCCTGTGCCCCTACACCCTCACCTCTTTCTAATGGGGTGGTAAACGAAAAGGGGCAACTCAGATGCCTAAGAAGCTTAGGCCCAAATCGCGGAGACAACGCCGGGCCATTGCCCCCCTTACCCAGGTCCGCCGGGCGGCCTGTTCCCACCCTTGCGAACAGTCCAAACGCTATCAGGGCCGTCGCCGCCATTGTCGCAGCTGCCGCCACCACCGCCACCACCACCACCACCAAAATACTGTGCGCAGGGTTGCCAACCAGCAGAAAGCAGCTGACACTTCGTCTCCTTTCTTCAGGGTCTACAAGAACAGCGAGGAACTTCGGTCTCGTATTGTGTCTGGGATTATTACACCTATTCACGAGCAGTGGGAAAAAGCCAATCTAAGTCCCCACCGGGAGTTTCCCCCTGCCACTGCCAGAGAGGTGGACCCACTCCGGATTCACCCACAACACCCACATACCAGCCGGCAGCCTACCTGGTGAGTGCACGGCCCACAGAGGGCAGCCCCAGCTTCTCTAGAAGGATTCTATCCATGACCATCCTGCTGCTTGACCCCTCTCTGGACCCCCCAAATCTCTTCAACAGAATTGTCAAGAGTCTTGGTATTTGGAGATAGGAAGTGGAGATCTGAGTGGAGCAGTGAGTTCTTGTACTGCTGCTAGTCACCCCAGTATCTTAAGGCTGCCTGCATCTTTATTTTAGAGGCTGCACAGAGCCTCTGACTCCCCAAAGGGTCAGTGCCTCTGAGGCGTGTGTGTAGTACTCCAGAGTTGCTGCCCAGCTGGTTCAGTTATTCATTCCAGAGCTGTTTGTACAGGACTCTGAATCAGGCTTTTGGGAAAAATGCAAAGATGCAGAATTACTGGAGGTTCCTGGAGGGGATGTTGTCTCAGTGTTCCCTTTCTTTGCATTTTACTTCATTGTAGCCCCCCCGATCTCTTTGACAAAACTTTTCCAAAACAGCATGAGGTCTGAACAAGTCACATCTAAGATCTTTGCAGATTAGGATGGCAGTATTTAAGACTGGAGACTTCTGCTCTGAGAGAAGACAAGGAGCAGGGATGCCGTAGTCTCTAGCTGAGATGGCATTTCCCAATTTGGAGTCCATAGTGCGGTAGTAGTGGTGGGCTTGGCAGGGTTGAAAGGGAGGGCTCACTGTGCAGCCATAATAAGCACTCAATAAGTATTAACTGCCATTGTTAATACTACTGTGTTACAGTTGTATACCTTTGATTAATTAAATGGGAACTCTATTACTATAATAAGTAGTAATTGGCAAGTCTCTTTGACAGTTTTTGGAAATACTGGTTTCTGTGGGCAAAGTGGAAATTGATAAAAAGTCTTGAAAGGTTGGGAACAGCTTGTCTGATCTAAACCCCTTATTTAAGATGACTTGCCTAAGGTCACCAGCCAGTAATAAAGAGCCAGAGCCGGAGCTGGGGGTTCAGGTGTCCTCACTCTAGCCCAGTGCTCTGCTGTGATGTAACCAGAATATGTTGACAAGGTTGAAGGATAAGCCCTAGACAGCAGTCAAATTGGGGAAGACTTTTAGATCTTATTAAGTGGATAGTAATTCTCAGTTCTCTCAGATTTACTTCCCATATCAAAACAAATATTCTCTGAAATCTCCTTTACTCTCTGAAAATGGAGTTCATAGATAATCTAACTTACCAAATGGACAATTTCAAAGGGGGTAGTATTAAATATAAATGAGAAATAAATAGTAAATAATGATAAGATAATGTTTGTTTCATTGTGTAGATGCCTGAGCATAATTACACCAAAAAGATATGCACTTGTATGTGGTGTTATCTTGAATTTGACAGCATTTACAAATCATATATCTGACAAGAGACTTGTATCTAGAGACACATAGATACGTAGAGAACTTTACATTTCAGTAATAAAAAGGCAACCCAATTTCAAAAATGTTAAAGGATTTGAATAGACATTTCCCCAAGAAAGGTGTACAGGTGGCCCATAAACATGTGAAAAAAAACGGAAATCAAAACTACAATGATAAACTACTGGTTTGTGCACGTCTTCATGTACAACTTTTGTACAAGAATGTTCATAGCAGCATTACTCATAATAGCCTAGAAGTGGAAACAACCTAAATGTCCATCAGCTGATGAATGGATAAATGTGATAAATGCATACAGGGAAATATTTCAGCAATAGAAAATGAAGTACTGATACTGATACACATCACATCATATATGAACCTTGAAAACATTGTGCTAAGTGCAAAAAGCCATTTATGTGAAATGTCAACAATAGGCAGATCCACAGAAACAGAAAGTAGATTATTTGGTTGCCAGGAGGTGAGATGGAAGGATTAAAGAGCATGAATGGGGAATGACTGCTGATGAGTACAGGGTGTTTTTTTAGGGTGCAGAAAATATTCAAAAATTAGAGTAGTTGCACTTTCTGTAAAATCTAAAAACCACTATGTTAACTGGCCAAATTTTGTGGTACATGAAATATCTCAGTAAAGCTGCAAAAAAATTTTAAAAGGTCCTAGCTTTGTCTTATTTGGAAGCATGAATATATAACAATTGAAATAAGGCTCCTAGGATCAGACTATAAGAGAACTGATAGTAATAGCCCATGATTGAGATTTTGTATTTTCCCTTCAACTGGAGAGTGGTTTGATAATACCTTAAACAATATTTTTTGAGACCAACATTATACTAGCAAAAGGAATTTATTTAAAATTAGTAACTGAAGTCTTTCCCCCTAAGAAACAAGGCAAGGATATCCTCTCTCACAAGTCTTACTTAGCATAGTACTGAAAGTGTTGCCACCACATTAAGACAAGAAAAAGAAAAGGCATACAGATAAGAAAGGAAGAAATAAAAGTTTACATTCATAGTTGACATAATGGTCTACATGGAAAATCTCAAGGAATCTACCAGAAAAAGAATACTATGAGCCTAGTGAGGTTGTAGGATACCAGCTCAACATCCAAAAGTCAACTATGTTTCACTGTATTAGCAATGAACACATGGAAATAGACGTTTAAGATACAATATAATAGCTTTTAGCTCAGCTGGTAAAGAATCCACCTACAGTGTAGGAGACCTGGGCTTGATCCCTGGGTTCAGAAGATTCCCTGGAGGAGGGCATGGCAACCCACTCCAGTACTCTTGCCTGGAGAATCCCTATGGACAGAGGAGCCTGGCGGGGCTGCAGTCCATGGGGTCGCAGAGTCGGACACAGCTGAAGCACAGCACAGGCCACCATTTAGAACTACTGAAAAAATACTTAGGTGTAAATCTAACAAAACATTTCAGACTTTCATGCTGAAAACTGTAATCAAAGAAGACCTAAATAAATGGAGAAACATCACATGTTCCTGAATGGAAGACTCAACACAGTAAAAGTGTCAAATGCTCCACAAATTGATATACTCTGTGTGTTAGTGGCTCAGTTGTGTCTGACTCTTTGCCACCCCATGGATTGTAGCCCTCCAGGCTCTTCCATCTATGGAATTTTCCAGGCAAGAATTCTGGAGTGGATTGCCATTTTCTACTCCAGAGGATCTTCTCAACCTGGGGATTGAAACCACATCTCTTGTGTCTCCTACATTGGCAGGTGGATTCTTTCCCACTGCACCAAAGATGTCAAATACTCCACAAATTGATACAGTAGTTTAATGCAATTCCTATCAAAATCCCAACAAGAACTTCTGAAGATAGAGCAAGATTATTCCATCATTTATATGGAAAGGCGAAGGAGTTTGGAGTAGTTAAAAATAATTTTGAAAATAAATAAAGATGAAAAAATCACTATACCCAGTATTCAGGCTTATTATATAGCTACGTTAGATGGACAGACTCATAGGTCAATAGAACAATGTTGTTGTTGTTCAGTCATTTGAGTTGTCTCTGACTCTTTGCGACCCCATGGACTACACCATGCCAGGCTTCTTTGTTCTCCACCATCTCCTGGGGTTTGCTCAAATTCATGTCCATTGAGTCGGTGATGCTGTCTAACCATCACATCCTCTGCCATCACCTCCTTTTTTTGCCTTCAGTCTTGGCCAGTATCAAGGTCTTTTCTAGTGAGTTGACTCTTCGTATCAGGTGGTCAAAGTATTGGAGCTTCAGCAACAGTCCTTCCAGTGAATAATCAGGGTTGATTTCCTTTAGGATTGACTGTTTTGATGTCCTTGCAATCAAGGGACCCTCAAGAGTCTTTTCTCTGGCACTATGATTTAAAAATATCAGTTCTTTGGTACTCAGCTTTCTTTATGGTCCAGCTCTCAGGTCTGTACATGACTACTGGAAAAACCATAGCTTTGACTGTAAAGACCTTTGTCAGCAGTGATGTCTCTGCATTTTAAGTCTTTGGGCTGCGAAAGGCATTTGGAAATATGTAGGCATTGTTCTACGCCCAGAATGTGGAGATAGAGGCTGGGAATAGTGCCAGCCAAGCACAGGCCTGCTGCAGACAGAGCCAGCCCTGCCCCATCCTGCTCTTCATGTTCTTTTTGGTTGGCTAAAACTCCTGGCCCGCTAGCACTGGCATTCACCCCATCCTTGAAAATACTACCATGCAGTTCAGTTCAGTTCAGTCGCTCAGTCGTGTCTGACTCTTCGCGACTCCATGGACTGAAGCACACCAGGCCTCCCTGTCCATCACCAACTCCCAGAGTTTACCCAAACTCATGTCCATTGAGTTGGTGATGCCATCCAACCATCTCATGCTCTGTCGTCCCCTTCTCCTGTGTTCAATCTTTCCCAGCATCAGGGTCTTTTCCAATGGGTCAGCTCTTTACACCAGGTGGCCAAAGTATTGGAATTTCAGCTTCAGCATCAGTCCTTCCAATGAACATTCAGGACTGATTTCCTTTAGGATGGACTGGTTGGATCTCCTTGCAATCCAAGGGGCTCTCAAGAGTCTTCTCCAACACCGAAGTTCAAAAGCATCAATTCTTTGGTGTTCAGCTTTCATTATAGTCCAACTCTCACATCCATCCATAACTGCTGGAAAAACCATAGCTTTGACTAGATGGACAAAGTAATGTCTCTGCTTTTTAATAAACAGTCTAGGTTGGTCATAACTTTTCTTCCAAGGAGCAAGTGTCTTTTAATTTCATGGCTGAGATCACCATCTGCAGTGATTTTGGAGCCCAAAAAACTAAAGTCTGTCCCTGTTTCCACTGTTTCCCCATCTATTTGCCATGAAGTGATAGGACCAGATGCCATGATCTTAGTTTTCTGAATGTTGAGTTTTAAGCCAACTTTTCACTCTCCTCTTTCACTTTCATCAAGAGGCTCTTTAGTTCTTCTTTGCTTTCTGCCATAAGGGTGGTGTCATCTGCATATCTGAGGTTATTGATGTTTCTCCCAGCAATCTTGATTCCAGCTTGTGCTTTTTCCAGCCCAGCCTTTCTCATGATGTACTCTGCATAGAAGGTAAATAAGCAGAGTAACAATATACAGCCTTCTCCTTTTCCTAATTGGAACCAGTCTGTTGTTCCATGTCCAGTTCTAACCGTTGCTTCTTGACCTGCATACAGATTTATCAAGACGCAGGTCAGGTGGTCTGGTATTCCCATCTCTTGAAGAATTTTTCAGTTTGTTGTGATCCACACAGTCAAAGGCTTTCGCGTAGTCAATAAAGCAGAAATAGATGTTTTTCTGGAACTCTCTTGCTTTTTTGATGATCCAGTGGATATTGGCAATTTGATCTCTGGTTCCTTTGCCTTTTCTAAAACCAGCTTGAACCCGTGGACGTTCTTGGTTCATGTACTGTTGAAGCCTGGCTTGGAGAATTTTGAGCATTACTTTGCTGACATGTGAGATGAGTGCAATTGTGTGGTAGTTTGAGCATTCTTCAGCATTGCCTTTCTTTGGGATTGGAATGAAAACTGACCTTTGCCAGTCCTGTGACCACTGCTGAGTTTTCCAACTTTGCTGGCATATTGAGTGCAGCACTTTCACGGCATCATCTTTTAGGATTTGAAGCAGGTCCACTGGAATTCCGTCACCTCCACTAGCTTTGTTTGTAGTGATGCTTCCTAAGGCCCACTTGACTTCACATTCCAGGATGTCTGGCTCTAGTGAGTGATCACACCATCGTGATTATCTAGGTCGTGAAGATCTCTTTTGTACAGTTCTTCTGTGTATTCTTGCTACCTCTTCTTAACATCTTCTGCTTCTGTTAGGTCCATACCATGTGGTTTTATTTCTCTAATTCCAAGATTATTGGTGTTTTTTAAGTGCATATCCCCTTTACCCTCCTTTTTCAACCGTTTGTGTCTCTATCACCTGGACCTATGTCTTGCACATTTTTGATGAGTTCTCTATCCAGCAAATGTTTCCCTCTGGGTTCAGAGATCCCTGGGCCTGGGCCCGTACTTTTGAGGTGTGTGCTATCCCTCTGGTATGGGAGACAGGTGAATAAGAGTTTATATAACTGCCAGGTTATCAGGGATTAGCACAGAGATCCTCCATTGGTGGCCTAGGAAAGGCTTCTTGGGGGTTGCTGCCTGAGCTGTGTGTTCATGGGGAAGAGAAGTTTTCCTCAGGCTCCTTTTCATGTGTCTGGATTATTTCCTCAGATTCCTTTCTGGGGAGGTTGTTCCAGGCTGTGAGACCAGCAGTCCAGTGGCATCAAGATCTGAAAGCATGGGGTTGTCTCTGAATTTTGGTTTGAGAAAGAGTTCATGTCAGAAACCTGGGATATAACAGCTCTGAAGGGTAAGACTAGGTTTTGCAAGGACCCTGATGCCAGGCGTACCTGATGTACCTGACCCCAGTGGACAGTTGGAAATCACTGGAAGAATACTGATAGAGGGCGGTGGTGTCCTTGCTAAGAATCGTGGTGGATTGGAAGGGATGAGGCGGAGGGCCAAGGCTTGTCACTCCTGTGTACCACTTTTAGCAGGCGGGACTTCTTTCCCTTCTTTCTGCCACCTCACCCACCTCCCCTGTCAAGGAGAGAGTATCATACGGCAGTTAGGAGTACAGGCTTTGCAGGTTGATCAGCTGGCTTCAAACCCTGGCCTTGTAGCTTTGCCTGTCTCAGTGAGGACAGTTAGCCTTGGTTTTCTCGTGAGCAACTTGGGAATTATTGTACTTGTCTCAGGAATATGATGATAGATGTCATATTGAGCTCATTGCTCAGAATATGGTAGATGTTCAAGAAATACTCCATGGATCTTATTCAGGTAGCAAGCAGAGATGAGAACAATACTGAAGGTGTAATGACTAGATGGTCCCTTAGAAGAGAGAACCTTCTTTTATTGTTTTTAAAATAACATAGCCTACTCCTCTGAGAAAAGGATTTGATGCTTGTAGAGCCACTTAGGTGTGAGAATATTGACGCAGAGGGTGTGCTGGGCAACTGGATTTAAGCCCAGGACCTCTATGGACATTGTTTCCATCTTGAGGACACGTTCCTTATGGTGGCCACCGCTTAACCTAGGGTAGGAAAAACTGCTATTTCTTGGCTGTCCACCATGTGTTGACTGCCATCCCAAGTGTTTTCGTTTATGGTTGCTCACCTTCCAGACAGTCCTACGTAGAAATCAGCGGCATCCCTGCTTTTACAGAGAGGGAGACAATGGATGAGGAGAGGCAGCATAACTTGCCAGAATATTCTAACCGAGATGGTGAGGACTGGGCTTTGCCCCTAGGTGGGACTCAGAAGCTTATGCTTTCCACATTGCATGCTTCAATTTTAGTTCATGTAATCGGTTTGTGTACAAGTTCAGTGTAGTGACTGCACACTGATTATGGAGAAAAATGTATCCCCTACCTTTCCCGCCAGTGAGATCTTTCTCAAGCAAGCTACTCTTCCAGGACCAGGACACTGAACTGGAAGGGGAGGCGGATGTTTAGGAGGCTTTCTGTCAGCCACTAGGGAATTGACAGATCTTGGCTCTGTAGTCCCCTTCTGCCTCCACGCCCACCCATTGCAAGCCACCTTCCGCTGACAGCGCAGATGGCTATAAAGACGACTTCTTTGTGAGAGCCCCATCACTGCCATGTGTTGGGCAGCTAGGCACTCACACTGTCACCTTTTTGTTTTTTTTCCCACGAATGCCCGATTTAAGGGTAGGGCCTGAGGGCAGAAAGAAGGGAAAGAATGGGTCAGCAGAGGACTGCTGCAGGATGTTAATTAACCCTATCACTGAACAGCCTTGTGTTATGTTCTGAGCAGGAAACAACAGCCTCTGCCCCTTTGTATAGCATACAGTTTTGTGTCTCACCCTGAACATCCGTACCATGTTGCCTATCCCACACCTGGAAACCTCCAAATCCAAACTGAAGTTGAGATGTCTTGCTTCAGTAAGTGTGTGGTGACACGTGTGTCCAGAGCTTGTCCGAGGATACTGGTTTGCTGGTGTGATGCTGGCATAGCGGGAGACGACATTCCATTACAGTGGAGAATTGAGGATGCAAAGTAGGTCTGTTCTGCTGAGATCTCTTGGGAAGAATTACTGAAAACAGCCCATCTGTGAGGGAAATTTTTTTTTACTCTAAGCCTAACTTTTTTTGTTGTCATTATGATTCTAACCCATTTCCCTTTGCTCCATCTGTCCTCAGTCAGGAAACTGTATGCCCCAAATCTTGTTCTCTGTTTTGAAAAATCAGTTTTTCCTGTGTTTAACTAGCTTTACTAAAACTAAACCCTTGCATATAAAGCTCTTATGTCATTCAAAATTCATTTTTTAATCCCAGTCAGTCTGTATCTTTACATATTTTTAAAATATTCCCTATATTTGTGTTCCACATTTTTTAAAATTTTGTTTTATTTACTAAAGTAATAAACGTATTGTTTTTAGTATCTGATATTTTGTTCTGCTGATACATGCTATAATATGCCTCATCTCCATTGGGTATTTGAAGAATGTCCAATTTTTTGTTTTAAATACTAAACTATGAACATCTGTATAATAAAATTTTATTTCCTGAAGTTACATTTCCTATGCTGGCAGATCTCAAATTTTTTTGTCTCAGGAACTCACTTGCATGCCCGCAAATTACTTAGGAACCCAAAAGATCTGTTTGTTGAGTTATATCTGTCAGTATATACTATATTATAAATTATAGCCAAACTATTTTAATTATAAATTAAAATTTAAATATACATTTATTCATTAAAAATAATAAACCTCTTGTGTGTTAACTTAAATAACAAATTTTATGAAAATACTTTCCAAATCAAAAACTTAGTGAGAAGAGTGACATTGTTTTCATTGTTGCAGATCTTCTTAATATCTGGCATAGAAGTCAGCTAGTTCCTCATTTCTGCTTCTGCATTTAGTCTGTAGCTGATTATGTTTAAGCCTTAACATAGACAAGTTGTTGGAAAAGAGAGGAGTAGTTTAGTAATTTTCAAATAATTGTGCGTCTTCTATTTTGTATTACACCAATACTTGGTAAGTGATAGTTTCTTTAAGGTGTTAACCTAAAACAGTAAGTGAAAGTGTTAATTGCTCAGTTGTGTCCGACTTTTTGTGACCCCATGAACCATAGCCTGCCAGGCTTTGCTGTCCATGGAATTCTCCAGGCAAGAATACTGGAGTGGGTAGCCATTCCCTTCTTCAGGGGATCTTCCTGACCCAGGGATCGAACCCAGGTCTCCTGCTTTGAAGGCAAATTCTTTACCGCTGAGCCACCTGGCAGACCCATTTATAGAGAATCAGGGGAAGTTGGTAGTTCAGTTCAGTCGTTCAGTTGTGTTGAACTCTTTGAGATCCCATGGACTGCAGCACGCCAGGCCTCCCTGTCCATCCCTAACTCCTGGAGTTTACCCAAACTCATGTCCATTGAGTCAGTGATGCCATCCAACCATCTCATGTTCTGTTGTCTCCTTCTCCCGCCTTCAATCTTTCCCAGCATCAGGGTCTTTTCCAGTGAGTTAGCTCTTCCTATCAGGTAGCCAAAGTATTGGAGTTTCAGCTTCAACATCAGTCCTTCGATTGAACACTCAGGACTGATGTCCTTTAGGATGGACTGGTTGGATCTCCTTGCAGTCCAAGGGACTCTCAAGAGTCGTCTCCAACACCACAGTTCAAAAGAATCAATTCTTCAGTGCTCAGCTTTCTTTACAGTCAAACTCTCACATCCATACATGACTACTGGAAGAACCATAGCCTTGATTAGATGGACCTTTTTTGGCAAAGTGATATCTCTGCTTTTTAATGTGCTCTCTAGGTTGGTCATAGCTTTTCTTCCAAGGAGTAAGCGTCTTTTAATTTCATGGCTGCAGTCACCATCTTCAGTGATTTTGGAGCCCCCAAAAATAAAGTCTGCCACTGTTTACACTGTTTCCCCATCTACTTGCCATGAAGTGATAGGACCGGATGCCACGATCTTAGTTTTCCGAATGTTGAGCTTTAAGCCAACTTTTTCACTCTCCTCTTTTCACTTTCATCAAGAGGCTCTTTAGTTCTTCTTTGCTTTCTGCCATAAGGGTGGTGTCATCTACATATCTGAGGTTACTGATATTTCTCCCAGCAATCTTGATTCCAGCTTGTGCTTCATCCAGCCCAGCATTTTTCATGATGTACTCTGCATAGAAGTTAAATAAGCAGAGTAACAATATACAGCCTTCTCCTTTTCCTATTTGGAACCAGTCTGTTATTCCATGTCCAGTTCTAACTGTTACTTCTTGACCTGCATACAGATTTCTCAAGAGGCAGGTCAGGTGGTCTGATATTCCCATCTCTTGAAGAATTTTCCACAGTTTGTTGTGATCTGCACAGTCAAAGGCTTTGGCATAGTCAATTAAGCAGAAATAGATGTTTTTCTTGAATTCTGTTGCTCTTTTGATGATCGGGCGGATGTTGGCAGTTTTATCTCTGGTTCCTCTGCCTTTTCTAAAACCAGCTTGAATATCTGGAAGTTCATGGTTCACATAGTGTTGAATCCTGGCTTGGAGAAAATTTTGAGCATTACTTTACTAGCGTGTGCAATGAGTGCAGTTGTGTGGTAGTTTGAACATTCTTTGGCATTGCCTTTCTTTGGGATTAGAATGAAAACTGACCTTTTCAGTCCTGTGGCCACTACTGAGTTTTCCAGATTTTCTGGCATGTTGAGTGCAGCACTTTCACAGCATCATCTTTTAGGATTTAAAGTAGGTCCACTGGAATTCCATCACTTCCACTAGCTTTGCTCATAGTGATGCTTCCTAAGGCCCTCTTGACTTCACATTCCAGGATGTCTGGCTCTAGGTGAGTGAGCACACCATTGTGATTATCTGGGTCACGAAGATCTTTTTTGTACAATTCTTCTGTGTATTCTTGCCACTTCTTAATATCTTCGGCTTCTGTTAGGTCCATACCATTTCTGTCCTTTATCGAGCCCATCTTTGCATGAAATGTTCCCTTGGTATCTCTTATTTTCTTGAAGAGATCTCTAGTCTTTCCCATTCTTTTCTTTTCCTCCATTTCTTTGCACTGATCACTGGAAGGCTTTCTTATCTCTCCTTGCTATTTTTTGGAACTCTGCACTCAAATGGGTATATCTTTCTTTTTCTCCTTTGCTTTTGGCTTCTCTTCTTTTCACAGCTATTTGTAAAGCCTCCTCAGACAGCCATTTTGCTTTTTTGCATTTCTTTTTCTTAGGGATGGTCTTGATCCCTGTCTCCTGTACAATGTCATGAACCTCCGTCCAAAGTTCATCAGGCACTCTGTCTATCAGATCTAGTCCCTTAAATCTAATTGTCACTTCCACGGGGCTATTATAAATCAGAAGTCTGTTGGAAGAAACTGGAAGTTTACAGTGTAATGGCTTTCCATTGGCTGAGTTGTGCCACTCTCTCATTAGCTGAGCTATTACCAGCACTGAGGAAATCTTTCTTCCTCCACTGAAAGTAGTAAGATAGTGTTACTTCCTGCAGGAAATGGAAGATACTGTCTTCTTGTGGAGTCTTTGTTGATGTCCAGCAATACCTACTTGAAAGCTCTCCCTTGTGGCCTCCTCATTCTATTTTAGTTAGGTTTCTCTTCATTAATTTTCACAAAGGGTTAGTTCCAGTGTAAAATTTGAATTCATATCAGTGAACTTTTTGTATGTTATTACATTAAAATCCACTGGTCTATCATGCCCTTTTAATGGATCTTTTACCGGTGCATGCTGTTGGAAGATCATGTATTGGTTGTTTGGAAAATGCTGGTTCACTGGTATGTGCTGATCCACTAAACATTGACACATTTTATTACACAATATCTAAAAAATCATATTCATGAGTATTACTAATCTCATCAGCATCTGTATGGGGAACCCATCAAGTTAGTGATGAATGGTTGTGGTGGTTTAGTCGCTAAGTCATATCCAACTCTTGCGACCCCACGAACTGTAGCCTGCCAGACTCCTCTGTCCATGGGATTCTCCAGGCAAGAACACTGGAGTAGGTTGCAATTTCCTTCTCCTAGTGGTAAAAACAAATTTCCAAATTGCAAATTTTCTTGAAAGCTTGAATTTTATCATTGGCAACATATACTATCAGTTATTTTCCTTGAAGTAACAGGTTCCATGGTTTTCAGGAAAGTGTCTACTGTGTAGCTCAATCTGAATAACTTTGGTTTGCCATTTTATGTAAAAATAGTTTTCCATGAAAAAATGGCTACTTTAACTAGCAGCTTAGCTGCACAAGTTTCGCTTTGAGACAGCCATTGTATTTCTACATGCAACAAAAGTGCTTTATGAATATTTCCTGTTTCATCACACAGAATATTAAAAAGAAGTGTACTCAAAGATTGAGACTTTAGAACCCTTGGTAATTTTTTACCACTTCTTTAAGGACATTTTGATGGGAAAATGGATGGGGTGGGTGTAGTTGGAGTGGCTGGTGAGTCAGATTACCATGACTCCTACTCACTGATGCTTTTGATTTTGTGTTTTTGTTTATTTTTGGCTGCACTGGGTTTTAGTTGCTGCGAGTGGGCTTTCTCTAGTTGTGGCGAGGTCTGCTCTTCCTTGCTATGCACAGGCTTCTCATTGCAGTGGCATCTCTTGTTGCAGAGTACGGGCTCTAGAGTGTGCAGGCTTCAATGGTTGTGGCATACAGGCTCAGGAGTTGAAGCATATGGGTTTAGTTGCCCTGAGGGATGTGGAATCTTCCTAGATGAGGGATCGAACCCCTGTCCCCTGCACAGACATGTGGGTTCTCAACCACTGGACCACCAGGGAAGTCCTCATCGTTGCTTTTGTACCATTAGTAAAAATATCAACACAGTGAAGAAAGCAGATAGTTTTTAAGATTAAATAGTTTTGACCTCATGGACCCTCTGCAGTGTCTCAGGAACCCACCAGGGGTCCATGGACCACATTTTTAATATCTTTTTTTTTTAATGTTTACAAGCCCATTTGAATTTGCTCTTTTGTGAAGAGTCTATTCAAATCTTTTGCTTGTTTTTCTGTTGGATTGTCTTGTTGTCTTACGATTTGTAGACATTGCTTATATAGTCTGGATTTAGTCCTTTGTCAGACATACGTACTACAAGTGCCTTCCCTCTGTAGCTTGCCTTTTCACTCTTGTTAAGGGTGTTTGCTTTGATTAAAACATTCTTAATATTTTATGTAATTCGATTTATCAATACCTTCCCTTTATATGTGGTGCTTTTTTGACCTGTTTGAGAAAATTTTGCCCTATCTATGGTCATGTAGAATTTCTCATATACTCTAGAAGCTTTGTTGTTTTACCTTTTATATTAAGATAATCCATTTGAAATTACTTTTATGTGTATTGTGAGATAGATACATGTTTTACCATATTGATATCCAGTTGATCTAGCACCATATTTGGAAAAGAATTATCCCCTACCTGTGCCACCTTAATAATTTTCATTTTTCATTACTTGTGATACAATAATAGTTGCCCTCATTCTTTTCATTGTAATGGAAGTAATCTTGATCCTTTTGGTTTTTTCCCCCCATGGATGGCAAAGCTGGTTCAGTAATATTTATATGACTGCTATATAGAGAGCCAACTATTACAGAAATTGCTAGGCATTTCATCCATATTCTCTTATTTAATTCTCTCAACCCCATGAGATTAGTAAGGGCTACCCCCCTTTTACAGTTTACGTGAAACTGATGTTCATGTGTAAGTAACTTAACCACAGTCATTCATGAACAGAAGTTGTGTTATAATAATAGAATATTGGATAGGGACTCAACCTTCAAGGAGTTCACAGTTGATTAGGGCTGATTGCTCTTTTTATTCCAGACCGTAAGTGTTTCTAAAACAATTAAAGAAGTATGTCTCAGGTCTGTTGAAGCTCACAGAAGGGTGATTATTCTGAAGGGTTGAGTTGGGACAGGATATAGAAGGAAGGGCTTCACTGAGATAATGCATGATGAACTAAATTTTAAGGGACTAATAAAAGTTCTGTAGTACTGGGAGTAGTTGGTATTTGTGGCCACGAGAAAAATGGATACAAATGGGGCTATGAAATCATCTCGTCATTGTGTGTGTGTGTAGGCAGGGGAGTGACCAAGAGGTTATATATTACTTGTGTTGGTGTGTGAAGGGAGAATAGGTGAATGTGGGAACCACATCACAAGGGATCTTACGTGCTAAGGAGCTGGTTTTGATCCTGGGGTAATGGGAGCCATCAAAATGTTTTGGATAGAAAGTGATTCATTTGGGACCTTTATAACCAATTCCCCGCCCCCCCCCCCCCCCCCCCCACCGCCGGGAATCCCACTTAGAATGTCAACTTACATCGAAGTGAAGTTGTTCAGTCGTGTCCATCTCTTTGCGACCCCATGGGCTGTAGCCTACCAGGCTCCTCTGTCCATGGGATTTTCCAGGCAGTAGTCCTGGAGTGGATTGCCATTTCCTTCTGCAGGGGATCTTCCCAACCCAGGGATTGAACCTGGGTCTCCCGCATTGTAGACAGACACTTTACCGTCTGAGCCACCAGGGAAATCAACTTATATAGTTAATATTTATTAAGCCTTTACTGTGTGCCAAGCTATTATTACACTAAGTATAGAATATAGTCTCTATTAATCTTCATTAGCAAGAGAATGAGAGGTACCTGCTCTTGTTATCCCATTGTGTGGAAAAAAAAATAAAACAGACACAGGTTAATCAACTTGCCCAAAGAAACAGCTCATAAATATTGGTGTGGGATTCAGCTCTTAGTATTTTCTCCTTTTGACACTTATATCAGCCATTGCTTCAGAAGAAACTATCTTGGCTTGAATTATTCCAAGAACAAAGAGAAAGCTGGTATGGTTGGAACATGGTGAGATATGGGGATAGGAGATGACTCTGTAGAGATAAGCACAGGACAGTTTGTGTAGAACCTTGGGGTCAAAGTCAGGAGCAGTGGGAAGCCACTAGGTGTGTTTAGCAAGAGAGAGACTTGATATCATTTCCTTTTTTTTTTTTTTTCTTAATTCCTCTGGCTCCTTTGTAGAGAATGGATTAGAGAGGGACAAGAATAGAAAAAATAAGATCAGGTAAGGAGCTGACACAGTCACTCTGGCAAGAAATAATGGTGGTAGATGGTGGCAGATACAAGGATAATCTGGGATATATTTGGAAGTACACTTCACAGGACTTGCTTATGGGTTGCTTAATGATGGGAAGAAAAAACCAGGATGATGCAAGGAGGTTTATTTTTAGCCTAAGTCATTTCTAATTTGAGGCTACCATAGCTTTATGGAACATGCTTTTCATGCAACTTAGAACACAGCTCTGAATTTTCTTAGCATGCATTCCCAGCAGTAGAATTAACTACATTAAGGACTAACCTGTAAAGAGCAATATTGCATAGGAACCTGGAATGTTAGGTCCATGAATCAAGGCAAATTGGAAGTGGTCAAACAGGAGATGGCAAGAATGAACATTGACATTTTCGGAATCAGAGAATTAAAATGGACTGGAATGGGAGAACTTAATTCAGATGATGGTTATATCTACTACTGTGGTCAAGAATCCCTTAGAAGAAATGGAGTATCCCTCATTATCAACAAAAGAGTCCAGAATGCAGTGCTTGAGTGCAGTCTCAGAAATGACAGAATGATCTCTTGTTCATTTCCAAGGCAAACCATTCAATATCATAGTAATCCAAGTCTATGCCCCAACCAGTAAGGCTGAGGAAGCTGAAGATGAATGGTTCTATGAAGACCTAAAAGACCTTCTGGAACTGATACCAAAAAAAGATGTCCTTTTCATCATAGGGGACTGGAATGCAAAAGTAGGAAGTCAAGAGATGCCTGGAATAACAGGCAAATTTGGCCTTGGAGTACAGAATGAAGCAGGGCAAAGGCTAACAGAGTTTTGCCAAGAGAATGCATTGGTCTTAGCAAACACCCTCTTCCAACAACACAAGAGATGACTCTACACATGGACATCACCAGATGGTCGGTACCGAAATCAGATTGATTATATTCTTTGCAGCCAAAGATAGAGAACTCTATGCAGTCAACAAAAACAAGACCAAGAGCTGGCTATTGCTCAGATCGTGAACTCCTTATTGCCAAATTCAGACTGAAATTGAAGAAAGTAGGGAAGACCACTAGACCATTCAGACATGACCTAAATCACATCCCTTATGATTATATAGTGGAAGTGACAGATAGATTCAAGGGATTAGATCTGATAGACAGACTGCCTGAAGAACTATGGACAGAGATTCATGACATTGTACAGGAGACAGGGATCGATACCATCCCCAAGAAAAAGAAATGCAGAAAGGCAAAATGGTTATTTGAGGAGGCCTTACAAATATCTGAGAAAAGAAGAGAAGCTAAAGGCAAAGGAGAAAAGGAAAGATACACCCATCTGAATGCAGAGTTCCAAAGAATAGCAAGGAGAAATAAGAAAGCCTTCCTCAGTGATCAATGCAAAGAAATAGAGGAAAACAATAGAATGGGAAATACTAGAGATCTCTTCAAGAAAATTAGAGATACCAAGGGAACATTTCATGCAAAGATGGGCACGTTAAAGGATAGAAATGATATGGCTCTAACAGAAGGAGAAGATATTAAGAAGAGGTGGCAAGAATAC
This sequence comes from Budorcas taxicolor, assembly GCF_023091745.1. Taxonomy (NCBI): domain Eukaryota; kingdom Metazoa; phylum Chordata; class Mammalia; order Artiodactyla; family Bovidae; genus Budorcas; species Budorcas taxicolor. Next base: position 59,757,808 of record NC_068922.1, on the reverse strand, counting down.
ACAGAAAGTGATAGTGAAGTCGTTCAGTCATGTCCAACTGTTTGTGACCCCATGGACTGTAGCCTCCCAGCTCCTCCGTCCATGGGATTTTCCAGGCAAGAGTACTGGAGTGGGCTGCCATTCCCTTCTCCAAAGGATCTTCCCGACCCAGGGATCAAACTCAGGTCTCCTACATTATAGGCAGATGCTTTACCATCTAAGCCGCCAGTGAAGTCCCAGAATACCCAGAAGAACTATACAAAAAAGATCTTCATGACCAAGATAACCACAATGGTGTGATCACTCACCTAGAGCCAGACATCCTGGAATGTGAAGTTAAGTGGGCCTTAGGAAACATCACTATGAACAAAGCTAGTGTAGGTGATGGAATTCCAGTTGAGCTATTTCAAATCCTGAAAGATGATGCTGTGAAAGTGCTGCAGTCAGTATGCCAGCAAATTTGGAAAACTCAGCAGTGGCCACAGGACTGGAAAAGGTCAGTTTTCATCCCAAAGAAAGGCAGTGCCTAAGAATGTTCAACCTACTGCACAATTGCACTCATTTCACATGCTAGCCAAGTAATGCTCAAAATTCTCCAAGCCAGGTTTCAACAGTGCATGAACCTTGAACTTCCAGAGGTTCAAGATGGATTTAGAAAACCCAGAGGAACCAGAGATCAAATTGCCAACATCCGTTGGATCATCGAAAAAGCAACAGAATTCCAGAAAAACATCTGCTTTATTGACTATGCCAAAGCCTTTGACTGTGTGGATGACAACAAACTGTGGAAAAGTCTTCAAGAGATGGGAATACCAGACCACCTGACCTGCCTCCTGAGAAGTCTGTATGCAGGTCAAGAAGTAACAGTTAAAACTGGACATGGAACAACAGACTGGTTCCAAATCAGAAAAGGAGTACATCAAGGCTGTATATTGTCACCTTGCTTATTTAACTTCTATGCAGAGTACATCATGCGAAATGCTGGGCTAGATGAAGCACAAGCTGGAATGAAGATGGCTGGGAGAAACATCAATAACCTCAGATATGCAGATGATACCACCCTTATGGCAGAAAGTGAAGAAGAACTAAAGAGCCTTTTGATGAAAGTGAAAGACGAGAGTGAAAAAGTTGGCTTAAAACTCAACATTCAAAAAACGAAGATCATGGCATGCAGTCCCATGCCATGGAAACAGTGGAAACAGTGACAGACTTTATATTTTGGAGCTCCAAAATCACTGCAGATTGTGACTGCAGCTATGAAATTAAAAGACACTTGCTCCTTGGAAGAAAAACTGTGACCCAACCTAGACAGCATATTAAAAAGCAGAGACATCACTTTGCCAACAAAGGTCCATCTAGTCAAAGCTATGGTTTTTCCAGTAGTCACGTATGGATGTGAGAGTTGGACTATAATGAAACCTGAGTGCCAAAGAATCGATGCTTTTGAACTGTGGTGCTGGAGAAGACTCTTGAGAGTCCCTTGGACTGCAAGGAGATCCAACCAGTCCATCCTAAAGGAAATCAGTCCTGAGTGTTCATTGGAAGGACTGATGTTGAAGCTGAAACTCCCAATACTTTAGCCACCTGATGGGAAGAGCTGACTCACTGGAAAAGACCCTGATGCTGGGAAAGATTGAAGGCGGGAGAAGGGGACAACAGAACATGAGATGGTTGGATGGCATCACCAATTAGATGGACATGAGTTTGAGCAAACTCCAGGAGATTGTGATGGCCAGGGAAGCCTGGTATGCTGCAGTCCATGGGGTTGCAAGGAGTCAGACACGACTGAGTCAGAACTCAGCTGAGCTGAAGGACTAAGCCTCTTTTTAAAGATTTTGATACACATTGCCCAGTTGCCTTCCTAAATGGTATTAATTAGCATTCTCCCTCTATTTTGATGTCATTTGCCTATCCTTTTCATTGCTGGAGTTAGTCTCCTTTTTCTTTTAAATTATTTAGAAAGGCATCATCCTTATAACATTTGTAAACTTAACTGAACCCAAATTCAGTTTTTGTTGTTACTTCATTCCTTGCTGGCTGTTGACTGGAGACCTCTCTCTCATGTCCTTAAACTTCTTGCATTTCTCCTCACATGGCTGCCTCCATATTTAAAGCCAAGAGCAGTGTGTCAGATTGTTCTCATGCTTCAAGTCTTCCCTTCCACCTTTTCTTCTGTCACCAGCCAGAGAAAGTTCTCTGCTTTTAAAGGTCCATATGATTAGATTAGCTCACCCAGATAATCCCCCATTTCTGAGGACCTCTGTGCCATAAAACAAATGTAGGGGTGATTTCTTATCACACACACAGATTCTGGGGATTAAGAAGTTATGGAAGATTGGGAAGGGGCCATTTTTACCAAACGCAAAATACAATACCCCTTCCCTAGAGTTCTGAGGACTCTTGTGTCATTACTGTGTCAGCTCAGCCTGATAATATTGTCTAAATCTCTTCTACTTAAAGGACCCAGATCTCACCTTCTAAATCATCTAAATCGGGTATAGTGGAAGCTCCTGGGTACAACTGCTTTCTGTCTCTTGTCCAGAGAAACAAATTGTCTGTTCCCATCATACACTGGTCGGATGGGCGAAGGATAACAGTTAACTTTTTTCTAACATGGAAAAAACATGAACATGAAAGTTACTAATTACAGCATTATTTATAATTACACACACCAGAAGCAATACTAATACCTACATTAGAAGAATTTTAAAGATTTTCTTCACTTCAGTGAATATTGTTTGGTCATTAAAAATTTTAGTAGCAAGGACAAACAACATGAGAAATATAGGATGCAAATGGAGGAAAACAGATATAATTGTACTTACAATTTTCATGTAAGCATATAAAAATATGCTCATAAGAAGACTAGAAAGAAATAGCAAAAATAATCATTGTGTTAGAGTCGGATGATGGGTAACATTTTTCTTACAATTTTTTACTATGAAATATGCATATTTTTCTTTTAAAAATCTTTCTTCAGTTCAGTCACTCAGTCGTGTCCAACTCTTTGCGACCCCATGAATTGCAGCACACCAGGCCTCCCTGTCCATCACCAACTCTGTCGCGCAAACTCACGTCCATCGAGTCAGTGATGCCATCCAGCCATCTTATACTCTGTCGTCCCCTTCTCCTCCTGCCCCCAGTCCCTCCCAGCATCAGAGTCTTTTCCAATGAGTCAACTCTTCACATGAGGTGGCCAAAGTATTGGAGTTTCAGCTTTAGCATCAGTCCTTCCAAAGAACACCCAGGACTGACCTCCTTTAGAATGGACTGGTGGGATCTCCTTGCAGTCCAAGGGACTCTCAAGAGTCATCTCCAACACCACAGTTCAAAAGCATCAATTCTTTGGCGCTCAGCCTTCTTCACAGTCCAACTCTCACATCCGTACATGACCACTGGAAAAACCATAGCCTTGACTAGACGGACCTTTGTTGGCAAAGTAATGTCTCTGGTTTTGAATATGCTGTCTAGGTTGGTCATAACTTTCCTTCCAAGGAGTAAGCGTCTTTTAATTTCATGGCTGCAGTCACCATCTGCAGTGATTTTGGAGCCCATAAAGTCTGACACTGTTTCCACTGTTTCCCCATCTAGTTCACATAGCCTAAATGCAGTATTTTCCCACCATTCTCAATCTCCTATTCACCTTTGAACTCATAGAATATCCTTGGGATTAGGAGAGGGAAAGGTGTGGTGCTCTGCTTGCTCAGAACACATAGCTGGTGCTCTACTTGTACACACGTTCTTGTCTATAGTTATCAGCATCTCCCAGTCCTGAGTTTCCACATTTGGCAGGACAAAGTACATAAACCTCGATCACCATGATTCCCCAGCTGAACTTGTATCCTCACTGGGAGGCAGCCTAGCTATTTGAGGTCCCCAGACCAGCAATGTCAGATCACATGGGAGCTTTTACAAAATGAAGCATCTCAGATCCCATTCCTGATCTTCTGAATTAAAACCTGCATTTTAGCAAGATTCACCCTCCGATTCAGGTGCATATAACAACTTGAACAGAACTGGCCTAGGTGGTTCAAACAGTGCCATGAAAACCGAATCAGGGGTCAGGGGCGAGAAATCTTCAGGTAACTACTGCCAGAAGTACTGTGAAAACACAGCCGGCACTCCCAGAGAAGTGTGATGTGCAAATGGAGAGCTTTGTGTTCACGCCTGGTAGTCACCAATGAGTGCAGACCAGCAGCTGTATTCAAAGCAGATATATTGGTACGGTAAGCAGACAACTGGTATGTACCAGTTAAAAGCCTGGGTTTGGAAACTTGTGGTCCTGGAGTAAGCACACTCCATCCTGACTTTCCCATTGATTGCAGCTATACAGAATGCATGGAGCAGTTATTTGAGGATGCTGAAAAATAGTATCAGGTACATTGGGAGAGAAGATCAAAGGCTGAAATACCAATAAACTGGCCTCTGGTATGAACTCAAGGAAGCCCAAAACGAATTAGATCTTGGCATGGGAAGAGAGCACTCCAGGAGAGTCCTCCATTCTGGCTAAAATACTGAGAATGGGGTCTAGTGCTTAGAGAGGGTGGGAAGAAAATCTCCCATGTATTTTCTTCCTTTTTTCCAAAAATCCCCAACATGTGACAGTCCAGAAACACTTAAAACTGAAGGAAAAGACCCTTCCTTTCCAATAAGACTTGTTTCAAGAGTATGAAGTGAACCACTGCTGCTTTTTATCCTCTCTTTGTTCTTCCTCCACTTGATACAGGTATGTGGACATAGGCACTGTCAGGGGAGGTACATGGCAGAGCAAGGTAAGTAGTGCCCCAGCTTTCTGGCCAGAGGACCAAAAGAAAAGCCCCAAGGACCTAGAAGGTACCAAGGAGATATGTAGTCGCTCAGTCGTGTCCGACTCTTTGTGACCCCATGGACTCCTCTGTCCGTGGAATTCTCCAAGCGAGAATACTGGAGTGGGTTGCCATTTCCTTCTCCACCAAGGTGATAGATCATAGAAAGGGAAGGGTTCAGAAGGCAACTCTGTAAAGTTTGTGGACTCCAGGCCTTATCTGCACAATGTACATAAGTGGATGTGATTCTTAAATAGCACACCAAAAACTTTGGGAACAGAACTGTAGTATTGCCCACTGCCAGGTCTCAGACTGACCACTGGATAGCACATATGTGGTACAGAACTAGATAGCACTACAAAGGCTTTGCAAACAGAACTGACATTGAAACCTGAGCTTGAATCCCAAACCCAGCTCGTTGATTGCCTGCTAAGACAACAATATCAGGATTCTCCTAAAACCTCGTAACAAAATATTAAAAATTTTGGGGACTACAAAGAATCAAGAAAATTTCAGCTCATAAAAAGACAAAACAGACGCCAGTATTCCAAGGTGACACAAATGTCGGAATAATTAGCTGACAGATAAAGCAGCTGTTACAAAATGCTCAGAGAAGTAAGGGCAAATAGTCTTGAAACAAATGGAATGATAGAAGATCTCAGCTTGAAAACAAGATTCAAAGAATAACCAAATGGGAATTTTAGAAATGAAAAATACAATAATCAAAATAACTTCACTGGATGAATCAGTAGCAGAGTAGAGAAAACAGAGGAAATATTAAGTATGGAAATAGATCAATAGAAATTATCCTATCTGGACAACAGAGAGAAAAAATGTTTTAAACAGTTTCAGAAAACTGAAACAATTATAAAAGATCTAACACTGGGACCATGAAAGTCTTAGAAGGAGAAGAGAAAGAGTGTAGTACAGAAAAATTATTTGAAGAAAATAATGGCTAAAAACTTCCAAATTTGGCAAAATACATAAACGTACAGATTTTAAAAGCTCAGCAAATCTTAAACAGGATAAACCCAAAGAAGTCCATGCTCATACATAATCACATTGCTAAAAATGAAAAAAAAAGTCATGAAAGCAACTAGAGAGAAACATGTGTTGCTTATAGTGGAATAAGAATTTGCAAAAGAGACACAGATGTATAGAACAGTCTTTGGGACTCTGTGGGAGAGGGAGAGGGTGGGATGATTTGGGAGAATGGCATTGAAACATGTATAATATCACATATGAAACAAGTCACCAGTCCAGGTTCGATGCATGATACTGGATGCTTGGGGCTGGTGCACTGGGATGACCCAGAGGGATGGTACAGGGAGGGAGGAGGGAGGGGGGTTCAGGATGGGGAACACGTGTATACCTCTGGCGGATTCATGTTGATGTATGGCAAACCCAATAGAATATTGTAAAGTAACCTCCAATTAAAATAAATAAATGTATATTTTTAAAAAAAGAATTTGAATGATTGTGGATTTCTCATCAGAAAACCAGAAATAAGTTGATCATTATTCTTAAAATATGGAGAAAAAAAGAAATGTCAGAACCAGACTTCTATATCCAACAAATACATCATCTTAGTTCTGAAGGATTTTAAGATATTCCTAATATAAAGGATACTAAGAGAATTCATAGTCAACAGATTTTCTCAGAAGAAATTGCTAATGAAAGTTCTTCAGACAAAAAGGAAGGGAAATCAAATAGAAACTTGGAACATCAGGAATAAAGGAAGAGCAATAAAAATAGTAAATATTTAGATAACTGTAATAGGCTGTTCTCTAGTTCAAGAGAATTAGAATATGTTTAATTTGTTGTTGTTCAGTCACTAAGTTGTGTCCGACTCTTTGCAACCCCATGGACTGCACCATGCCAGGCTCCTATGTCCTCGACTATCTCCTGGGGTTTGCTCAAACTCTTGTGCATTGAGTCAGTGATGCCATCCAACCATTTCATCCTCTGTCGTCCTCATCGTCAATTTTTCCTAGCATCAGAGTTTCTTCCAAAGAGTTGGCTCTTCCCATCAGATAGCCAAAGTATTGGAGCTTCAACTTTAGTATCCGTCGTTCCAGTGAATATTCAGGGTTGATTTCCTTTAGGATTGACTGTTCTGATCTCCTTGCAGTCCAAGGAATTCTCAAGAGTCTTCTCCGACACCACAGTTCACAAGCATAAATTCTTTGGTGCTTAGCCTTTATGGTCCAACTCTCACATCTGTTCATGACTAATGGAAAAACCATAATTTTAACTCTGGATCTTTATAAGTAAAGTATTGTCTCTGCTTTTTAATACATTGTCTAGGTTTTCTTAGCTTCCCTTCCAAGGAGCAAGTGTCTTAATTTCATGACGGCAGTCACCATCCGCAGTGATTTTGGAGCCCAAGAAAATAAAATCTGTCACTTTCCACTCTTTACCCCTTCTGTTGAATTATGAAGAGAGAAAACAAGAAAGAAAAAAGGGAACAATTGGAAAAGCAATAGTATAAATGGCAGACCTAAATATAAACATATCACATTAAATGTAAATGGTCTCAACATACCAATTAAAGGAACATGGCTTTTGAAGTTGGGCAAACCTGGTGTAAAATTTACATTCTTGGCTACTTATACCTATGTGGCTTGTGTAAGAACACTTGCTACTTTGAGCCTCAGTTTCCTCATTTGTAAAATAAGTATATGGCCTCAGAGGGCTGTTACAAAGATGAAATAAGGTAATATATATAAAGAACTCTGCACATCCATCTGTTTAAAAAGTAGAGGAGATGCATATTTGCTCATATAGGCAAAGTATCTTTGGAAGGACATACAAGAAGCTGATGTTAGTAGTTGTCTGTGGGAAGACCTGGTAGGCTGGAGGACAGGGCTAAGAGGGAGATATTTTTTTTTTAACTTGTACAGGTCCAGAATCTTTTATCTGCAGCTCTGAAATCAAAAGAGCACTGAAAAAAAGTGTTGCTGTTTTGTTTTGGTTTTTTCATAAGATTGGTGCCAAACCTTTTTTGGTAGCAAAACGTGACCTGAAGTGGCATGAAGTTCCTTATATATTCATTTTATGTGAATTCTTACTCATTTTGCAGAAATTTTAGGGTTTTGTTTACAGGGTGCTACATAGTAATATGTTTGGTATACACATATTTCTAAAATATGAAAAATTCTGAATTCAAAAACACATTCAGCACAAGATTATGGATCTATGTAGCCTTTGAATTTTGAATTCAATCTGTGTATTGTCTTGAATTTTGAAACTGGTGAAGGCATTACCTATTCATAAAATTAAATCTTAAAAACTAAATTTAGCATGGTGCCCGACACAAAGCAAGCTGTCAGTAAATATCAGCAGCTGCTGTTATTCCATTCTTCCAGGCTTTTCCTGTCAACAAATCTGTTCATGTCCAATATGATGTTTCACCGTCACAGCAGACCCTGTGACTGTTACTGCTTAGATTTTACATTTTTAAAGACTGAGGTGCAAAGATTTTGTGACAGATGCCTGCCAACCAGCCAGGCAGCCCCACACCTAGGGCCCCGAGGTTTTTTCTATTAACTAGACCACCTCAACCACAAGAATGGCATCAGCAGGATTTGTGTGCCCAAGAGAGCCAAGTTGTTTTTATCTAAGACCAAAGGAGAGAATGAGGAAATAATGTATGGTCAGGATCACCCCCAAATCCCATTAGACAGTCCCGTGGGCCCAGCCAGGCAGATGTGCCTATAGTATTTAGTGTACCAGCATTCTCCTTCAGGGGTTTCCCAGGTGGCTCAGCTTTAAGAACCTGCCTGCCGGTGCAGAAGACGTAAGAGACGTGGGTTCAGTCCCTGGGTCAGGAAGATCCCCTAGAAGAGGGCATGCAACCCACTCCAGTATTCCTGCCTGGAGAATCCCATGGACAGAGGAGCCTGGCAAGCTGAGAGTCAAATGTGACTGAGGTGACTTAGCATACTCACACTCTCCTTCAGTTGATTACCAGATGAAGTTTTAGGGACTTGATTCTAGAGACTGTACCAAAATTACCTTTTTTTTTTTTTTCTTTAATCCTGAGAGCTTCATTCAGCACATTCAGGACTGAGACTATTTTATAATAGATTCTGGGTGTGTATATGAAAAGCTCACAGAAGGGTGCTTGTGTTGCAGTTAGACTATGTTGGGTATGAGCCTAAGGGATATACCATGACCATTTGAAGTACCCAAATTGTTGGGGTGGGCTTGGCAACTGCCTTTCTTATCTGTTGTTCTTTATTCTCTCCTCACGCTCTGTGGCCTTTCAGAGAGAAAAATAGAGATGGCTCCATGTTTCAGGAGGCATCAAGGCTCATTTCTCCAAGTCATTGTTACAGTTGGTTCTGTTTGCTCTCTGTAAAGGGGCAGCTTGTGGATACAGATAAAATGCTTCCTGCTCTCCGCACCACCTGGTCTCGCCAGTGAGGCAAGTTATTGGGAGGCCACCTGAAAGTTTGACTGCCAGCTCCATGAACCATGGCTTGGAAACAATAACCTCGATCAGGAAAAATTGCTTCCCTTGGAAACCATGTCTGCCTAATCACTATGTCTTTTCCAGCTCATTGGTAGAACTGACTGGAGAAGCACCTACGTTTGGATTTTTTCCCAGATCTTTAATTAATGGCTTCTTACTATAAGCTTCGATTAACTGCTATTTACAAAGCTTTTCTGAGGTCTGCCATGCCCCAGAACTGTCAGGTTTGTATTGCTTGCCAGGGCTCCAAGTAGATTCCAAAGCACACTTTCAAATACCGGATCTTTTTTGTTTCATTATATCCATAGCCAGATCCTTCATAGAAAAAGTAGGAAAGTATAAAGAGGAAATGTCACCCAGGTATAACTGTCACTTTTTATTTTCAGTTATGCTTCTTGTTTTTTTTATACACACACACATTTTTCCTAGGCTATTGATAGTCCCCTTTTCTCTACACTAGAACGCTAGAACATAAACACTTTTCCACATCATTTTTAAACATTCTAAGAACATTTGTTCCCATGGCTCCACGATCTACCTGACTGGTCCCCATTTGTGACCAATCCAGTGCCCTTGGTTAAAGTCTGTATGACGATATTTGAATTTCTTTAAGATGGATTTGTTGTTGAGTCACTAAGCCATGTGTGACTCTTTTGTGACCCCATGGCCTGTAGCCCACCAGACTCCTCTGTCCTGGGATTTCCCAGACGAGAATACTGGAGTGGGTTGCCATTTCCTTCTCTAGGGGATCTTCCCCATCCTCGTACATTGGCCGCAGATTCTTGACCATTGAGCCACATGGAATCCCTTATGATGGATACCTAGGCATAAAATGATCAGACCATGAAATGTAAAGATACAAAAGGCTTTTGAGAGGCAGTTACATTGTGTGTGTGTGTGTATGTGTCTGTGTGTGTGTATTGGTATAAACTTGGTTTCCACAAAGCATGCACTAATTTATGCTTCTGGCTCCTGCAGTCTTATTGTGGGGAAAAATTGGTTCTTGGTGGGGGGTGGAAAAAACCTTAGAAATTTTGTGGCTATCCAGTGGTTTCCAGTGCATAAACTGATATACAGTATCTGCTTTTAACATTTCATGCAGAGGCCATAATGAGAAAAAGGTTGAGAAACAGTTCTAGCTGTATATGAGCACCCATCTCACTCCATCCTTGGAAGCTTTTAAATTTGAGCTTTTGGTTTGGGATTAGAACAGTATTTTTCTGGTCTAAATGTTCTTAATTCTTTGTACAGACTTTAGGAACCTGAGAAAGGTTTGAATAAAATAAAATGTATGTGTTTCCCACTGTTCATATTTTTATCTTTCTACATTATTAGGAATCCTCCGTGTTTCTAGCTTTGTGTCCAGCTCTTTTCACATTACTGTGATATGTAATGTTTTCAGTGTTAGTTTGTGCCAAGGACCACGTTGAAATACCCCTTGTGTTATGGTCTTAGGCAGGGACTCCCCCACTTCCATGCCTGGCAGTACATATGTGTCCCCACAGGCATCAGCTTTGGACCTCTGGGAGCCCAGGCGCCAAGCTGCTCTGCGACTTTCAGTAATTGTCCCTTGTTTGTTTCAGGTGTGATCCCCTGGGCCCGTTTGCTGTCGGGGGAGAGGACCTAGACCCCTTTGGGTGAGTACTGCTGGGGAGGTGGCAGCAACACGACTTGGTCTCGTGGCCTTTCAGCCCCAGCTCATCTTCCAATTTTAGAACTTTCTGTCAGTCTTCCTTTGGGGTGAAGGAGGCATTTGTTGCCGAGTGGCTGAGGAAGCACTGCCACTGTTCTGCTGTGCCATGCCTGGAGCAGTGCAAGAGGGCTCTGAATGTTGGAAGCAACTGAGCAAGCCCAGTGGGCAGTTCCACTGTTGTTTTCTGGCCCCGCTTGCCCTGGTGGAACGATACCCCCGGGGGGGTGTCTATCAGGTGAAGACTGGAAAACACACAAGTAGGTTACAGACCTGAGGTCAGTTGCGGGCTCTTCAGAGGTCATGACCTCACTTGATAAGGGAGGGTCACTGATCCCCACTAGACTCTGGGGTAGTTCTTGTGAAGTCCCCAACAGAGTTATAGCCTCAGCTATGCACTGCACTGTCTTTGCTCAGTGCTTCTAGATTTTAAGCTCTGCTGCAAAGGGTGTCCCCAACTTGAGTGTTTCATTTTTAGACAGTGGGGAAAGTAAGTCTTAAGCTTGAACAATTAAGCTTAACTTAACTTTTTAACTTAATACTTTTGCTTGAGCTGAAGTTAAGCTCAAACTTTGACCTCAAAGTTTGGGGTAACATCACCATCTTATTCATCCTAGTTTGAGCCATAAGGTCAGATCCATAGAACTCCATGAGGGATGGGTACTGTCAAGAGTCAGACTTTGACAATCAAGTCATAGAATGCCCAGAGACCCTTCAAGAAAACCACACACACACACAAAAAGCTAGTATTATAAATTGTCTCGATTCATTAGCCCTTAGACCTAAAGCTGTGCCTGGAAGAGCCTTGTTTTGGTTCTGCATTCGCCTTGACAAGTTCTGGCACGTGTTCTTGATCAAATCGCGCCCCCCTCCTTGGCTGCAGGGCATGGCGGGGGTCTCAGTGTTGTGGGGTCCTGGAGCTTGTAGAGCTGAAAGTGCAGGCCATGATGGCCAGAAAAGGTGTGTTCTTGCTCTTTTTGTGTGTTCTTGCTCTTGCCCACTTCCTGCTGGCACTCAGGCAACCATCCACGCACGTCTGCGTGAGCCATCCAGAGTTGGTATCCAAATCATTTTTACCTACATTCTCATCACCTTCACTTCTTCTCCAACAGCTGCTTGCCACACCTGCTTGCCACACCTGCTTACCCATCATTCCTTCTTGCCTCAGGTGTCGGAGAGGTGGCATGATTGTGGATCCCCTGAGATCTGGCTTCCCAAGAGCACTTATTGACCCGTCATCAGGACTCCCAAACCGGCTTCCTCCAGGCGCTGTGCCCCCAGGAGCACGCTTTGACCCCTTTGGACCCATTGGGACCAGCCCGTCTGGGTAGGTATTCACTCAGGGATGCTGAGAGGTAGGACCCGATAGCAGCTCAGCTCAGCATTGCAGGGATAAAGGCATCTGACACCAAGTGCAGAATTGCCAGTAGTCCCAGGCCTTGCCACCGAGAGAGTGGAGCCTCCTCCAGGCCCCTGCCTGGTGCTCCCTGAAGCCTTCCATGAGCTTCCCATTCCTCAGTGGCTCCCTTGCCCAGCTTCCCTCCAGGAGGACTCAGAGGAGGGGTTGCTACTCACGTTTACTGGACTTCTTGTATGTGCCAGGAACTCGGTGAATTCTTATGTCAGCCCTGTGGATAGATATTTCACAGAGACAGAAATTGAGGCCCGGAGTGATGAAGTAACTTGTCCAACATGGGAAAATCAGAATTCAGACCAGCTCTAGAGCACATGGTCTTTAAACTCCACAAACCACCACATCATTCTGGAGGCAGGCTCCCTCCATTCAGGATCCTGTCTACCTGTGTGCCCCTGACTCTTCATCACCCCAACTCACCAGCCCCTCTTTCCATTCCAGACCTAACCCAGACCATCTGCCCCCGCCGGGCTACGATGACATGTACCTGTGAAGGCCTCAAGAATGTAACGTCCCAGCCTTCCCTCCACTGTCCTGGAGCTGCCATCGCGGGCCCCATCAGCACCCATTTTCTTGCGGGCTGGGGACAAAGGACTCTGTCCATGTGTTTGCAGGCCGGCTGGGATTGCCTCCCCACCCCCTACCAGAGCCAGGGCACCTGCTGCAGTTCTCCACCTGGCTGCATATAGGTCCCAAAGAGAAATCAGTGTGTGTCTCACCACCAGCTCCTCTCCACTTCCCAGGGGAGACTCCGGCAACATATGCCCTTGACCCGATGCAGTTCCAGCTGCATCACTATAAGAACAGAACCCATTTTGGATGTTATTATTAAGAACCAAATGTCAATACAGAAATCATGTTGCCGGTCTCCCACTCTTCTTTACTGCACAAGTCCTTCCATGTATGAGACTTGAGAGTTTGGATCTTTGAGGGGCTAAAGGACTCTCTTAGGCATCTTCCTTTCGTGACTTGCTCTCGCTCCTGATACCACTGAGATGGTCTGGCTGCATGGATGAAAATGAGTGACTGGAACCCCCATAGGCTGCAGGGATGACCTCCACAAGGCCAGGCGCGTTGCAGAACGACTGCATCTCTGAAAAGGGCAAGACGTTCCAGGTCTGCTTGTCTGAGCCTGTCCTCTGGGTCTGTCGTGCCTGGGCAATGGCCGCCTACGAACAGAGGAATAAACAGAGCAGACCTAAAGGCTAATCTCTTTTTTACCGCTAACTTAACTGAGTGACCCTATGCAAGTCCCTTCCCCTCCCAGGGCCATTGTGCCCACCTGCGAAATCCGAGGTGCCCTTCTTGCTCTAAAACATCCTGGTGTCGGCTTCTATGCACGATGATCCCTAGTAACTGGGGCAAAAGGTAAAGAGTGAAGGGTAAAGGCTTTGTGTAGTGCTTACCTACAGAGTCTCCAACTCTGTGCCTCTCGCCCACCGTGAGGCCCCGACATGAGCATAGCAGCGCAGTGCTGGACTTAGGGACAAGCAGGGAGCCTGGCCTCTGGAAGCCAGTGTGTGAGAAGGGTGAATGGAGGAGTTGGTGATACAGGAAACAACCCAGGAAGGCATTCCACCCCCGGGGAGCCGCAGCCTCTGGAAGCCTGTGCCCTGTGTCCAGGCCCACCTGACCTTTGGTGTTCTCCGGATCCTTTTCAGCCCGAGGCCTGACAGACGTGGTCAGTGATGAACCCCTAGAGCACCCTAGAGCACCAGACTCAGAGGCAAGAGATGAAGGCACTAGTCACTTTCACTCCACCGCTACCATTTCAGCCATGGGTGGTGCCTTTCATTTTTCAGCTCCTTGGATTCCTTCCTCTAAATTAGGAGGTAGTATTTATTTGTGGGCAGAGGAGGGACAGGAGCCTGGTGGGCTGCCGTCTATGGGGTCACACAGATTCGGACACGACTGAAGCGACGTAGCAGCAGCAGCAGCAGAGGGCTACCAGAGCCTTCCTAAGGCATCTGCTAACGTGCTGTATAGCCTGGAAGTGCCTGTCTGCTGTGCCCAAGAGTGGGTTACAAGTAAACTAGACAGGCATATATGCGCAGGGTCAATCCAAGATGCCACCTGGGTGTAGCTGGGGAGGCTAAGGCTTCCTGGGCATTTCTGGCAGGCCGCATTTCAAGCACTGATTTAGTAAAAGACCACTGTAAAGCTTTTAGAACAGCTCTGCTCTGGAAAAAGACCCAGAGGTCAGGCAGAGCTGCAAATGCAGTCATCAATGGACATCTTTCCCAAGAGCCAGCAAATGGGTGAGATGTTTTTGTTTGGAAGCTGGATCATACCTTCTGCCAAAAGAACTTGAGGCAATTTGCTCATCCTATAATAAAGCATCCTTTATTATAAAAAGAAGCATTTAAAGGAACATCAGACAAGCAGGGGAAGTGGATAACTTTTAGGACCCTGATTCAGGGGAAGGACAAGATTAAAACAATAAATTCACCACTTAGATTTTCTAATAGTGAAAGTGGAAAGGACAGTCATAAGCATAATACTGTTTTCTGAAAACAGAAACTTCAGTGATTCATCTGCAGAATCAGTCATTTTTTGAGTGGGACTCCTTGCATCAAGGACACTGAGGAACGCAGACTGTGCCTTAGTTATGTGTGGGGAGGTGAATGGGACCTTTAGGAACTCCCAAGTCAGCCTGTCAGTACATGTTGTGTATCTAGGCCACTTCCCTCCTTCCAGCCATGAGTAATCACCAAGCAGCCAGAGGGACTGATTCAGGTGTATGTTTTGTGGAACCTAGAAATCCCAGCGCTTAATAACCTGTTCCTCCTTTTTAAAAATAACAGCTTTATTGAGATACAGTTCACATATGCATAAAGTCCATGTATTTTAAAGTGTACAATTCAGTGTTTTTAGTACATTCACAGTGTTGTGCATCCATCACCATATCTGAGTTCTGCGCATTTCATCATCCAAAAAAGAAACCTCATACCCAGTAACAGTCACTCTCCATTCCCTTCTCCCAGCCCCAAGTAACCACTCGTCTCTTTCTGTCTCTAAAGATAGGCCTATTGTGGACAGTCCTTACACGTGGAATCACACAATATGTGGTCTTTCATGTTTGGTTTCTTTCAGTTAACGTTGGCAGGGTCCATCCATGCTGTAGCGTATATCAGTAATTCACTTTTTTTAATGGCTGAATAATATTCCACATTTTCTTTATCCATTTATCAGTTGGTGGACAGGTTGTTCCAACTTCATGGCTATTATGAATAAGGCTGTTATGAACATTTAGGTACAAGTTTTTGTTTGGTCATATGTTTTCCATTCTCTTGAAGTGGAATTGTGGGATCATACGGTAACTCTGTGTTTAATTTTTGAGGAACTGCCAGACTGTTTCCCAAAGTGACTGTGCCATTGACATTCCCATTAGCAGAGTGTAAGGGGCCTGGTTCCTCCCATCTCCTCACCAGTACTTGTTAGTCTTCTTATGTATAAGTATCCTAGTGGGTGTGAAGTGGTATCTCATTGTGGTGGTGTCCTCTATTTTAAAAAAACAAGGAATTCTGACCTAGGTCAAACAAGACAGAGGCCGCAGACTCTGGCTTTGATGATAGCCATCTGGGGGTGACTGACTGGTGAGACGCAGAGGAGTTGAGTTTTGACTTTTGGGGAAGTTTCAGGGCTGGATGTGATTTAGGAGAAAGGTCCTGTCTGTAGGGACGTTACCATGACCTTTCCAGGTCTGGTGAGATTCATGGTACCACTTTTGCTTGTTTTGAAATAATTTGTATTGACCCAGCGGCTTACAAGTAAAATAAACATCTAGTTCTAAATCTTTGTTTTTGAAGTGACACAGACCACGTGTACCATCTCTGGCAGTCTCCTCATCCCCATCTCTTCCTTGCCTTGTGTCGTTCCTGATTCTTAGAGCTAGCTGTGTTTTTCCCTGCATTGCATTTATCTGCTCGTTGTGAGCTGTCAGCCTCCATGGTGAAGTCACTGGTCTCAAGACCCTGACTCCAAGCAGGTATTCTGTTCAAAACATTTTCTATTCCTGTGCTGGATGGCTAGTACCTGTTGACATGCAGTTAGAAAATGGGTAGCAAGCCCTATAAGAACCTCATTCTTTGAAATCCAGATTCCTTCATAGCTTCCTTTTCTACTCATTAATGACATTCTATTACTGATCCTTGCCTCTTCACAGAAGAAAACTTAGAGCCTGTGGAGCAGTTACTGTCTGTCACCGTGTACTCTTGTCTGCTTTGGGCAGTTCCAATGAGACGGGTCCCACCACCAAGGAGATGAAAGATCCCTCACATAAATACCCTCAGCTTTGTCTGATATAAAACTTATATTCTTAAGGCCCGCTGTTGACTTTTTGCACTAAAAGAGAGATTCAAAGGCAGGCATCCAAGCCCCCAGCCCGTTTGTCCTTGGGCTACCCTAAGTCTCCAGCTGTGCCGAGCCCTGAGCCTCACCCAGAGGGTAGGTCACAAGTAGGAGTGTGGCAGGCAGTGAGGATGGTGGCTATAGAGGAGTGGCAAGACCCAGGCGACCAAGGATACTAGGGTGCAGAGAGCAGCCCTGACGGGTTTGAACATGAGGTTTGCCCCACTAGTGGCAGGGCTAGGTGGCAGGTACGAGGTGGAAGGCCCAGCCTCGGACGTTGGGTGACTGTGGGAAAGGCCAGGTTCCATACTAGCCACATAAGGTGAGTGTTGGGTGACAGGGTTCTGAAAGAGGAGAGACAGGGAGGGCTGCAGGAAACAGAAACTACTTTAGCTTTTTGAAACAAAAAGGTTTGGATGCAGCAGCAGCAAGATCGCATCATTGTCTTGATCTGGGGATCAGGAAACTCCAGAGCCACCCAGCAACTGCCTGGGTCTGTGCCAGAAAGTAAATGCACCTTGTACTGCCACCTTGACCCCCCTCCCCCACTTCCTCTCACCTCAGTTCCAAGTGCAAGGCTCGGTTGCATGCATCTGATAGTCGGAACCTACATCAACTCTTAAACCATAGCTGCAAAAGAGCCTGGGAAATGGTCTTTTTCCCTTTTCCTGCCTGTCCCAGGAAGGCACATTTGGGACAGAGGTCTGACAAGCCAGTCTCCTGTGTATTAACATCCCTATAGCATGGGCCTTGATAGAGATGAGCACCACAGCCAGGCTTCTCCAGCTTGCCCAAACCTCCCAGTCTCTCCTGAAATGCTTGCTTGAAGGACACAGTACATCTTGGGCCCCAACCCAGACCTGGATCCAGATCACTAGGGAAGGGCCCTTAAGTCCATTTTTTGTAAGTTCCTCAGGTGATTCATCTGGCCGACCAGTTTGAGAATTCCTGAGAAGGGAAGGGAAGGCTATACACATCCTTGCTACTCAAACCAGCAGCATCACCTAGAAACTTGTTAGAAATGTGGAATCTTGGGCCCCACCCAGGCCTATTAAATGAGAATCTGCACTTTATCAAGTTGTCCAAGTGGTTTGTGTGCACTTTAAAGTCTGAAACTCTCTAGTGTACAAACCTTATATCTTCTCCTTTTACCTGGATAGCAGGTGAAAATAATTGTCAGTCTTGGTTGATGACATACTATGACTAATACAAGAACCTCCTCGTTTTAACTGTTTTCTGTGTTACCCCCTGTAACCTCTCCATTCCTTTCTCCCATATCACTCAAACTGTTTTTTTTTCATACGTTTTAAAATATGGGTGTACCCTTGTAAAATAGCATACATCATATCTAATATAAGGAAATACTACCCCCATTTTTTCCAGGCCAGAAAAAGAGGGTTTGGGAAGTTTCAGTAATTTGCTCAAGAAGGCAGGCAGGGTTCTTGGAATCAAGCAGGAGTAGTTATGACTCCCAGTCCTCCCTTTGCTGGTGTGTGACTTTATCTGCAAAATGAGCATCACATCTACCTTCAGGATTGTTGCAGGACCCAACCAAATAATGTGTCTTACAAACAGATAGCAGGAGCTCCGTGGGTACCAGCTATCATTACTGAAGCCATATGAGTAGATAAGACTGGGGGTTCATGGACAAGAGAGCTTCCCTGGTGGCTCAGATGGTAAAGAATCCACCTGCAATGCAGGAGACTTGGATTCAGTTCCTGGGTTGGGAAGATCCCCTGGAGAAGGGAGCAGCTACCCACTCCAATATTCTGGCCTGGGTAATTGGAAGGACAGAGGAGCCTGGTAGGCTACAGTCCATGGGGTTACAGAGTCAGACATGACTGAATGACTTTCACTTCATGAACAAGAGGAAGGAAACCTTGGGCTGCTATTCAGTGAAGAGAATAACTATCTGATGGCTTCAGTGTGCCAAACTCCTCCTAGTCTCGTGTAGTACACCTGGCTATTCCCAAGGTAAACACTGGTAGCAGCTTAGTTGAAGTCATGCTGGGTTTGTTCCGTCAGGGATGGCAGAGCCGTGATGAGGACCCGAGACAGCCTAGTTCTAAAACTGGTGCTCTTTTTAGTAAAACTGCTATACCTAGACCCCACATCTTGTCCAGAGGAGGAGCATGGACAAAATCCACTCCTGAAGCCGGAAAACAAGTCAGGACTGATATGAGAAAGGAACAATGCTGCGTAATTCCCAAGATGGCCCAAGACTCAAAAGTCAGACCTATTGCAAAGTGTATCTCATGTCTCTGAGCACTTCCACCTACAGCCACAGCACCCAAGCACCCAGGTTGGGAGTACCTGAAAGCACCCAGCCCAACCCCCATCCCACAGAGGAAGGAACAGGCCCCAAAGCCTGTCAGGGTGACCTCCTGAGAGGCTTCACTGGCCTAGACATGGCCTTGGGCTCCGTGCAGGGCTCTGTCATCTGACCCCAAATGATGCTCACCCCAGCCTTCTGACTTTGGTAGGTTGGGAGCTACTCTCCCCATTGGACAGATGAAAAAGCATATCCAGAGCAGTTGAGTGACCCCCCACTCTGCCACAAAGACCACAAAGAAATCCTAGCCCCAACCTTGCGTATCAAACATTACCCCCAACAGTCATGTTGGTCTCTTTGAGTGACAAAAATATGACCCCCCAAAATTGTCCCTTCCTCTTCGTTTTCTCCCCTCAGCCAGGCTGTAAGAGGAAGGGGCCATTCAGGTTCAGCACCCTGGTCAGCGCCCACCTAGGCGCAGCTGCCAGAGGAAGCCTTTGGGCCAGGGTAGGCCAGTGTCGACTGCTCCCCAGTCCAGGGTGGCCCTCCTCTGGGACAGGCAGGCATCCCAGGAAGGATGATCCTAGGTATTCTGCCTACAAGATGGAGCCCTGCCCTCCCGCCCTCCAGATTAGAACCACAGGAGCACAGCGTCATCCTCTAGGCTTCTTGATGTCTATGAGAAGCCTAAGAAGAAGAGAGGGGGCCTGAGCCATGGGGCCCCTGGGCAAGTCCCACCTCTCCCGTTGGTTTTCCCCAGTAGTAAAATGGGGGTAAAGGTGGACTTGATCTTCCAAGGATCCTCAAAGATCCCGCTGACCTATGAGATTCCATGATTTAAGTAGGACATGGGCCTGTTCAAGTTTGCTGCTGCCCCAACTGTCCCCTCTTACCCCACCCAGAGCTTCCCACTTGGCACCTAAACGACAAGCCTCAGTGGCAGCCTACAGCCCAGATCTGCAAACATGCCCTGGCCGGCCTGCACACTATTATAGTTGAGCCTGCTATTTACTAGTTTTTGACCTTGGGAAAGTCACTTTGCCTGCCTGTGCCTCAGCTTACTCATCTGTAAAAGGGAATTAATGATAGCACCCACTCTCCAAGATGGTTGTGAGGTTTAAATGAACTAGCAGATGCAAAGACTTAGAAGAGTGCCTGGCACAGAAAGAACACTGTATTTCATTTAAAATTTGATCGTCTAATGTGTATAATACATAAAGGGTTCACTGAAATGTAGAAACTTGAAGTGTTTTGTTTTATCCAACTCACCTCTGTCAGATCCCCCTTTCTCATCTCAGCATCTAGTATCCAACCAAAAGCTGAATGGTCACTTTGATTTTAAAACTCAGTCCAGTCCTATTTAAACTTACATCCAGTTTCAAGAGGTCTCTCCTCTGACCTCTTTTGAACACTTGCTGCTCCTCTGTGGTGGGATGGGAGGAGGAAGGGAGAAAAATGAAGAGTCTCTTCACTAGCCATGGTGATGGGGTGGGGGGTGGGGGGGTACTCTTACTCTAATTCACCTTGGGGTTTTGCTTTTTGATGCTGGAGTCTTTGGTAGACAACATGCAAAATTGGGGTGGGGGGTGCCGTTGAGAACTTTACCCAGGACTCTCAGTAGTGAGGGTCTCTCTCAGTCCATAAGAGGTTCTCAGCCCATCTGCTCCTTGAGGTAATATCCTGGGCTGCATAGCCACCTGCACCATCCCACAGCTCCAGCCTCCCCTCACCTGCCTACATCAACTCTTAGAGCCCTGGAACACTAGGGTCCTCCACCTGCCTTCAAGAGCCTCAGAACACTGGGAGGGATTGCAGGACTGCCCTTCTTCCTCCCTGAGTCCCACTACCCTTCAAGCCAGCGTGGGCTGTTCCCATGGGTCTCCCACATCAGAAATTCTCCAGGTCAGAACCAGACCTCATCTCCGCATTCACACTAATTCTGAGCCCCAGAATATACTTGTCAAGCCCACTCAAGAATACTCTCCTTACTTCTTTCATCTGTTTGGTGCTATACCTCAAAACCTAGCACAGAATGGTGTGTAAGTCCTTTGTGAAAGAATGAAGAATCTTAGATGAGAACCACTCAAGTGGTCTGCAGGCACTGTATTTCAGTGCACCTCCAACTGGGAGTCTAGAGTGCTTCTTGAAGGTGCCCCCATCTCTCTGAGTGACTTGGTAAGCCCTGGGCCAAGGAGGGGGTGGATGACTGACCCTAGCAGGTGGCATCTCATTGGACACTCCTTTGTCCTCAGTTCTGGCCTGTCAGAATTCTCAGGCAGTGGGATAATCCTTTTTACCCATGCAAATGTCCAGATGTCCAGCTGCTCTTGAAAAATCAGGAGCTCTGACAACCCTGAGCCCATCCATCAGGGCAACAGCCAATCAGCTGAAACAGACACCCCTTTAATCCTGCCACTGCTGTAGACTGCCACCTGCTTCATTAGTGAATGTCACCTGCCAAACTCTATGGACATTTGCATTTGGGCCCCTGCTTTCATCTTTGATACAGGAGGGAAGACACTCTCAAGAGGAGAGTCAGATGGCTGGCAGGTGAGTCAGCAATAGTAGTAACACACCTGTGGGTGTAACCCCCAGGAGTGGCTTTAGTGAAAGGAGGTGTAAACACAGAAGAATTTAAAAAAAAAAAAAAGAGGAAGATAGGGAGAGATGGGATGAAATGAAGAATCAGGAAGGGGAGAGAGATGGCCTTTCCTGAGTACCCTTTACCCTAAGTCATTATTGTCTCAGATGCCTGCCACCCAGGAAGAGGTTGGCATGGCAGGCACCTTCTTCCCCTGTCCTCCCTGCTCCTCTGGGGCCAGCTTTCCTGCCAGAAGATCGTTCCACTCACTAACCTTCCCCCAGAACCCGGAGATTAAGTTGGCTTGATCTCAACTTAATCGGATCCCTCCTCTGCCAACACTCTCCACCCCTGGCCACACATACACAGCTACCTGTGCACTGTCCTGTTTCTCCAGACAATCTGTGACCAGCTCAAGGGCAGGGTCCACGTGGGGCCATAGGACCTCCCCCAGGGAAGAATACAGATTAGGTGTGAATGAACAAGCAAATGAATAGTTAACATTATTGAGTGAATTACTAAGTGCCGGGCTCTATGTTCAGTGCTTTATGGGTATCTCATTTACTGCTCACTATGCCTTATGGGGTAGGTGCTTTCATTTAACAGATGAGGAAACTGTGGCTCAGGGGTATCAAGGCATCAGCTAAGCATCCAGGCGGGCTTCCCCGGTGGCTCAGCGGTAAAAGAATCCACCTGCAATGCAGGAGACATGGTTCAAGTCCTGGGTCAGGAAGATCTCCTGGAGCAGGAAATGGAAACCCACTCCAGTATTCTTGCCCGGCTACAGGTCATGGGGTCACCAAGAGCGGGACAAGGCTGAACGACTGGGCACACATGCACACAAGCCTCCAGGCAATCAGACTCCAGAGCCAGTGCCCTTATGCTGCAAGTGATGGGTGGTCCTCAGTGACCTCCCTTCCTAAGGGCTGCCCCCCAATTTCTCTAAGACTGGAATAGGGAGAAAGCTCAGAAGGACTTGGTCCCCTGGGAGGAGGAAGGCAGTAATCCTGCTACCCTCTGTACCATACATATCTCTTGGGCCTGCCCATCTGCTCCAGGACCCAACCCAACCTAGGAAGAGGGTTGATCTGGGGGAGAGGGTGTTGGGACCAAAGAAAAGACGATGCAGCAAGACCAACATTACTACTATCTTTAGCCAGGCTCTGGCCACGGGGGCACAGGTTCTCCTCCAAGGAGAGGGGCTTGGAAGCCTCAAGACTAATCCTACCCAAATTCCACTATGTTTCTCCCTGAAGACACCCAACACCCGACCAGTAAATGCTAACATACCTCCACTGACAAGGAGCTCCCTACCATTCCAACCCAGGCAAGATCTCAACAAGCTTCTCCTTCCCTTAGCTGAAACTCACCTCTCAGGGATATCAGGAGGAGCCCAGTCTTTTGGGAGAAACCAACATACCCAACCCGAGGGCATCTCAACTCTGTCAGTGCCAGTGATGCTCCCCTTTCCTCCAAGACAGATCCCTTAGACAGAACCTGCCTCCTGCAGCTTCATAATGCCTCCTTTCCTTTCCCTCCTCTTGCCCCTCCAAAACTCTCTAGACTCAGCACCACTGTCTTAACATTGAAAAGCCCTCTTCTGTGTTTCCTGATCCCCTCAGTCCCCAGAGAAGGTGGAGATTGGTTGGGAATGTTTCCAGTCTCTCTCTCAAGCACCAGAGAGGTGGGATGATTCGCCCAAAGGCCCACAAGGAAGGGTTGCCTTCCAGGCAGAAGGAGCAGCAAGTGCAAAGGCCCTGCGGTGGGCATGTGCCCGCAGGGAGTGAGCCTCGCTGCAGTGGAGTGAGCAGAGGCTAGGATGGGACAGAAGGTCAGAGCAGCACAGGGGCCAGAGTGTGTAGTGCTTTCATAGGCCACCAGGAGGGATAGACCTGAAGCCTATGAAATTTAGGGAGTCATCCTTTTTGGAAAAATCAGAATTATAAATAAGTGTGATTTAGGGCCTTGGAAGGAGCTTGCACAAGTGAGAGGCCTTGTAAATGCATCCTTGACTGGCAAGAATGGTAGATATTGCCTAGAGTAAGAGGGAGCCATAGGACAGTTTGGAGCAGGAGCAACCTGACTTAATTAACTTTTGAATAGGACCTTCAAAGTAGATCAAACCAGTCAATCTGAAAGGAAACCAACCCTGAATATTCACTGGAAGGACTGATGCTGAAGCTGAAGTTCCATTACTCAGGTCACCTGATGCAAAGAGCCAACTCAATGGAAAAGACCCTGATGCTAGGAAAGATTGACGGCAGGAGGAAAGGGGATGACAGCGGATGAGATGGTTGGATGGCATCACCGACTCAACAGATATGAGTCTGAGCAAACTCCAGGAGATGGTGAAGGACAGGGAAGCCTGGAGTTGCTGCAGTCAATGGGGTCACAACAAGTCAGACACAACTGAGAGACTGAACAACAAGGATCCTCCTTGCTGCAGAGTGGAACAAGAGGTGAGGTGGACAGTGGGCAGGAGAGGAATTAGGACTCAAATGAGCAACCTGGACTGGGCAGTTGTGACTGAGGACTCAGATTCCAGAGATGGAACCAATGAAATCTGCTGATCAGTAGGGTGGGAGGTGAGAGAAGAAAGTCAGAAGAGTTGACTCTGAAGTTTTAGGCCTAATCCAGTCATCTCCAACCAGGGTGAGGAAGGAGAGTGATCATGGAGACAACCTCATACACTCAGGCCTGCAGCTTATCTCTGATTTTTCCCAACCTCCCTCTCTCTGAAAAGAGGCTGAGGATGAACTTTCATTCCTCCCACTTCACAGAGACAACAGTACTCAGGATACTTAGAGAGGTACAATACCTTGCTCAAGGTCACACAGCCAGGAAATGGTAGACCCTGAAGCCCAGGTTTTACTGACTCCAAAATCAGTATCTGTTCTCATATACCAGGAAAAGCAAGGTCTGGGGACCCTAGTAGCTTCTCAAGTAGGAGATGCAGTTCCTACAGGTGGGCACCTTCCAGCCACCACAGAGTCCCCAGGGGCCACTTCATAGCTACAACCAAAAAAAAACCTGCAAAGAGAGTTCTCAGCATTCTACACCCTGCTCCCTCCTGACCCTGTTTCTGATCCACTGGCTGGGCCATCTCAGCTGCAATCTTGGGGAAATGTTTTTGGCATCACTTAAGTTTTCTTAACTCATTGACAAAGAAATGACTGCCTCCATCCATTTCACACGTTTTCTAAAGAGTACGTGAGGATGCAAAGCAGGCTTCTCTGGTTTAGAGAAAACCTGAGGTTCCTGGAATTTAACCTTCTAACAGATTTACTCCCTAAACACGATTCACGGCATTTAAACTGATAGGAATTGATGGTCCTGGATGTATCCACTCAACAGGTTTAGTCTCAAAAAGAGTCCCCCACTGTCACAATAATCTATTTGGCTTGGATTGATATTTTTATTACTATCATTATAGATTTGAAAGGCCTGAGCCCATCATTTGGGATGTTCAGTTCATCTACCTAGCGTGGCTCTTGTCACTTCATGCATCCACTCCTCGCTTGGAGCCTTGACTTGTGAAACTTCCACTATCTCGAGGCTTTGTCCTTTTCAAACCACACCTCTTCAACAGCAGAAACAGAATCTGACAGGCCAAGATGCATAGCCTTTGTCCTCTCTAGCCCTCCCTCAGCCCCCTGCTCCTGGAAAATCCTGCCAGCAGAGCAGATATTTGATCCGTCATAGAAGCGATAATGTTACACCATCCAGATGTTCAGCTCACCGGACTGAGGGCTCAGGTTACAGATAGTCAGGGCTGCTCTAACCTCATGCCCACCCCACTCTCCCACCCCCGAGAATCAGGATCAGCGACCCACATGGCCAACTGAGATGGAGTACACAGAACCTGCAGGGGTTTGGGGGCTCACTGAAATGACCCCGTTAGAGTCTTCAAACCAGTGACCTAGAAGGTATATATTCTCAAAGCCCTCTAGAGCCTTTCAGAATACATGATGCCCTCCCCCAGTCCTCAAACACCTTTATCTCCTTGCCCACTAGGACCCACTTCCTTTCCTTGTCAGTAGTTTAAAGACAGTCTAGGTGGAGCCTAGAAAACATTTGACTAAGAGAAACAGAACAAATGGTGATTAAGGTGGCTAGAATTTCCAGGCCACCAGAATGCGTACCTGATTTCTTCCCCAAGTAAATTGGGGCTGCACTTTGCTGCTTAGGGGGGTTGGGAAAGGAAGGTTACAAATTCAACATTAAAAAACAAAAGTT
This sequence comes from Budorcas taxicolor, assembly GCF_023091745.1. Classification (NCBI taxonomy): domain Eukaryota; kingdom Metazoa; phylum Chordata; class Mammalia; order Artiodactyla; family Bovidae; genus Budorcas; species Budorcas taxicolor. The sequence continues at coordinate 59,732,004 of NC_068922.1, read as the reverse complement.
TCTTTCCCGTTTCCAGAATAAGGTGATGCCTAAGAGACATACTATTGGGGAAGAGGCGGTAATGAAGGCCCACACTGTGTCCACAGAAATATAGCAAAGCCCTCACCCTTTCTTATTTGAAAGACCCCCTGCCCCTTGTCCAGGGAGTTAGTGAAAACTGTGCACATGACTGTAAAACTTGTGCTAGTCACTGCAGGTAATTTGATACCAAGACCAAAAACAGGCTGTCACAAACTGTATTTAGCCCATCCTAACCTGAGGACTAAAGGGCTCCTTTAGCAGGACCATGGGAGATGCTGGCTGTGTAAGTGGTGGCAGCCCTGGTCAGAAAAATGGCACGGAGAATGGTCAGCACACGCTGACACTCTCCTCCCCGGAAGGAGTGGCCACATGCAGACACTGGGCTCCTGTTCCAGACGGGAATTCCTAGGGCAGAACTGGAGGGGCCACCCCCCTCACATCGCAGTCAGGGGGACTGAGGCCTAGAGAGGAGAGGTCGTCCCAGGGATGACTTCTCCCCTCATCATGAAGCCACCTCCCACCTTCGACGGTCAGGGCTGCAAGGGGTCCTTCCGAGGTCACCCAACACCCATAGGTGGCTGATGAGGACAGCAGAGATCCCGGAATTCCCCAAGGCACGGGGAACAGGATGGGCAGCCTTTCAAACAGCTCTCAATCCACAGAAATGCCAAGAAACCTCATCCTCCAAGGGCAGCGGTTTCCAGACTTCTGTATTTTTAGCAGCAGAAGCCATCCTTCAAACAAAACCTTATGCAAAACCTCAGGCTACAAAACAGATGGAGGGGCCGCTCTCCTAAGTGAAGCCTGGACCAGGCCCCAAGCTCCCCTTTCTGCACCCACGACTCCTTCCACAGGGCCCTCGGTGGAGCTCGGTCCAACACCCCAGCCTTGGGGGCCTGGTCACCCCGAAACTGAAGCAGCCAGACAGAGTGGGCTCTTACTTAAGAACCCTGGAGAGCGTGGCTGGTCTCTGAGACCTGGACAACCTCGTTCTCCACCAGGGCCTGGCCCCCGTCCCCATGGAGCTGTCTCATGCGCAGGTTGATAGAGCCGTAGGTCTTCCTGGAGCCCCTGCCTGGGGCGAAGGCGGGCCGGCGGTACAGCTCGCCCTTGCACAGGGAGACCGTCAGCAGCACAGACAAGAGCATGCCGCCCACCGTGAGCAGCCCCAAGCCTGCGATGATGCACTTGTCCAAGTGCGAGCCCAGGCGTGCATAGTACATCTCCAGCCGTTCCATCTCCCGCGCTGACACCGTGTCCGGGTTCACGCGAGCCTCACGGGGGATGGCATACGCAGTCACTACCAGGAGGATCCCGCTCACCAGGAAAACCAGAGCAGAGACGAAGCCGTAATCCACAGGGCGGCTCACAGGCTCCAGGCCTGGCCCCTCTTCTGAATGCAGGGACGCGTCGTCTCTCTGGGGTCGGGGCTGCAAGGGGCCAAGGCCCCCAGGAGGGCTGGGGGAGCAGCCTGGTCTGGCATCCCCAGGGTCCTGGAAATGGGTCTCGTGTTCCTCTGAAGAGAAGCAGGCATTCTCCACACCCTCCCTGGGTGAGGCTGCAGGACCCAGAGATGCAGGTCTCCTTGGGGCCTGGGGACCATTGCTCAGTGTCTTCAGTTCCAGACCAGGGGGAGATGCCATTGGGAAGGCGGACCCCAGCTCATCCCTTGGCCCCTTGGTAGCTAGAAGAGAAAACAGAAGAGTGGAATTTAGCAAGCCTCTACTACAGACAGCCTGCGGGCCCCAGACATCACACAAGGCCTGCTACTAGGCATGTGGGTTTTGGGCAATGCCCGTATCCTCTCTGGGCCTCAGCTTCCCTGTTTATTGAATGACAGCAATAGTACTACTTCCTACTTAAAAGGGCTGATGTGAGGATTGAGATAATCCACTAAAGTCCTCAGAAAAGTAAATTCTCAGTAAGTACTGGCAATGAGCTATTACTATGATGGAGGGAATTTAAATAGGGTAGATATCAGGTTCTAATCCCAGCATCACCACTTGAGCTTGGGCAAGTGAGGTGATCTTTCCACACTCAATTTTGTGATCTGCTAAGTGGGAATAAGCAAAAGTGCTTCCCTCATAGGGTTGATGTGAGGATTCTGTTTCATAAAATAAGGTATGTAAGGGCCCCACCAGTTCAATTAATGGACACTGTTGTGATGAAATGAGGATATCTGGGGGCAGGGGAAGGGGAGATGAAGGTGGTTGTAAGAACAAAGAGGAGAAAGTTAGGGTAGCATCTAGGAGTTGGTAGCATTTGAGCCAAATCTCAGAGGATAAGTGGGAAATCCTCCAGCAGCAAGACGGGACAAGGGCATTTTGGAGAGAAAGAGGGGTTGCCTTGGAGATCAGCTGGGACTAGCTTTCTAAATTCTCTGAAAACCAAGCCAAGGAGCCAGGGAAGCAAGGCGTTGGGGCTGGGAGGGTTAACATCCCCCTGGGTTTCGGAAAGCTCTCTCTGGCTGCTGCATGGAGGACAGTCAGGATGGGAAGGAGGACAGTTGGAGGCCAGGGGTCCAGAGAGGAACCCAGTATAGTAGGGGAAGCATAGAGGCTGAGAGGGCAGAGGAAGGAAGAGCATATTTGAGAGCCATGACTGAGGTCAAGGCCAAATGCCTTTATATAAATAGAGATGGGAGGACCTGGAAGAGGGTGGCAGAAGGGGAGCTGGGAAAGGACAGGGAAGTGGGCTCTTTGCTCACAGAACAGACATCCCAACCAAGTACCTGAGCACCTGCCCACACAGACAGACAGCACACGTGCCAAAGGAAACCAGCTTACAGCCCATGGGCCATGTTTGGCTCATAGGAGTTTTGCTTTTTCATGTTTCTGGTCTGTTTTGTTTTGTTTTGTTTTGTTTTTTTTTTGAAGCAGTTGCCAATATATAAAAAGCAAAAGATTCTACACTTTAAACCTTAGATGCCTGGCTTCTCTTTCAAAATGGATGAACCTGACGACCCTAGCCCTCTTTCCCTCACAGCCACACAGCGGGAGCTGATGATGGAGTCTCCCTCCAGCAGCTCTGGTGTGCCCCCAGCAGGCCCCCCTGGCATGTAAAACTCCTGACCACCATGTCCCCAGGCACACCCACACCCTGTGGGTACAGACATCCCAGACCCAAGTCCACACACAGCACAGAGACCCCCAGATGCAGATTGCCTTACATGCCCTACGGTGTCTACACACACATACACAGGATTCTAGACCTTTCTCTGCTTCCCTGTGCCCGAGTTTACTCTCCAAAGTTCCCTGGTTCAGTGTGTGTGTATGTGGGAAAGAGAGAGGATATGAGCAAATGAACGAAGTGAAAATGAATGAAATGAATGAATGAATGAAATTCAAAGAGCCTCTGCGGGAAGGCACGTTTTTCGATCTTTCTGATCTTCCATCCAACATGGACTTGCATCAGACACCTCCTCTTAGCACACACAGGGCCTTTCATCTGAGTACAAAGCCTGTTTCCACTTACAACCCATCTCGATCACCACGTCCCTTCTGCCTGAGTTCCAATTTTAAAAATGTTTACTGAGCACCTACACTCTCTACTGGGCCCTACTGTGGACACTTCACTCGGGAGTATCTTGTGTAACCCTCACGAGCCCCATGAGCAGGTGTTACTGTCTCCATTTTACAAAATGTAGCCAAGATCCTATGGCATACATATGGGGGTCAGGAGCTGAATACAGGTTCCCCAAGAATTGTTATCACCTAAAAGCCTAAAAACCCACACACTCTCATGCCAGTGGCATCATCTGGCCATCCTTCCCTGGTCTTCCAGGCCACACTTGTAGACTCTCTACTTTATGCCACTGTTGAACAGCAACCATGAGCAGCTTGAGGTCAGGGATACGTCTGGGTCCACAGCCCCCTGCACAAGGCTTGGAACACAGCCAGTCCTCAGGAATGGTTTCAGAACCTGCTCAGGCAGACAATCCTTCCCACACAACAGGATGGGGAGTCCTATTCCCGGACAGGCTCTGGCCAAACTGCTCCCACTTTCCAGTAAACCAAGAGGAGAGGTGTGTTCATTGGCTTTTTTTTTTTTTTTACTTTTGGCACCAAACGCATTTTCCTGAGTGCCCAGCCAGTAACAGGGACTGGCAGTGACCACTCCTGCCCAGTTGGTGTCCAGAAGTGGTCCCCTACCCAGATCTTCAGCATCTTCTCTAGAACTCAGCCCCTGGAGGAGCCCAGGAACTCTCTTCCCAGACCAGCATATTGATGCCTCCATATCCCATAAGAAACCCAGAACACTCAGATTCTTGGAGTAGGGCTCTTTCACCTGGCAGGAAGCCAAAACTTTTTCCTTAGGATGCCAGCAGAGTTAGGAAGAGAGTGGAGGAAAAGAAGATTCCTTCTTACACAGAGTTGCTATGTCTCTGACACACAGGTTCAGAGATACCTACCAGTTACAAGGGCATGCCCAATTACTCAAAACATAAGCAGAAACAGACAAGCTGACGATGCTGGTTGTCCACTGCTCACACCCCACAGCTGTACCAGTTACACTCCAATGTCATTTGCAGTCCAACAGGACCTGAAAGGTACACCTTGGTCCCACACTCAGACCCCCAGGGGCCTTTTCCATATGCAGCATCCACAGACACTGGAAGCCACACAATATAACCAGAGATCCATACACCACATTGGTATCCACGCCCCAGGAAAGAACAAAGCTGGTCACACACACACAAACACACACACGCGCGCGCCCCAAGAAATGACAGAGTTGGACACACACACACACACACACACACACACACACACACACACACAGAGTTTACTACTCTCAGGACTGCTAAGATCCACCAAGATCCGCCCAAGTCCAGCACCTCGCGCAGTGGCGTGCACTAACACGCGGGGAAAACAGACGCACAGCGGGCGTGGGTAAGCTTCACAAAACCCAGTCGACAGACACACGCACGAGTTGTACACAAAGCCTCGGGCGCTCAGATACGTCCACGCTGTGATACCCAAAGTTCCGAGCAGAAAGCTCCAGCACCCCGGCTGCCCGCTGTACCCACGCGCCCGCCATCCCGCAGCTCACACCTCCCTGCTCCTGCCCTTGACCACAAACGCCGTTGGGCCGGGCCAGGCCGGACCGGGCCGAGCGGCGCCGGGAGCCAGGCGGCCAGGCGGCCCAGGGAGGCCGGGATCTGCGAGCACCCGCGTGCGCCCAGGTTCCCTCGCCGCGTGTCCTTCGGCCCGGCCGCGAGGTCAGGCTAGCTCTCCTCGGCCGCCCCTCTCCGCCTCGGGTCCTCGGCCTCCCGCTGCCCGCAGCAGTTCCCTCTTGGCGTGCCTACCTGTGCCGACCCTCCCTCCTCACCTCCCCACCTCCCCACGCGGGAGGCAAGGGCGCCGAGCCGCCTCCGGGCAACGGGGAGGGCGCGTCCTCCCCGGGCGCCCGCCCGCCTTCTTCCAGCAGCCGGTGTTGGTGCTGCGGCGCAGCTCAGGGGGAGAGCGGGCCCGGCCGCCGCCTCCTCCTCTCGCCCTCGGCTCCCGCCCCCTTCCTAGCCGGGCCCGGCCCGGAGCCGCGGCCGAGGCGCACGTACCTGCTCGCGCCTCGCGGGGCCGTACGGCGGCGGCTGGGACCGCCAGGGAGGCTCCGGGGAGGGAGGCACGGGGAAGGGGCGGGAGCCGGGGATCGCCGAGCGCTGCGGCTCGAGCTCCGCCCGCGGCCGGCGAGGGCGCCGGGAGTCAGCTCCGGGAGGCACTGGGAGGCGGGTAACAGACTGGGGCGAGGGTGGGGGGACGCGGCTCCATCCTCCTCCGCTTCCCCTTGGGGCAGGTCTGGTTTCCCAGCACCTGGGTACCCAGAACCGAAGCCTCCAGCCGGCCCGGGCGCAGGGGCGGGGCGCGGGGTGGGTGCTGAAGAAGACCCCTCCCTCGGCCGCTGGCCTCGCCCCTCGTCTGGGGAGTCCCTACTGCGCCGGGTCCCCACGCTTACTCCGCTTCTCAGCCCCTCCCACACACGCAGCCCGCTGGAGGGACTCGGGGTCCTCTCCGAGGTCCTTAGGGCGGGATGCTCTTCTCCGGCGCGTGCGGCTCCGTGACTCGAGGGCGCCACCTGAAGGCGGAAAGAAAGCTTCTGATGAACCAACCCCTGTAGTGCCCCCTCCCCTGGGGCGCCCACCCGGCAACCCCACAGGCTCCCTCGCCCCAGGGGCCCTTCCAGCTGTGTTCTCTTGGCCTGCATTATTGTCCTTATCTCTGGGAGTTGTGCTTTTCACTGAGTGCCAGCCTCCTTCCTCAGACTGGCAGGTCCTGGAGGCCAGGGCCCCAGACCGACGCTCCCAGAGCCCAGCGTGGCAGTGGGTGGACAGGTGGTAGTGGGACACATTTCACCGTTTCTTTCCTTCTGGGGCTCAGACTAAGGTGAATTAAATTTCACTTCACTTCAATTAAGTGAAATGCCTAGTGCACTTAAGTTAAGGAGACACTCCTTCTTTGGGAGCCCAGGCCAAGCCCAGAGAGGAGTTGGAGCTGAAGATCACCGGCTTACTGGAAGTCTCTGTGACCAGCTCACTCTGGTGGCCTCAGGTGGAATCCTCCCACCTCTCTGAGCCTCCATGTTCACCTCTGCCAATGGGATCATGAAAATGCAGACTCCAGGAGCTGTGGAGGGGTCAGCAGAGGTAAACTGTCCGGAAGTAGAGGCACGGTCCTGAGTCCTCAGCCGCGTCGTGGTAGAGCTGGACCTGTCCTGCTCCAAAGGCCTGTGCCATCCTTGACAAGTAGGACAGCAGAGGTGGCCCCAGAAGCCAGGTGCCCAGGCCTGTAAGGCTAGGATGATGGAGACCTGGGCAGGACTTCCAGTGCTGGGAGGAGTTTCAGTCTCTTCCTGCCTTCCAGAGGCCTGGCCTGTTGTTCTTTAGTGGCTCAGTCAAATCCGAATCTTTGTGACCCCAAGGACGGTAGCTTTGGGATTTTCCAGGCAAGAATACCTGAGTGGTTGCTATTCCCTTCTCCAGGGAATCTTCCTGACCCAGGGATTGAAGCTGGGTCTCCTGCATTGCAGGCAGATTCTTTACCATCTGAGCCACCAGAAAAGGCCAATTGTTGGGAGACTTCAGAAGAGAGCTGTCTGTGGCACCAGGCTCCCAAGGGAATCCCAGCTCCACCACTCTTGTGTGAAGGGGGCCCTCTTGAAGCTATTTCCTCATCTGTGTAATGGACTCAGTAAGGGTAATGGGATTAGATGACATATTCCCTATAAAACATCCCACCATGTCCCACTCGATGGACATGAGTTTGAGCAAGCTCCGAAAATTGGTGATGGACAGGGAAGCCTGGCGTGCTGCAATCCATGGGGTCGCCAAGAATCAAGCATGACTGAGCGACTGAAGTGAACTGAACTGAACTGAAGGGTAATGGGACCAGATGAAGTACTCCCTATAAAGTGCTCAGTTCCCTTCCTCAGCCTTTGCCTTTGCTGTTTCTTCTGCCTGGGACACTCTTCTTCCTGAGACCCCCCAGAATGTGCCCTCATATCCTTCACATCTTGCTCAAATGTCACCTTCTTGGAGACAACTTCCCACGGCATCTTTTTAAGATTAGCAGTACCCCAGCACCCATTACTCCTTAACTCTGAATTTTTCTCCACAGCATTTATCAGCTTCTGACATTTGCTTATTTCTTTCCTTATTGTCATCACCACTAAAATATAAATGTTAGGAGGCAGAGGCTTTGCCTTATTCCCTCTTGCTGTATCCCCAGATGCTAGAAAAGGAGCCAACACAAAGGGGGCCTTTGATAAACGTTTAACAAATAAAGAATGGAGAAAATGAGCATTTATTGAGCTCCTATTATCTACTGATTAATCAAGACGACTCCATCCCCATCCTACCTTCTAGAAGTTCTTATTCTAGTGGGAGGAAAGGATAAGCAAAGGTAACATTGCCATAAAGAAAAGGTACTCTGCAAGCTTTCAGCAAGTTGCTGACCTTGTTTGGGAGACAGGATGGCTCCAGCTTCTCCTGCAGAATTGAGGGCTGAGCTGAGACTGGAAAGATGAATAGGAGACAGCCAGGTAAAAGACAGCAAGGAAATGAGGCCCAGCAGAGGGAATGGCATGGGCAAAGGCTCTGGGGTAGAAGGGAGTGTGGTAAGTGTTAGGCTTGATGGAGGACAGGATGGTTGCCCTGAGGGCTCAATAAGCAACATGGGAGATGAGGCTGGACTATCAGTAAGCCAGGTCACTGCAAATACTTGTAAGCCAAGCAGTTGGTTCTTTGTCCCCAAAGCAGTGGGGAGTCATTGATCAATGTGAATAAAGGGTTAACGAAAACTTTTCCTCTTCTGTGTGAGAATTTGACCTTTGGTTAACTATCTAGCTCTGTTTCCTTAGAAACAGATAAACATATGTCATTACGTTACCTGGCAACATTGCAATGATAAAATATGACCCCGAGGAGGAGCCTCCAATGATCCATATGGTAATGGATTTGAGTTGGAGATATTAGTATAAATTCATGTTTAGCATAATATTGATACAGATGATTACATACTTACGATACATTTTATATACAACTGTAATTGTGTATACACACAAGTTAGTATGCACTGTATTTCCTTTCTCTACCAGCTAAGAGGACCTGGCTGCATGATACTACATAGTAACAAGCACATCTACTGCCCAAATCTTGGTTTCTAATACCACTCTCCAATAAAGGGAACCAGGGGAAAATGGTTTTCGGTTGGAGCCGAAAATATACAAGACAAACCTGGAGCATCTAATAGTGCCATAAAATAAAGAAGGAACCAACAACACACACACAAAATTACGGGGGTATGTCAAAAGACATAGGAGTTGACTGAAAGAGCTCCGAATAGCCAAACTTGGAAAAATCTGATCAAAAATAAATAAATAAAGTAATACTGAATTTTAACCTAAAATATGATACATGCAAAAATGGGGGAAAGATAAATCTGATGAAGAATTCCAAATACTCCATCCTCAAGGAAAAGCAATATAACTCCCAATTCTTTTTTTAAGAATTCTATGTAGAGATTTTGTAAATAAAATTTGTAAACATTACTTTCCATTTATAGTTATTAAGAAATATTGACTATATTCCCTCGGTTTGTGCAGTACATCCTTGTAGCCTATCTTACACACAAAAGTTTGTATCTCCCAGTCCTTTACTCCTGTATTGCCCCTCTCCCTCTTGGTAACCACTAGTTTGTTCTCTGTTATCTGTGCGTAACTCCCCAATCCTTAAACGTGGGCTGAGCAGAGTGACTTTCCGAGAGTACGATGTGGAAGTGTGGGTGGAAAATAACTTTGAAAAGGAGAAACTGACAAACCTGATTACCTTGGCCAAGTGAACAAGGCCAGCCTCAGCAGTCAAATTATGTTGATCGTAGGTATCCTGGATATGATGTGATCAGAGTGGCAATTTACTTCTGTGATCTCTCTCTTCAAACTCATAACCCCCGTCTAACCATGAGATAAACATCAGACAAATCCCAACATTTACAGGGACATTTTACGAAGTACCTGGCCTCAAAACTGTCAAGGTCATCAAAAACAAAGAGTCTTGAGAAACTGTTACAGCCTAGAGGAGCCTTAAAGACGTATGATGACTAAACATAATATGGTGTCCTGGATGAGATCCTGGAACAGAAAAAAAGAGCATTAGGCAAATACTAAGGAAATCTGAATAAAATATGGACTTTAGCTAATAATAATAGATCAATATCAGTTCATTAATTGTAACAAACTTATCATACTAATATAAGATGTTAATCATAGAAATTGGCACAATGTCACGTCTGCTGCATTCTGTTGCTTTAGGGAAGCTCACAGGCCAGCCCAGAGTCAAGGGTGGGGAGGTCTACATAAGTGTATGAATACTGAGAGGCATGGATCACTGGTGCTATTATTTTCTCTATTTTAAGATGAGGAAGTGGAGGCAAGAATGATTAATAACTTGCCCAAGGTCACACAACCAGTTTACGATGTTTCTGGGGTTCAAATCCAGACCCTGACTCAGTGTTGATAACCACAGTTCTGAGTTCTGTCATAATTTTCAAAGCATGTGCAAAATTCCTGAGCTGTTGTTATTCCCCCTGACCGCCCCCCCCCCCCTTTTTTTTTCTGGTTGCACCTCATGGTTTGCAGGATCTTAGTTCCCTGTCCAGGGGCTGAACCCAGGACACCACGGTGAAAGCACCAAGTCCTAATCGCTAAACAGCCAGGGGAATCCCAATCCCCTTTTTTATGTCTAAGAAAACTGAGTGCCAAAGACAGAAGAGAGTGCTCTGTGGCCACCCTGAGGGATAGTATTAACAGAAGTACAACCAGACCAAGGGCCTCTGACTTCCAGATGGATTTGAGGACCTCAAAGTCCCGAGGCTGACTGACTGCATGCCTATTCTCCCCACCACTTTCAGTTTTACCTCCTACTCATCCACTGGTGGAGGGAATTGGGGTTCAAATCAACTGGGCAGCTTTCCTCAGAGTCACACTCAAACCTAGCTGGGGCCGAGAAATTACACTTTTCCCACCATTCCACTCTGCTTTCTCAGTCTCCACCACCTCATCAGGATCAAATGCCTTGCTTCCCTGATATAAGTGGACACAGAGCTGTGACCTGGGTACCTGGGCATGTGACAGGTGTGTGTAGGATACATGTACACAGGGGGCCTGTGTACACGGCAGGAGGGCTAGGATATTCATATATTCTATACAGGACGCTCACGCACAGAAGAGGTACACAGGGCTGTGTACAGGGCATACATGGATGGGACCTGTCGTAGGTTGAGTTCCCTGAGAAGCAAACCCAAGACAAGAATTTTAGGGCAAGTGGTCTATCTGGGAGGTGGTCCAGGAAGCACAGTAGAGGAGCAGGCGAGTTAGACATGGAAGGGAAGACTTCCAGTGTACTGCCGGAACACTGATGAGCACATGGCTGCCGCTGACGCTGGGAACTCAGTCCTGCTGGACTGAGTCTTGTTCCACCCGGGAGCCAAGGGAGGCAAGATATTTATCTATAACAACAGTCCTCTGCCCAGGTCAAGCATGTTCCTTAAGCAGAGAGTCAGATGTGCTTTGCAGTCGGAAGCCCTGGGCATATGGAGAAGAGGAATATCAGGGGGATATGGTGGGGCCCTGGCAGCATTTGCTATAGGACTCAAGAGGTGCAGGGCGTGTGTTCAGGACCCGTGAGTACACAGATAAAGGCACAGGCATATGACAAATGCTTGGATTACCAGCCTTGCTGTCAGGCTTGAAGGGAAGGCCTGCTGGAAGGTGATAAACAACACAGAGGAAGAGGTGGTGTCGAGACTCCTCAAGTCAACTGGTCTTCCATCCCTGTGCTCCTGTTGGGCGCTGTAATGGCATGTGCTTGCATGGCAGGAAAGGTGCGTTTAAGGGCTTTCACAATGTGGAAGCTTCCCTCTGCTAAACTTCCACCTCATTCGTATTTCACAAAGTGGGAATGAGGGCTAAGGTGCCCAGGATAAATGACGGACCACCTCAAGGGTGGATAGGGCCTTAGATTAGGAGTCAGACATAGAAGCACAGCTCAGTGACATCACTGAGCCCACTTGCCCCATCGAAGAGATGGAAATAACTCTGCCCATGTGTCTCAGCTACTACTCTTGCGTCGTGGGTTCCCTGTCTGCCTAGCGAGCGTCACGGAAATCCTCTCCCTGCTATGGACTTCACAGAGCTGTTGTGAGGAGCAGATCAGGTCAGCAGAACAAGAAAACACTTGGAAGAGAATGAAATATATAGAAAGGACCTGAGTAGGGAAAATCAAGGAACCTGCTTTCTCTCACTAGCTCTGCGGCTATATTTTTAGGATATTGGTTTGACTCCTATAATGAGACCCAAAATGATAATTCCTGTAAAAAAAAAAAACAGAGCTCATTTCTCTTTCATTTGAAAGTATTCACAGCGGTTAAGGTTGACACAGTGGCTTCACAGTCACTAGAGACCCTGGTTCTTTTTATGCTGTTGCTCTGCCGTCCTCCACCTGATGGTCCAAGATGGCTGCTCCTCCTCTAGTCCTTGCGATTATATTCCAGTTAGCAGAAGGAGGAACGGGGGAGGGGCAGGAACCCTCCTCCCTCCTTTACAGAGCACAGCCCAGAAATTGCACACATCATTTCCATTCATATCCCACTGACCAGGACTTAATCATCTGACCACGCTTCCCTGCAAGGGCGTCTAGGAATAGACTTTTGCCATGTGTGAAAGGATACAGAGGAACAACCTGCAATTTTGCCCGAGCTGCTGACTTGCTTGGGTAACTCACATCTCCATTTGAGCCGTGGTTTCTTCATCTGCACATTTTTTCATTCATTCATTCACATAACTATGCCAGGCTTGTGGTGTGACTTTTGAACCACTTGATTGCTAATGAACTCTCTTGCTACTTGGATCATGGGTCCTGTGAGGTCAGATGTGAGGTCTTTCTTACTCACCGCTATGCTCCTGGTGTACAGGGCAGGGTCTGGCACATGGAAGCCATGTTACCAGCTGCCCATGGATGACGTGTGGATGGCCATTCTGGCTTTGATAACTGGTGAGGACATTTTCCCTCGTTGAGGAGTTGAAGTTCTTTCCTTTCTAGGCCTCCTGGCTCCATATCCTTTTCTCCCCACGTGCCAAGCCTTTCCAAGACTATGAAATAAAATGTCTTCTGAGCCAGGAGCATGAGAGAGGGATTAAAAATAAATGAAAGTGCATCAAAACAAGTTAACCACAAGACACGGCTTCCCAGGGTAATTCGGTGTTGGCACTAGAAGTCAAGGTCAGAGCATTAGAGGCTCTAACTGCCAAGCACTCCTATCAACACGACTCCTGTGTTGGGCAGAGAGCCCACTGGGCTGCCCAGCAGGGCAGCAGATGCCTAACCCAAGCCCCCACTGACTCTCCACCCCTGCAACACAACAGGCAAGACCCTCCACACAGATCAAGGAGAATTCTAATTCCAACCCTGTTGCCTACTTGCCAGAGTAACCCTAGGAAAATCTATGCCTCTTTGAGCTTTAGTTTCCTCACCTGTAAAACAGGGTTAATAATAGGTTCTTAATCAACTATAATGGAGAAGGCAATGGTACCGCACTCCAGTACTCTTGCCTGGAGAATCCCATGGGTGGAGGGGCCTGGTAGGCTGCAGTCCATGGGGTCGCTAGGAGTCGGACACGACTGAGCGACTTCACTTTCACTTTCATGCATTGGAGAAGGAAATGGCAACCCACTCCAGTGTTCTTGCCTGGACAATCCCAGGGATGGGGGAGCCTGGTGGGCTGCTGTCTATGGGGTCGCACAGAGTCGGACACAATTGAAGTGACTTCGCAGAAATCAACTATAAAACACAGATAACACACGACTGAGAGACTTCACTTTCACTTTCTAATCAACTATAAAATGCAGATAACAAGGGTACTCACCTCGTAGGCAGAGATTCCCGAACATTCTCAGCTCACGGCATCATTGGCATCTCTGTAATTTTTGCACAGTGCCCCAGGCCCAAAGAAATGTCTAACAATTGTTTGTTACATTAGGTTCACACAACTTAATAATAGTAGTTTGTCCAGTATCCAACAGATATTATTGTGCTTCCCTCAAATTTTTAAAATATTTTGCAGTGTCTCTGACCTTTCTGCAGTGCCTCTGGGGGCCCTGGCACTCAGTTTGGAAACGGCAGTTATAAGGTTCTGAGGATGAAATAAGGTTGTGTTGTCAAGGGCTCATCATGATGTTTGGTCTGGTGTCAGAGATCAATAAACGGTGGTTGTCCTCAATTGCCCTTCAAGTCTCTTTAGTCTTCCCTGGTCTCTTGCTGCTGCCAATTCATTGGGCCCCTTTTCTGAACTAACTTCCTTCTGGAAGAGAATCCCACCTCCACTTCATCATTCCTCCCTAACTCTACCACACATGTGGCACGACCTCTTCATAGGTGGAATATACTCTTAATTTGGAGCTTGGCCGTGTGGCTCACTTTGCTTACACAGCAAAAGTGACTGTGATTTTCAGAGCCTAAGTCTTCAGAGGCCTCACACGATTCCACCTGCTCTCTTATCTTCTGCCATTGCCAAGAGAAGGACTTGCCCCAGTAGCCTGATGATTCCAGGAGGAGGACAAGGGACCCAGGGCACAGGCTCAGGTCTGCAGATCTGAATCCCAGTGTAGCCCACCCCAGCCACACCACAAACTCAAGAGCAAAAATAAACAAGTGTTGTTTCAAGGTATGGAGTTTTGGAGAGTTTTGTTACATAATATTCTTGTGAGACAACCCAACCCTACTTAGTGTATCAAATTCAAATTCTCTGAGAGAAGGCCTGATTGGATCATGTGGTCATCACCCAGAACATGACTCCTTTTACACCATCACCCATGAGCCAAGGATCTCCCTCCTGTCCAGTCCGCAGGTAAATGCCTTGGTTTGGGACACCCATTTCTAATCCAGGCAGCTGTCCCATAATTACAGGGTCCAGTGCCACAAAGCCTGGTGACCTGCCTGGAAGCAATCATTTCTGGCCTCTGTGTTCAGAAGGGGTGTGAATGTGGCAAACAAGAGTTTCTTGTATCCTCTTGGGTTCTAAAGAGTAACAGCTCAGCTAGGAGAAATTACCCATAAAATTTTCTCTGTGTGTGGCAGTCAGAATGCATCTCAAGCTGTAAACTGCAGGGTATGAGAAATGTGATGTTTCTTACAATTCATTTTTGTAACTATTTTGAGCCCCCTTATGCTTAAAATGGAAACTATGAGGCTCAAGCTCACAAAGAAAATTTGATAGAACCCGGGCTTAGAACCCAGGTGTCCTGGTTTTCTATACAGTGGCCTGGCCCCCTTCCCTGCCCAGTCAGTGTCACACTTGGAAGGATGCTTCAGGTCTCATCTCAGAGCCAGTGGAGCCCCTTTCCAGCTTCCTTGATTGTCTGGGCTATGCTTTCACGTGCCACTGACTGAGTGCCCACTTCTTTGAAGAATTCTTAGCAACCCTTTCCTCCTGCTGAGTGTCAGTCTGCCTCCCTATGTCCTGTACCCCCACCCTAACCATCTTTTGGAACTACACTTGAATAAACACGATTTTTCTTTAACTTATAAACAGTTCCCGTAATTTTCACTTCTATTAATTCTATTTAGTGTTTTTTTTAATACCCGTTTTTAAATAGTGTCTTTTTTCTTAGGTTTTTAAATTCTTTTGTATGGTTTTAATTCTTGTCAAAATACTGTTTTGTTATCTTATCTGAAATTCTTGGGGAAGTGAGGTCTAATCCTGCTGACTCTCACTTATGGTGGATGATTTCCTCGTGTGTTTGTAATCTGGGACTATGCGTTCATCTTCAGTGGGGCTTTATCTATGAACAACTCGTGTAGCCCAGGTTGAAGGCAAGTCCCTCCCAAATGGGTTGAGTTTGTTTTTCTGGTCACCTCAGCTTCTTATCTGTGATCACTATGTTAATTCTTAGTTTGGAGTTCCTAGTTCAAGTGGATAGAATAAAATTAAAGCCTGTGTGAGAATAGATCCTATTTCACTGGCATCATAATATTAACCTGATCTTGGTTGTTTCCATAGATTAGGATGTCAGCTCCAGGAAAGAAGAGCCTTTTTCTCTCTGATTTTGGGCTCTGTTCCTCTATCTGCCTACAGCAGAATTTGGCACACAGTAGGCATTCAATAGGGCTTCCCTGGTGGCTCAGCAGTAAAGAATCCGCCTGCAATGCAGGAGACCTGGGTTCAATCCCTGAGTGAGGAAGATCCCCTGGAGAAGGGAATGCAACCCACTCTAGTACTCTTGCCTAGAGAATCCCATGGACAGAGGAGTCTGGCAGGCTGCAGTTCATGGGGTCGCACAGAGTCAGACACGACTGAAGCAACTAAGCTGCTGTGGCAGCAGAAGGCACTCATAAGTATATGTTGAAAGGGAAAATTAAAGAATACCCACTTCATGTGTATCCATTAGGACTGTGTTTGCCCAATTAAAAATTGGAGTTCTTCTCATAAAACAGGCAGATGCTACTGGTGATTCTGTGACTGAGTGATTTCAGTGCCTCTACAGTTTTTTGAGCCTTTATCTAAGGGTTGCAAGATGGTTACTGTAGCTCCAGGCATCGCATCCACATTCAAGGCAGAAGGAAGCAGAAGAAATTAAGAGTAAAGGAGGAACACCACTGACATTTTTCCTTATCAGGTAGGTAACATTTTCCTAACAGCAATTTTCTGTTTTGATCTCATTTGCTAGAAATGGGGTGTGTGGGCATGCAGAAGAAAGGGGACTTTCTTTCTTCTGGAAAATGAGCATTTCCCTTATCTATGGACTCAACAGATGGGTAAGGGAGGGAGGAAGGTGATGGGGACACAGATGTGGTATCCCCCCCAAATGAGATTTTATTTATCTATATATATATATGTATGTGTGTGTATATATACATATATGTGTATAATTTAGAACAAAACAGGCCCTCAGAAAACAATATGGCCAAAAAGTATGGACACCTATTTCCACAATAATTATTAATTTTGTCATTTAAAGCTTCCATGATCCTGTGGGCATCAGATTTGGATTCTGGAGCCCACAGGCACTGAGACACCTGTAGCTCAATGATCTCCCTCCTCCTCCCTCCCTCCTTGCTCTGTTCAAAGTACTGAAGCCCTTTAAAAAAAAAAAAAACTCTACGTTTTTCAACGTGAGCCACTTCCTGCTCTCATTAACTCCGTCCTCAGTGACTTAGCCAGACCCCGATCCTGGCCCGAAGGAGAGAGCCGGACTGCCCAAGTCTACGGTCCCTCAGGACCATAAGCAGAGCTGTTCCGCATCAAGGTTTCTCCCGAGGAGCTGAGATGAGAACAACAGAGGAGCCAACCTCGAGTCTCGGGCAGACCCTGGAGTGGCTGAGAAAGGAGCTGGTAAGGCTTTGTACTTCTTTGTACCTTACACCGTCACCCCATGTCTTCCGAGGTGCCCTGTTCCTACCTCCCAGGTGCCCCCTGGGCGGGGCAGAGCTGCAGGCTGGGGTGTGGGCCCCACAGGCTCCCATCTGGGATGAGCCACACAGTGCACAGTTGCCACCCCAGGCGCTGGGATAAGTAGGTCGTGGCCTACATAGGAGGCTCTGGGTGCAGCGCTTGCCAGACGGGTTTTAGAATTACACTGAGTCTGGTATGTGCCCAGCTCTGTGGCTTGTGGCCTCTAGCAAATGGCTTTGAACTTCAGTCTCCTTGTTGTAAAAGGGGGATGACAATCGTACTAACATCACAAGGGTTATTGTGAGAATTGGGTGAGGAGATGGTATAATTCACTTCGTGCTTGCTTGGCACATCTACCCTGGCTCTTACGGTCCCGGCTCAGCTGGAAATGGAGTACACCAGAGCTGTCTTAGCCGGGGCCTTCTAGAAAGCAGACACTTGCACAAACACTGGAGCATTCCTGCTTATGTGGAGGTGCAAGCCCAGAGGGGTGAGAGTGAGGGGAAGAGGTGCAGGGGCAAAGGCCAGTACTATTCCAGCAGATGCCTTGTCTTACCCAACTGGATGCCACTTACAAAGAAGTCCTAAAGAGGCCAGCAGCCCTCTTGGCAGCTGGTTCTCCTCACTGTGGGATTCTCTGCCTGGAGGAGGATCTACACCCTGCCCGAGAGAAGTTTATCCACTCCACTCACTCCTGTCTCCCATTTCCTGTCTGAAATGTCCACGCTGTGGGTCACTAACTCTCCTGAACTTATAAACAGCGTTACCTGGTCCCTCAGTAACTGCTCAAGAAGCCAGGTCTTACATCTCTCCTTGCGATGTTTCTTCCAAGTCCAGAAATAGAAGGATGCCCCCATAGTATGTGGGGACACTAGCCAAGAGAGAGAAGGAGGTGGTTTGGGGGAACCCCAGAGGGCACCCAAGGTTTGTATCTCAATACGCCAGTTTCAACCCTGGGAGAATTTATCATCCTGAAGAGGAAGAAGAGGGCCATTAAAAAGAGACTGATCAATTCAACAACTTAAAAAACTAAAAAATAAAACAAAAAACGTGAGCTTCTACTTCTGGCTGGGGGGACGGTGGGATGCAGGGACAGAAAGGATTGTCCAAAAATGACCTGCCTGGGTTGCCAGGCAACAGACCAGCTGGGACCCAGCCCTGTCCCAGCTTGGTGGGAGGGGCTGGCCCAGTAGGGATCCTCATGGGTCCAGGGGACTCCAGTGGCAGGAGCTACAGCTTATTATAGGCTGTGTGCTGCTCCCTCCTTGTGCTCCCCTAAACACTGCGCCCCCACATTAAGACTGCTTAGTATCTGAACTCAAAGTGCTGATTTTCATTTGATAAAGTACTTCTCTCCTACCCATGAGGAGGAAGAACAGGTGGGGGTAGGGGGAATGACCTGTAGGTAGAGGGGCCTCCCAGGCCCAGATGAACCCCACCTCCTCATGATGCCAAGAGATGAGTTTTGAGTCTGCACTTACTGGTCCCTGACTGGTAAGGTTCCCAGTCAAGCCTGCTTTAACCTCTGTCACTGGGAATTTGCATGACTCCACAGGACTCCCCTCTGTAGCCAGCCAAGGAGCCCCAGCTGACTGTCAGGGAAGCATGTCCGTCACCCTACGCAGCTGAGAGAACAAATCAGTAGCACCAACAACTACCACGGAAGAAAGTCTGGTGCTCCTCCTCCAGTTCTGGAATCATAAAGCCCCCAAAGTCCTGCTGGGAGCTAAAACAAGGGAGAGATCCTTGGAAGGCAAGTAATTTCCTTTCCACTTTGCAGATGAAGAAATGGAGGCTTCAGTGAAAACATGGCTTCTGTGAGGCTGTGGGCTTGTCTCCGATTAGACAGTGAAGGAGACATCTTTCTGGGAAATGTCCAGTGCTCTGGCCGCTGCCTCACATGCTCCTTCTCTCTCCTAGGCTGAGATGCAGGACCAAGACCAGAGACTCCTGCTTACACTGAGGCACCTGCACAGCGTCCTGGAGGAGCTCCGCGCAGAGAGTGTCCCCTGGGAGGATGCCAGGTCGAGTGGCGGGACCTCCCCCATCAGAGCTCGAGCAGGCTCTGAAGGCAGGGCCCACCAACCCTTTCCCTCCAGGCGCCTGGCCCATCTCCTTCAAGGGGTAGACAGCAGACGAAGTTCCCTCCCTTAACAGGCCGGAGACGACCTTGACTTTAACCCTCCCCCAACCAGTCTAAACTTTGACTGTGATGCTGTTGAAAGAGAGCACTGGAATGGGACTCAGGAAGTCCAGGCTCTGGATTTACCCATGCCCTCATTCACTCTATGTCCCTGGAACTGTCACTCAGCTTCTCTGTGTCAGTCTTTCCTCTCCTGTCACTTAACAGAATTTCAAAAATAAGCTAAGAGATGTGAATACATTTGGGAAACAGAAACATGTTATATGGCTTCCGGCCAGCACCATGGTAGTAATCCTATTCTTGGGAATTTCTCACAAGGTGGTTATTAAAACAAAGAAAGAACTCAGTGTGCCAGGGTGTTTATCCAGTGTTGCCATGGTGAAAAACAGAACCCCATGTAGTGACTTGCTGGTTGTTTTCAGGCCTTTTATTTCCCTTTATCTGAAAGCAACAGGCCCTACAACCACCCTGGCCATAGGGATCAGCATGTGACCAGGCTTGGCCAATTACAGTTCATCGTCACCCTAACAACATGATTGGCCCAATGGGTGGCCCATGCGACTCCATAGAGCCAATCACAAACCTTCTCTGGCATTACCCTCTTGATACTTGTTCTTCTGAAGTTGCAAAGCTGGGGCTGCCAGTGGCCAGGATTACTGTGAGGTGACAGAGACCTGCCTGCACTAGGAAAGAAAGAGGCTGATCAAAGAGAAGCAGAGAGAGGGTCATTCAAGAGACGGGCAGGCCAGAAGGGTGCTGGCTCTCTTTAGTCCCTGGTTTCAGACTCTAGTTCTGTGAGTTACTCCTGTTGTCTATCCAGAGCAAAAAACCAGAAAATTCCACCACTACCACCTATGAACTCAGGCACCAGTTTGTTTTTGCTTAAGCTAGTTTGAGTAGGGTTCCCCTCATTTGCAACCAAAACGGTCCAGATGGTCAAAGAAACAAAGAAGAGAAATCAAGAAAAATAATTGTTTTTCCCTCATTCAGGGTTAGCAACGCCAACCCTGTTTGGCAGGCAACAAGATGTATGATGTGGCAGAACCCTCAATTGTATGGGATGGAGTTATAACTTTGAAAAATTATACCTGCCTATAAGAAAGACTTTAAAATGGAACAGGTGAAAATAAAGTCCTGGTGTTAAGTCCAATTATCCTCAGTCTTTTTCTGTTTTTGAAAATCTTCTGGCATGTTGTTAGGATATTGTTCTTAATGGCTATGAAAAAGTAAACCCATTGCATAAAGAGGCAAAGGGTAGGGGGAGGGTTGTATTATATATATAATGTCTATAGTCAGACTAACCTGGGGTTGTTTCTATACAGTATTTGATAGTACGAAAAACTGTACTCTATCAATGACTGAATGCATAAATGAAATGTGGCACATACCTACAATGGAACATTAGTCAGCCTTAAAATGGAAGGAATTTCAGCACTGCTATAACACAGGTGAAACTTGAAGACATAATGCTAAGTGAAATAAGCAAGTCGCAAAAGGACAAATACAGTATGATTCTACTCACACGAGGTACCTAGTCAAATTCATGGAGACAGAAGGTAGTTCTGGTTGTCAGGAGTTGGGGAGCAGGGAGTCATTTAAGGGTTGCCGTGCTTCAGTGTTACCAAATGGCAGAAGTTCTGTGGATGGATGATGGTGATGGTGGTATAACAGCATGACTGTACTTGATGCCACTATACACCTTAAAATGGTTAAAATGATATTTATCTTATGTTCTATTTTGCCACAGTTAAGTCAATAAATTTTAAAATTACCTGCTCTGTAATGCTGGGGCTGGAGCTGGTTAGACTTTGCCAATAAGCAGGGTGAGCTAGAGGGACACCGCAGGGCTGGAGGAGGGAGAAAAGACTTGCTTCTCCATCCCTCTGCTCTTTAGCTCCTCTGGTGGCCTTCCTGCTCCCATGAGCATCACCCAGCAATGCTCCTTCACCTCACAGCAGCAATTCCTTCTGTGGCACCAGTCAGCAACCCCTTCTCTAGGTTCAGCTCCATGGGGCACTTACCCCAACTTCAGAGCCAAGAGCTCCAGCCAGAATCTCCTCCCCTGAAGTCTGCGTTCCTGCCCTCCCGGCCCCACCCTTCTTTCCAAGACTCGAGCCCCAGCTGAGCACACCTCCTTTCTCAGATACCTGAAGTGGAGTACCGCACGTCTTCCGCTTTATGTTTTTCAGTTTTGATCATCTCAGCCTCTTCTCTTTGTTCCTTCAGGCCTGGGTATGGTAGACGCTTCCTGCAAATACTGCTTTCATTCTATCTTCGAGATCTTTTTATGACCTTTTGGTCATCCAGTTAACAACTTTATACTTGGTTAGCAATTCTCTATATTAAATTCTCTCTGTTAAAATAACTAGGGTGGTTTCTGTCTCCTGCCTGTCTCTGACTGACACAGTTTTCAACTTTGGGCTATCATTACCGATGCTTTGAGATCACGTCTGTTCATGTACATAAGCACAGTGCCCCTAGGATATACAGGTTTCCCCCGCTATCCAAAAGTAGAGTGTTCCTATGAAACATCTCACAAGCTGAAAATGTGTAAAGTGAAAAAACAGTTACCTTAAGACAGATCTTGCTAACAGAGGCACAAAATGAGATAAACTGAGATAAAGCACAGACACAGGTCAAAGCCAGACCAAAGCTGTGGGGGCCTGGCGCAGAGATGCTGAGTGCAGTTTCTGGGGAAGTGCAATTTCTGGGGAAATTCTTGGGGAAGGAGCTTGGTGGCCTCAGTCATCCCTGCCCCCTGCTGTCCCTCCCCAGGGTGTTTGCTGCCTCTGTAACAGCTCGCCCCAGATCAAACACTGAACATCAGTTTCACTTTTCACTCATTTTTGTAAAAGTGAAAATCAACTTGGGCTTTCTTTCAATTCACAAAAACAGTTACAAATGTAGATCTCTCATAAAAGTGAAATGGCGTCAAGTGAACTTTAGAAAAGCGACAGATACCTGTATAGCAAAGAGTTGAACTGGAGGTATGTGAATACTCAAGTTTACAGGAAATGCATTTTCCAAAGTGGGGCATTCGCTTACACTCCCACAAGCTGTGTCCAAGGGCTCCTGTTGCTCCATATTCTTGCCAACAATTGGTATTATCAATCTTCTTAATTTTTGCCAATATACTGAGTGCAAAATGATGTTACATTGTGACCTTAACTGGCATGTTCCTACTTACGTAGTTGTTAACCTGAGTTTATTTCCAGCTCCACCATTTACTTACTTTTTGATCTTAGATGAGTTACTCAACCTCTCTGAGACTCAATTATCGCATTTATAAAAGGAGGGATAAAAATAGTATCTAGCTCATGGGATTAATATACATAATTGTATAATAGAATGCATATAACCCACCTTACACAGCACTTGGCATTGTAAAGGCTAATAAATGATAACATTATTATTACTGTATAATCACAAATTGATTTGTGAAACTATGACTATTACAAATAGACAAGCTTGTTAGCAACCATCATCAAGAGAAATATCTGCCTGACCATTCAAAGTAACAATGACATTTGCTTCCCATGCCCAATGCCAACCACTAGCCCCTTTTGCCTCTCCCATCTTCCCACAGCTGGGCCCTCAAACCAAAACCATCTGCCAAACCCCTCTCTACTAATCTGGGAAGATAAACCCTCCCCTCTCCTGGGGTATTTGTTGTTTTTGAGATTCCCACCTCCAGAACCAATGTTCAATTTCTGATCCCAGGTCAGAAAAAAACTCAGACTGAGCCCAGATACTGGGGGACAAGGGGATTGGAGTGGAAACGACATCCTCAGTGTGGGTTCCCAGAGGGCAGGGTTACAGATCATGTTTGTCCAAGCCAGCCAGTGCACACCAGAGAGAGCCTGGAGATCGTGATCATGAAGGAAAATCTAGGGTTTTCTCTGCTGAGGCAGCAAAAACAGGACTATACACCCAAGCCTCGCATCCAAGGGTGAGGAGAGAAGGGGGCACAGACAGGAAAAGGACTGACAAGGTCAGAAGCTAAAAAATTAGGAGCAGAACAACAGTACAAGGTGTGATATTTATTGTCAGGACAGGCAGTTCAGGGCTCACACTGTGATTTCACCAGAAAGGATCAGAGGCTCGTCTTTGCTTGCCACTAGCATCCAGCCCTGGGCCAGGTGTGAAAATCTTGCAGAGTGTGTTCTGGCTGTATACTGGTGTGTAACAAAATGCTCCCAAACTGAAAACAGCATCATTTTATTATTGCAACAACCATTCATCATTGCAATAAATCACACTTCCCATGGTTCTGGGGATGGACTGGGCTCAGGTGGGGAGCTGTTGTTTTTGGTCTCTTCAAGTGGCTGCAGTCATATGGTGTCCAGCTTGATTCATCCCAAAGGCTTATTCACATGTCTGGCAATGGATGTGGGCTGTTACCTGATCTTAGCTGAGACTGTCAGCTGGAACACCTACCCCTGAACACTCCATGTGGCCTGGGCTACCTCATAGCATAGTGGCTGGTGCCAAGAACGAGCAGCTGAAGAGTCAAGAGGAAGCTGAATAGCCTTGATGACCCAGCCTTGGAGGTCATACAGTGTCACGTCCATTGTATCCTTTGCAGGAGAAGCCAGGCACCAAGCCCAGCTTACATGCAAGGGGAAGAGAATTAGACCATGTCTTGATGGGAAGAGCATCAAAAACTTGCACACGTGTTTTAAAGCCACCACTCCGTGTAAGACTGGATAGGTTTCCAGTGTGGTATACCAGCTGCAAGGACTAGGTGGGGCTTATTATAAACTCAGGCAGAATGATAAGCAGAATCTCATCAAAATCCAACAGAAGGAACTCTAGGAGGTGAAGGGTAGGTCTGGGTCTACAAGAGTTCGCACGTCACTCCAACATTACTGTGTTTCATTCAGTGTGTTCCTAAGAGGTGTGTTCAGTTCTGCTGCTATGACAAACCAACCTTGAGATCTCAAAATCTCAACCCAACCATGGTCCCTCCCTGGCTCACACTACATGTCCTACACTCCGGTGGGGGGCAGGGTGTGTGTGTCAGGGAAGGTGCTCATGCTCGGGGACCCAGCCATCATCTGCGATGTCATCAGATGCTACAGCAGGGAAGATGCATTTGGAGAGTCACACACTGTCTCTTCCACATTTTAACCAGGTGGTGACACGCGTCCCTTTTGCCCATAGCCCCTTGGCTAGAATTAGTCACATGGTGTGTCCCAGCCAGGGGAGGGAGTTGGCTGGGAAATGTGAGGTGTGGAAGACAGTCTGGCAAGCACCACTGTGACAAACACACTCTCTATTCTCTCTCAACAACTGGCTTCCTCACTGCATCAGAGCGGGTCCTCATCAGTCTCCATCATCCCCCAGAAGCTCCTAGGGTGCACTCTAGGAACGGGGACACCCAGGCTCACCTAGGCCTGCTGAAAGGAGCCTCTGAGTTGGGGTTGGGGAACTGAGTGTCCACCAGCCCCAAACCCTCAAGGGAAGGCTGAGAACCCAGGGCCGGGGGCTGTTCTGCCATCTGTCCTACTTCCTGGCTTTGGCTTCCTTTAACTATGTTTGGGCTTTACTTTCTGGTTTTCTTTCTGCCTTTTTTTGTTTATCCACTTCTATTGCTAAAGCTTTCACGGTCCTGCTATTTCTCTACATTGAAGTCTATAGAAAGGGAATCTGTTGGATCAGCTCAACCTTTGACATCTGAGCGCATCATAGCAGGTTAGTATAAGGTAGGTTTGTTCTCTCCTCTGCCTCTTCTTCTTCTACCTCTTCCCCTTCATCATCATTGTCAATACACGGGAAGTATA
The DNA here is from genome assembly GCF_023091745.1 of Budorcas taxicolor. NCBI lineage: Eukaryota > Metazoa > Chordata > Mammalia > Artiodactyla > Bovidae > Budorcas > Budorcas taxicolor. The sequence continues at coordinate 59,707,120 of NC_068922.1, read as the reverse complement.
ATGCAGTAATTGAGTAAGGGCCGTGACACCAGCATGCCTGGATTTGAATCCCAGGCCTGCTATATATTAGCTATGCCCTTAAGCAAATAACATAACTTTTCTTGCCTCCATTGGCTCCTCTGTAAAGTGCGGACACAACAGTTAATTACCTCACATACCTATTGAGCAAATGCAGTGAATCAGCATGGTCCTGGCACATCAATCTGAGCTATTATAATGAATAATAACAGCTACCATTTTTTAGCTCAGGACTGTGTAGTGGCTCCGTACAGCCTGGAGCCTCACTGCCAGTGCTCAAATCCCAGCTCTCCACTTACTAATGATGTGCCCTTGGGCAAGTCATTAAATTCTCTGTGCTTCAGTTTCATCATGTATAGAATGGGAATGACAGTATACCTACCTTCTGAGGTTGTTGTGAAAGTGAGGTAACACGTGTAAAATGTTTACAGCCATGCCTGTCTTCTAATAAGGGCTGTGTATATGCCATGTAAGCTCTTCATTTTCATTATCAGTCATCTACTCTGACTACCAGCAACCATACAAAACAGTGTAAAGATTTTGCCCTGAACCCACTCAGCAGCTCTGCAAGGGTGGTATCATATCTCCATTTTAGGAACATAGGGCTTGGGTTTCAGTGGAACTAAGTGGCCCCAAGTAACACATTGAGTAAATCTCAGATCTACCTTCTGCCTAAGCAGAACTCTGACCCACAACACAATGGTGCTCTTCCTATCAGACGAAGTGGAGGGAGGGGTTCCGTGGGAAAGAGGATGCAGAGATCTTGGGTTCATGGGTCCCCCTCTCCCCTGCCACTCCTTCTGGCAAAGTCTGAGGAAAGACAGTCTGTGTGTGTGTGTGTGTGTGTGTGTGTGTGTGTGTGTGTGTGAAAGGAACTCAAAGACATCTTTAGACAACACCCTCTGGAATCACCATGGTTGGTGAGCAGACCCAGAGTCGGGGTGCCCCCAGGAGTGCAGCCCCTTTCTTACTCCCAGCAAATCATGAACCCAGTTCATAAGATGGGAATTCTGCCCTTCCTCTGCCCCCTGGTCACAGTCCCGCTTCTGTTTCACTGGACCAAAACCAAGATGTGTGCCAGACTGCACTCCCTGTGGAAGTTCTGTGGGAGAATCTGTTCCCGACCTTGTCTGGCTTCTAGTGGCTACAGGCATTCTTGAGCTTGAAGCTACACCTCTGCCTTCTGCTCTGTGTGTGAACAATCTCTCTCTGCCTTCCCCTTACTGAGGATATGTGCGATTACATTTAGCACTCACCTGATAATCCAGGATAATCCCTCATTTCAAGATCCTTAAATTAATCACCTTGGCGAAGACACCCTCAGAGCTCTGCTCAGGTAGAAGGTAGATCTGAGATTTACTCAATGTGTTATTTGGGGCCACTTAGTTCCACTGAAACCCAAGCCCTACATTCCTAAAATGGAGATATAATATGTAAAGTAACATTAATGGGTTCCAGGGATTAGGATGTAGGGGCCACTTTTCCATCTAGCACAGTAGAGGATCAACAAAAGGGAATTTCCTTCTCATTCCTACTGGAAACCATTCTCTGCCAAAGTGCACGGCTAAAAAGAATTTTGTACAGGCGGGGATTACCACGGGCCCTGTCGGAAGAACGAGGACACATGCTTATTAAACATGAGCTATGCATGGGCACCATTGCATATCACCTGGCTAGGAAGTACCTGTTGATATTCCCATTTGACAGAAAGGAAGCTGAGACCCAAAGAGCGGGTGGTCAGTGAAGGAAAAGCGGGGCAGTTTAAAGCAAATGAAACTGGTGGTTCAAACTTTGGTTTCTGATCGTTTTTTGTTGTTGTTTGTTTTTTTGCGTTCCTTATCAAGGACTAAAGGACTTACTCGGTGGATGGGCGCCACCTGGTGTCCATGTGGAGTAACTCTTCGGTTAACCAGCCTGTTCTGCGTGGTGGGACTGCCTTCACTGTTTTCTTACTGTGGAACGGGTTATACTGGGAGGGGACACCGAGGCTTTCTGGCGCGGAGATCTAGGTTCAGCTCTGCGCTGACTGAATGACCTGTGGCAAGTTACTTCTCCTCCTCTGAACCTTAACTCTGAAATGAAAATGACACCTGTCAGAGCTGTGGGAGACCTTGGGGAAGTGCTTTGTAAATGGAATAACCAGAGACAATGAAAAGAAGTATTATCTGCAATAAAACGGGTAACAGGTCTGGACTAATTTAAAAGAATACTTACTGTATTTGGTAGAAACCAACACAATACAGTAAAGCAATTATCCTTCAATTAAAAATAAGTAAATTGAAAGGACTTCCCTGGTGGTCCAGTGGCTAAGACTTAGCACTCCCAATGCAGGGGCCGGGGTTCAATCCCTGGTCAAGGATCTAGATCCCACATGCCACAACTGAAGATCCCAAGTGTCACAGCCGTGACCCAGCACAGCCAAATAAAGAAAGAAATACTTTTTAATAAATAAATAATTTTTTAAAAAAATAGAAAAATACTTATGGTGCATCTGCTCTGTGTCAGACACTGTTCTGGATGTGGGAATGTAGGGAAAAAATTAAATGGATAAAATTCATGTTTTCCTGCAGTCAACATGCTCGCATTCCAATTTCATTCATTTATCTACAAGTAGTTTTCTGGTGTGCCAGGCGCTTTCCCAAGCAATGGGCACAGAAAGGATTTAATATATGGCTACCACACAGGGAGCAAGAACACAGCTCTAGGTAGGGACAGAGACAGGTTTTACACGGCCTGAAGCTTATAAAATTTAGGGTATTCTTTGAGTAAAGAAAAAGAATAAAAAGTCATAAGTGCACCATTACATTAAAGAGGGGGGTTTTTCTTTTATAACTATGGAAGAAATAACAGCAAATGATGAAATTTTAAAAACTGACACAAATTATAAAATCATAAACTCTGGAAATATAGCATAATATTTTAATCAATTAGCTGCCATAATATACCTCTGTAACTTTTTTCTATATATTCTTTGACCATATAGTCATAAGATAATGATTTATTTCTATAAATAAAGACAACAATTCAGTCTTTATAAGATTAAGTTTTTTGGTGGGTAGTTTTAACAATTTTCTCTAAGTTGTAAAGCTTAATGCCATGTAAGTTCTTAGGATTATTGTCAAATTAGAAAAAACTTCTAAATTTCTTTAACATTAATGCATGAGCTGTAACTCTTTAAAAAAATTTTTTTTTGGAGGATAATTGCTTTACAATATTGTGCTGGTTTCTGCCATACATCAATATGAATCGGCCACAGGTATACATATGTCGGGGCTGCCCCAGGTGGCACTAGTGGCAGAGAACCTACTGCCAATGCAGGAGACAAGTAAGAGCTGAAGGTCCATCCCTGGGTCAGGAAGATCCCCTGGAAGAGTGTACGGCAGCCCACTCCAGTATTCTTGCCTAGAGAATCCCATGGAGGGAGAAGCCTGGCAGGCTACAGTCCATAAGGGTTGCAAAGAGCTGGACATGACTGAAAAAAACTTGCATGCACATGTGCATACATAGGTCCCCTCCCTCTTGAACCTCCCTCCCATCTCCCACCCCATTCCACCTCTCTAGGTTGTCAGGAGCATGGGTTAAGCTCCATGTGTCACATGGCAAATCCCCAGTGGCTATCTATTTGACATATGGCATGTATATGTTTTCATGCTATTCTTGTAATTTGTCTCACCCTCTCCTTCCCACACTATGTCCATAAATCTGTTCTCTGTGTCTGTGTCTCCACTGCTGTCCTGCAGCTATAAAAATGAATGCATTTGAGTCGGTCCTAATGAGGTAGATGAACCTAGAACCTACTGCAGAGAGTGAAGTAAGTCTGAAAGAGAGTCAAATGCTGCATATTAACGCATGTGTATGGAACCTAGAAAGATAGTATTGCCATTTGCAAGGCAGCAACGGAAACACAGACATAAGTCTTTTTATAGTGACTAAGCTTAAATACTTTTTGAGTTGACAGTCCATTAACTAGTTTTATTGTCAGCATCCCCATGTGGTGGCATAATATGAATTCCACATTATCTTCATCCATGTCAGTATTTCATGTCAAATAAGTGAGAAATCTGAATCTTTCCCCAAATCTTTCCCCAAGTATTTCTATAATTCATTTTTTTTTTTAAATCAATTGTGCTGGGTCTTCGTTGCTGTGCTCAGGCTTTCTCTAGTTGTGCCAAGCAGGGGCTACTGTTTGTGGCCGTGTGCAGCCTTCTCATTGCAGTGGCTTCTCTTTTTGTGGAGCACAGGTTTTAGGCACATGAGCTTCAGTGGTTGCAGTATGTGGGCTCAGTCGTCGTGGTGCACGGGCCTAGCTGCTTCTCGGCATGCAATTTGTCTCACCCATGTGGAATCTTCCCGGACAGGGATTGAGCCCATTTCCCCCGCATTGGCAGAGACAGATTCCTATCCCCTGTACCACTAAGGAAGTCCTATAATTCTCTTCTTTTAATTAATTAGATTAGCACAATCAAGTCTATTCATTACTTTGATTTGAAATGTATCTATTCCTCTTAATGAATTACAGATACTCTTTGGTATCTGCGGGGGAAATAGCAACCCACTGGGAAATCCCATGGACAGAGGAGCCCAGTAGGTACAGTCCATGGGGTCGCAAAAGAGTTGGACACAACTTAGCGACTAAGGAACAACAATCTGCAGGGCAATTATTCCCCTGCAGATACCAAAATCCACAGATGCTCAGGTCCTTTATGTAAAAGGACATAGTATTTGCATATAACCTACTCACACACCCCATATTTTAAATAATCTCTAGATTACTTACAACATCTAACACAATGTAAATGCTATGTAAATAGTTGTCACTGAATGGCTGTTAGCTTTTGGAAATTTCTGGAATTTTTTTCAAATATTTTGCTGAGGTTGATTGAATCCATGGATGCAGAACCTGTGGATATGGAGGACCTACTCTACCACTTCTGTTATGATCTACAGGTCACTTCATTTGTAAGACACTGCTAGGACAAAAATGCTAAGTGAGGCATAACCCAACATAATGAGATTATGAAACACTCAAATTTCCTCATAGACATATTATGCTTGCTGTTTACAGTTCTCCATATCCCTACAAACACAGGACTTTGATATCTTTTAGCTCATTCCATTTCTATTAGAAAGGAGGAAAAAACATGCAGGACATTTATAATTGTATAAGCTGCACTGCCAGATAATACTGCCTGGACTTTGCATGCATGCGTGTCTGCTTAGTCATGTCCGACCCTTTGGGACCCCCACTGGGCTCCTCTGCGCATGGAATTCCCAGGCGCAATATATTATGACAGAAGGAAATTTGAAAGACAATGATCTTAAATGGGCCCAAGGGAGGCAAGTGACTCCTGGTGTGGGTTGCCATTTCCTAACCAGGCTTTGCTAGGAACCAAATCCTCTGCATATAGTTTAATACATCTGATGATCAACAGAATTTTCTATAGACCAGCTCTGGTACTGTGTGTTTCAAATCTCTTCCTCACCCATTCTGTACACACCCCTGATGCTGGGCACTACTATAACCTGTGGCCCTGCGCCTTCCTGTCACAGTGCAGGGCGAGTTGGCACAGGGGACAATAGGAGTATTCCTGGAAGCCATTCCTACACTGGGATGGACAGCAGTGACCCAACTGCGGATGAAAGGGACTGCGAACCATATAAATGGTTCTTGTCTTCGTCTGTTTGGGCCACTACAACAAACTGCCACAGACTGGGTGGCTAAACAACAAACATTTGTTTCTCTCAGTTCTGGAGGCTGGAAAGTCCAGGATCGAGTTGCCAGCAGACTTAGTGTCTGATGAGAACCTGTTTCCTATTCCATAGACAGCTGTCTTCTCGTTGTGTCTGCACATGGCAGAAAGGTTGAAAGGTTTCCTTTATAAGGAAACTAATCCCACATTATTAACTCATCAACATGGAGCCCTCATGACCTAATTACCTCCCAAGTGCCCCATCTCTCAATACTATCACATAGGAGATTAGGATTTCAACATATGAATTTCGGGGGACACGACATTCAGTCCGTAACACCTCTGAATCTAAATTAATGTACACCTAACTCAGCTCTGTCTTAGCTGCACCCTTCCAGTACTGCACTGGAGCAATATATTATGACAGAGGGAGAGCTGAAAGACAATGATCTTAAAGGATTATAGTTAAATATCTTACTTCTGCAATGTTTATAAAAACATATACCCTGCTGAGCATATTGCTATGTTCTCCCAGGACCTTGGAGGGGCCCAGGCAAGCAAGGACCCTGAAACTGAAGATTCACTGTGGTCAGGATAAATCAACTCATAGAACATGAAGCTAGAATAATAAGTAAGGGGGAAGCTATGCAGGACCCTGTAGTTGTCAGGAAGGTGTTTGGTTTTATTCTAAGAGCAACAGGAAGACTTAAAGAGCTTTAAAAGGGGAGACTGCTCTGGCTGCAGTGTGGGCAATGGGCTCAAAGGAGGCAAGTGACATGAGGGAGATTGCAGAGGAAGCTGTTACAGCTTCTCTAGTAGGGAAGTGGTAGAGAGGGTAGAGACAGTGAGGAATGAAAAAATCCTATTTGAAGGTAAAGTGATGGGCTTGATTGCTGCTGCTGTTCCTAAGTCACTTCAGTCGTGTCCGACTCTGTGCGACCCCAGAGATGGCAGCCCACCAGGCTCCCCCGTCCATGGGATTCTCCAGGCAAGAACACTGGCATGGGTTGCCATTTCCTTCTCCAATGCGTGGAAGTGAAAAGTGAAAGTGAAGTTGCTCAGTCATGTCCGAACTTAGCGATCCCATGGACTGCAGCCTACCAGGCTCCTCCATCCATGGGATTTTCTGGCAAGAGTAGTGGAGTGAGTTGCCGTTGCCTTCTCCAGATGGGCTTGATTATGGATTGATATTAAGAAGTTAGCATCAAGGACATCTCCCAGAGGTCTACCTGAGTTGTCACTGTGACGCAGTTCCCTGAGGTGGGAAAAAGGGAGTGAAACCATTCCCAACTATGTGACCCTGTACCCGTGGCTTCTCCTCTCCGGGCCACTTCCTCATCACAAAAGGAGGGGAATTATTAACTACCTTGTGATACCCTACATTCAAGGGCAAAGGAGATACCCCACGTTCAAGGGCAAAGGAGAAGCCCCAGCAAGATGGTAGGAGGGGCGAAATCACATTTAAAATTAAACTCCATACCCGCCAGAGACGCTCAGAGGGCTCAAACATACCTTGTGCACACCAGGACCCAGAGACCCCACAGAGTTTGAGACAGAACTGTGAGTGTTTCTTGAAGAGGTACGGGTCAGCAGTGGCCTGCTGCAGGGTTGGGGGCACTGAGTGTAGCAGTGCTTGCATGGGACCTTTAGAAGGAGGTCACTGATTATCTTCATTACCTCCACCATAGTTTGAGCTCAGGGCTCAGGTCAAATAACAGGGAGGGAACACAGCTCCACCCTTCAACAGATAATTGGATTAAAGATTTACCTAGCATGGCCTCGCCCATCAGAACAGGACCCAGTTTCCCCCTCAGTCAGTCTCTCCCATCAGGAAGCTTCCATAAGCCTCTTATCCTTCTCCATCAGAGGACAGACAGATGAAAACCACAAACACAGAAAACTAACCAATCTGATCACATGGACCACACCTTTGTCTAACTCAATGAAACTATAAGCCATGCTGTGTAGGGCCACTCAAGATGGACAGGTCATGGTGGAGAGTTCTGACAAAACTTGGTCTACTGGAGAAGGGAATGGCAAACCACTTCCAGTATTCTTGCCTTGAGAACCCCATGAACTATATGAAAAAGCAAAAAGATAAGTCACTGAAAGATGAACTCCCTAGGTCAGTAGGTGCCCAATATGCTACTGGAGAACAGTGGAGAAATAACTCAGGAAGAATGAAGAGATGAAGCCAAAGCAAAAACAAGACCCAGTTGTGGATGTGACTGTGATGGAAGTAAAGTCCGATGCTGTAAAGAACAATATTGCATAGGAACCTGGAATGTTAGGTCCATGAATCAAGGCAAATAGGAAGTGGTCAAACAGGAGATGGCCAGAGTCAGCGAACTAAAATGGAATAGAATGAGTGAATTTAACTCAGATGACCATTATATCTACCACTGTGGGTAAGAATCCCTTAAAAGAAATGGAGTAGCCCTCATAGTCAACAAAAGAGTCCGAAATGCAGTACTTGGGTGCAATCTCAAAAATGACAGAACGATCTCTGTTCGTTTGCAAGGCAAACCATTCAATATCACAGTAATCCAAATCTATGCCCCTACCGGTAATGCCAAAGAAGCTGAAGTTGAACAGTTCTATGAATATCTACAAGACCTTCTAGAACTAACACCCCCCAAAAATGTCCTTTTCATCATAGGAGACTGGAATGCAAAAGTAGGAAGTCAAGAAATACCTGGAGTAACAGGCAAATTTGGCCTTGTAGTACAAAATGAAGCAGGGCAAAGGCTAATAGACTTTTGCCAAGAGAATGCACTGTCATAGTTAACACCCTCTTCCAACAACACAAGAGAAGACTCTACACATGGACATCACCAGATGGTCAACACCAAAATCAGATTGATTATATTCTTTGCAACCAAAGATGGAGAAGCTCTATACAGTCAGCAAAAACAAGACCAGGAGCTGACTGTGGCTCAGATCATGAACTCCTTATTGTCAAATTCAGACTGAAATGAAGAAAGTAGGGAAAACCACTAGACTATTCAGGTATGACCTAAATCAAATCCCTTACAATTATACAGTGGAAGTGACAAATAAATTCAAGGGATTAGATCTGACTAGCAAAGTAATGCTCAAAATTCTCCAAGTGAGGCTTCAACAGTATGTGAACCGTGAACTTCCAGAGGTTCAAGCTGGATTTAGAAAAGGCAGAGGAACCAGAGATCAAATTGCCAACATCTGTTGGATCATTGAAAAAGCAAGAGAGTTCCAGGAAAACATCTACTTCTGCTTTATTGACCATACCAAAACCTTTGACTGTGTGGATCCCAACAAACTGGAAAATTCTTCAAGAGATGGGAATACCAGACCACCTGACCTGCCTCCTGAGAAATCTGTATGCAGGTCAAGAAGCAACAGTTAGAACTGGACATGGGACAACAAACGGGTTTCAAATCAGGAAAGGAGTATGTCAAGGCTGTATATTGTCACTCTGCTTATTTAACTTATACGCAGAGTACATCATGAGAAATGCTGGACTGGATAAAGCACTAGCTGGAATCAAGATTGCTGGGAGAAATATCAATAACCTCAGATATGCAGATGACACTACCCTTATGGCAGAAAGCGAAGAAGAACTAAAGAGTCTTTTGATGAAAGTGAAAGAGGAGAGTGAAAAAGTTGGCTTAAAAGTTAACATTCAGAAAACGAAGATCATGGCATTTGGTCTCATCACTTTATGGCAAATAGATGGGGAAACAATAGAAACAGTGACAGAATTTATTTTGGGGGGCTCCAACATCACTGCAGATGGTGATTACAGCCATGAAATTAAAAGATGCTTGCTCCTTGGAAGAAAAGTTATGACCAACCTAGATGGCACATTAAAAAGCAAAGACATTACTTTGCCGGCAAAGGTCCGTTTAGTAAAAGCTATGGTTTTTCCAGTGGTCATGTATGGATGTGAGAGTTGGACTATAAAGAAAGCTGAGCGCCGAAGAATTGATGCTTTTGAACTGTTGTGTTGGAGAAGACTCTTGAGAGTCCTTTGGATTGCAAGGAGATCCAACCAGTCCATCCTAAAGGAAATCAGTCCTGAATGTTCATTGGAAGGACTGATGCTGAAGCTGAAACTCCAATAATTTGGCCACCTGATGTGAAGAGCTGACTCATCTGAAAAGACCCTGATGCTGGGGAAGATTGAAGGTGGGAGGAGAAGGGGATGACAGAAGATGAGATGGCATCACCGACTCAATGGCCAGGAGTTTGAGTAAACTCCGGGAGTTGGTGATGGACACGGAGGCCTGGCATGCTGCAGTCCATGGGGTCACAAAGAGTCAGACATGACTGAGCAACTGAACTGAACTGAGGTTGTTTGAAGAGTAAATGAGACAACCCATCAGCAAGGAACCTGGGACCTTAAATAACCTATATACTGAATGCTATTGTTATTCCAAGATTCATCAGTATTTCCTATGGAAATTCAAGGGAGGAAACCAGCCTTGGAGCCTTATGCTCTTTTGTTTTTCTTATGTTGTAGCAGTTGGCTTTAGTTATTAAAAGCTGTAATATTCCAGGTAGGAAAATGTTTGCTGTCCCTAAAGCACAGGTCAGTGTAAATGATCTCTTTAGCAATAATAATGATGTCTAATATTAATGAGAAATGCTGGACTGGAAGAAGCATAAGCTGGAATCAAGATTGCTGGGAGAAATATCAATAACCTCAGATATGCAGATGACACCACCTTTATGGCAAAAAGCAAAGAAGAACTAAAGAACCTCTTGATGAAAGTGAAAGAAGAGAGTGAAAAAGCTGGCTTAAAACTCAACATTCAGAAAACTAAGATCATGGCATCTGGTCTCATCACTTCATGGCAAGTAGATGGGGAAACAGGGGAAATAGTGGCAGACTTTTTATTTTGGGGGGCTCCAAAATCACTGCAGATGGTGACTGCAGCCATGAAATTAAAAGACGCTTGCTTCTTGGAAGAAAAGTTATGACCAACCTAGACAGCATATTCAAAAGCAGAGACATTACTTTGCCAACAAAGGTCCGTGTAGTCAAAGCTATGGTTTTCCCAGTGGTCATGTATGGATGTGAGAGTTGGACTATCGTAGGAGACAGGGAGAATAGAAGAAAAGCAGGCCCAGGCCAGGGCCACAGAAAGAATTTATAATTATTGATAAATTGGATGCTTTAAGCCATGGGACTCTTGGAACAAGTCCAGAGGGAACAGTTCATAATCTTGAAAACAAGATATGATCCTGGGGGTGGAAAACCAACCCCAGACTGTTCCCCAAATGGCCTCTCAGAGTAACGTGTTTTTCCGGATCTGGAGGAAATCTATAAATAAGAATATTAGTCTTAGTTACTAATTTGTTATTGATTACTGTTTCTTGTTTACCCAAAGGTTAATGATCACTTTGTTCTTCGGCCCTGAAGGCCACATGAGTTACTGCTTAACCCCCTGCACCATTCCTTCCTTCACGGCTGAGAGTATAACAAAGCTGGCAGGGATTCCGTTTCGGCACCTTCATCTTGGAGTGGTGTTGGTCCCCTGATCCTCGCCTTTCACTGAACTCTTGTGTCTCGTTTCTGATTCTCCCGCCGCATCACGCTTTCGGAAACCCTGCTTGTCGAGCTGGACTGAACAGGGGCCTGAAAGTGGAACTAGCCTCAAGGCTAGGCTCCTAGCGGCGGAGAACGCAGGGAAATCCGGCCCGCTCTGGCGGACGAGGAACGAACCTTGGTAAGCACACCCCTCCGAATTTGTCAATCAGGGTAACAATGGGGCAAAATCCTTCTAAGCATAGTGACTGTATGCAAGTGTTAAAAACTTTGTTAAAAAGTTCGGAGGTTGAGATTAGCTCAATCCTCTTTTAAAGAATTGTTTTCTGCCACTGAAAAATATTGCTGCTGGCTAGCTTCAGACAGAGGGACTTTGAGGGAGGAATGGCAAGAAGTTACGCGTTGCCTGCGCTGTGCCTTCCCACGCAGGGAAAAGATTCCTTTGTCTGTATGGTCAGTAGGGAATTTCATTAGCACAGCTTTAGGACCACTGCAGTCCGAAGGCTCGGATTCAGGGGATTCTACAGAACAATTACAAGAACAAATGGAGGAAATGAATTTATATGATAACACTGGTGATGAGGAAGAGAAGCAGTCAATAAAACCGAAAAATAAGAGCCGAAAGAGTGACAGAAGTCAAGAACAGATCGTGCTCTCTAGTCCGACTGCATCTCTGGTTGAGCCTCCTCCGTTCAATCCTGAAACCCCTTGGGATGATGGATTTGCTTTTAAACCACAGATAACCGTGCCTAGTAAAATGACGCCTTTACAAAAGGGCGTTCCTATGGCACTATTGCAGGGGGATGAAGACGCTTTAGTTCTCCCTGTGGCTGTAACTCAGATCCCACCAGATCTTCAGTGCCGACAAGGAGGAATGCATTATGATTACAGCGCCAAACCATTTAAAACTATATGGGAGATAAAACAGGCATGTACCCAATATGGAACTAATTCTCCTTATACCATGGGACTAATTCAGGGACTTTCACAAGCTGACTGGTTAATTCCTTATGATTGGGAAATGATAGCCAGAACTTTCCTATCCACCTCAGAATTTTTATAATTTAGGACCGGGTGGCAAGATGAGGCAAATCAACAAGCTCACAGAAATGCAACAGCCAACCAGCCAGTTAATATAACGCTTGATCAATTAATGGGTACCAGAGGCTATGGTTTTTCCTGTGGTCATGTATGGATGTGAGAGTTGGACTGTGAAGAAGGCTGAGCGCTGAAGAATTGATGCTTTTGAACTGTGGTGTTGGAGAAGACTCTTGAGAGTCCCTCGGACTGCAAGGAGATCCAACCAGTCCATTCTGAAAGAGATCAGCCCTGGGATTTCTTTGGAAGGAATGATGCTAAAGCTGAAACTCCAGTACTTTGGCCACCTCATGCGAAGAGTTGACTCATTGGAAAATACTCTGACGATGGGAGGGATTGGGGGCAGGAGGAGAAGGGGACGACAGAGGATGAGATGGCTGAATGGCATCACTGACTTGATGGACGTGAGTCTGAGTGAACTCTGGGAGTTGTTGATGGACAAGGAGGCCTGGCGTGCTGCGATTCATGGGGTTGCAAAGAGTCGGACACGACTGAGTGACTGAACTGAACTGAGGATATTTTGGCGATGGCACCCAACTCCAGTACTCTTGCCTGAAAAATCCCATGGACAGAGGAGCCTGGTGGGCTGCAGTCCATGGGGTCGCTAAGAGTGAGACACGACTGAAGGGACTTAGAAGCAGCAGCAGCAGCAGAGGAAATTTTGGCACCCAAGCTCGGTTATAATTTGATGATCAATTACTTACTCAAGTGAGAATGATATGTTTAAAAGCCTGGGAGAGAATAAATCCACCCCAACAAGCCTCGGTTTCATTTACCCAAATTAAACAATCAAATGGGAAAACATTTGTAAATTTTATCGCAAGGCTACATCAAAATTTGAACAAAACAGTGTCACGGCCTGGTTTGAGAGATTTGCTGATGCAAGTTCTTGCTTACACAATGCTAACTCAGAATGAAAAAAGGTGATTCAGCCTCACAAAGCACAGGGCGCCCCCCTAGAAGAATATCTTAAAGTTTGTCAGGATATTGGGTCAGAACCATATAAAATGCAACTCCTGGCTCAAGCATTGTCTAAGGCTAATAAAAAGACAGATATGAGATGTCACCAATGTGGAAAATTAGGACACATTAAAAAAGACTGTAAAGGAGGAAATTAAAAAAAGACAAAAAAATGATATCAAGACTCCAGGAACTAACACATATATATGGAATTTAGAAAGATGGCAATGACGACCCTGTATGCAAGACAGGAAAAAAGACGCAGCTGTCTATAACGGACTTTTGGACTCAGAGGGAGAGGGAGAGGGTGGGATGATATGGGAGAATGGCATTCTATCATGTATACTATCATGTAAGAATTGAATCGCTAGTCTATGTCTGACGCAGGATACAGCATGCTTGGGGCTGGTGCATGGGGATGACCCACAGAGATGTTATAGGGAGGGAGGTGGGAGGGGGGTTCATGTTTGGGAACACATGTAAGAATTAAAGATTTTAAAATTTAAAAAAATAAAAATAAAAATAAAAGAAAAATGGAATATTAAAAAAAAAAAAAAAAAAGACTCCAGGATTATGCCAAAAATGCCATAAGGGAAATCACTGGGCAAATCAATGTAGGTCAAAATTTCATAAAGACGGGAGGGACTCCCTTGTCAGGAAACGGGAATCGGCACCTGGCTCAGGGCCCCCAAAACAATGCAGGCACTTGGAACGCAGTTCCCTTTACCTACCCAGCTCAACCTCATGAAAACAATCAGTTCATGACTTATTCCCCACAACATCAGGGAGCGCAGCATTAGACATACCAGGCTTAGAAAATTTAGTAGTAATGCCCTCTATGGGAATATATAAAATACCAACTGACATCTGGGGACCCCAACCTAAAAATACTGTAGGTTTAATAATAATAAGCAATCTCACTTTAAACGGGGTCAAAGTTCAAATAGGAATAATAGATGAAGATTTTGAAGGAGAAATACTTATAATGCTAATAAAACCCAATGTTCCCTATCAAATATCGAAGGGAGGTCAAATTGCTCAATTGTTATTATTACATTATATAAAATTAAATTCTCCTAAAAAGAGAATAGAGGAACTTGGAAGTACAGGAAAACAAGTATTTTGGCAAACTTTTGTTGCAGACTAAAGACCAAAATTAGAAATAAAAATTATGGGAAGGCAATTCCCTGGACTTGTGGACACAGAGGCAGATGTTTCTATCATTGCCTCTAAACACTGCCCTCGATCCTGGCAGTTACAACAAGTCCTTACAATTATTACTGGAATAAGAACAATGAGCAATATAGCTCAGAGTGCATGCCCTGTGTGTTGCCAGAGGCCCGATCAACAAACTGTTATGCTTTGACCATTGGTCGCTGATATTCCTATTAACTTATGGGCCGTGATTTACTTATGCAATGGGGAGCTTATGTTACAATACCTCCCATAATGTCTCAGACAAAACAAATTATGACTAATATGGGAGTTCACTCTAGTATCCTCAAAATTTAGCCTAGGGGCCACTGTTCCAAAGACTGCATTAAAAATAAAACGGCTTTCAGATAAACCTATATGGGTGGAACAGTGGCCTTTATCAAAAGAAAAAATCGAAGCCTTACAAACGCTAGTAGAAGAACAATTAAAATTAGGACATATAGTAGAAACGACTGGCCCTTGAAATTCACCGGTCTCTGATTAAAAAGAAATCAGGTAAATGGAGAATGCTTACAGATTTAAGAAAAATCAATGGCTGTTACAGAACCCATAAGAGTATCACAACTTGGACTCCCTTCTCCCGCTATGATTCCAAAGTGATGGAAAATTATTATCACTGATTTAAAAGATTGTTTTTTCACTATCCCATTAAATCCTAATGATGCTTCAAAATTTTGCTTTTACTGTTCCATATTAATAATAAAGGCCCTAGTCAGCGATATCACTGGACTGTTTTGCCACAAGGAATGATGAACAGCGCCACCTTGTGTCAACACTTTGTAAATCAGCCTTTATGTTTAGAGAAAAATATCCACAAGCCTATATTATTCATTATATGGATGATATTTTATTAGCATACTTTGATAAGAAAATTCTTCAACAAATATTTTTAGAAACCCAAAAGATTTTATAATTGTATGGATTAATTATTACAGCAGATAAAGTTCAAATTGAAGCTCCTTATCAATATTTGGGTTATATATTAAATAGAAACACTATCTCCACAAAAAAACACAGATTCGAATTGATCAATTAAAACCTTTAAATAATTTAAAAAAATTATTAAGTGATATTAACTGGCTTCATCCAACCTTAGGGATTCCTAATTATGCCTTTAAAAATCTATTTAATATATTACAAGGAAATAATGAATTAAAAAGTCCTCGGTCTCTAACCCATGAAGCCAAAATAGAAATACAACAAATTAATCAGGCAATTCAAAAGCAACAATTGACCAGGGTAGAATTAAATCAGCCTATAACAGCCTTAATTATGGCCACTCCATATTCTCCCACAGCAATAATCTGGCAAACAGAAGCTATAATTGAATGGGTCTTTTTGCATCATAAACAAACTAAATTTATTGACTACTTATGTTGATGTGGTTAACAAGTTAATATTGAACAGGAGAACTCGTATTCAACAATTGTTGGGTTATGATCCAAAGACTATAATAGTACCATTTTCTAAAATACAAATTGAACATTTATATATTCAAAATATTGAATGGCAAATTGCTCTTTCTGATTTTATTGGCAACATTGATTGCCACTACCCTTCTAAGTTAATCAATTTTCTTAAAATACATGCTTTGATTCTCTCTAAAATAAAAAAAAAATAGAGCCTATTCACAATGCTGTCACCTATTTTATTGATGCAAATAAGGACCTCAAAACAGGTTCTTTTGGTCCTACTGAAGATTTGGCAATCTAAATATCCTTCTGTACAACAGGCTGAGTTAGAAGCTGTATTATTGTATATTAAAGAACCTGTTAACATTGTTTCTGATTCACAATATGCTGTCAAGGTTACTTCTTTAACCGAGACTGTAACAATACCCAACTCTAATCTGCCTATTATTCAACTGTTTAATCAATTACAAAATGCTATTTTTATAGAAACAATCCTTTTTATATTACTCATATTCGATCCCTTTCACAACTTCCAGGAGCTTTAGCAGAGGGAAACAATACTACTGACACTAAACTCATTTCATTTCTTTCTCATCACAATTTCATGAACTAATACACTTAAAAGTTAAAGGACTATAACATAAATTTCAATTGACTTGTCAACAAGCTAAAGATATTGCATCTCATTGTCCTTCCTGTCAACAAGTTAATTCTACTCCGACGTTGCCTGAAGGTGTTAACCCACAGGGATTATTTCCCAGCGATATTTGGCAAACTGATGTAGCACACATTCCAACATTTGGCAATGCTGGACTAGTCCATGGGTCTATTGACACTTATTTTGGAATATCTGCATCGCATCATACTGGAGAAACTGCAAATCAGTGGGTCTCTCACTTCAAACAAGCTTTGCTTACATGGGACTCCCTAAACAAAAAAAAAACCTGATAATGAACCAGCTTGTACAAGTGAAAGTGAAGTCGCTCAGTCGTGTCCGACTCTTTGCGACACCATGGACTCTAGCCCACCAGGCTGTGGGGCCCTAAATGGGAAACCTTGAAAAAGAAAGGCTAGCTTTGCGGTTTAGCGCTAAGATGGCGCCTGGCGGAAGAGATGAGGGCACGGCCCAAGTTGTTTATTAAAACTTTTGATTGGCTCTCTTGATTTCGGTGCATATGGACAGCGCAGCGAGATCACCATAGACTCTTGTTACAATGAAGCGCATGACGACTTGACCTTTAACGTGATTGGTGCAACTATGGCATATTACAATTTGACCTTTACCGTGATTGGTCCAACCCTCGCAAACCCCCCCCCCCCCTTGCTTGCCTATATAAACCAAGAGTTTGTAGCAATAAAGCGGAACTGCTTAGAGGGAACCCCTGCCACGGTAGATTGTCTCTCGCTGGCTGACGGGATGGGTTGGTGGACAGCAGGCTCACCTCTCCTCGGGACCCCTCGGCTTTGCTGAGGGAAGTTCCATTGCCTCTGTCTTTCTTCGGATCGCCCCCTGCACCAGGCTACATAGGATTCTTCAGGCAAGAATACTGGAGTGGGTTGCCATTTCCTTCTCCAGGGGATCTTCCCAACCCAGGGATCAAACCCAGATCTCCCACATTACAGGCAGATGCTTTAACCTCTGAGCCACCAGGGAAGCCCTAGCTTGTACAAGTCACACGTTAAAATTATTTTTTGAAGACCGGTCTGTTAAACACATCACTGGAATTCCATATAAGCCACCAGGACAAGCTATAGTTGAATGAGTCCACTGAACATTAAAAAACACTTCACAAAAACTAAAAGGGAGAGAAAGGTATAGAATAGGACCTAATTCCTCAAAAGATAAATTAGCAATAGCTCTTTTTATTTTAAATTTTTTGGATATTAGAGGGGACAATACAGAACCAGCAGCTACAATATTTTGGACAAATAAACTGCTAATGATTTGCTTTCTAAAAAAGAAACCTTACAACAAACTCAACAAGTCTTATGGAAAGAAGAGTTGGAAAAGGGAATTTTACTTAAACAAGGACGAGGTTATGCTCTTATTTTAACAGAAGAAGTTGAACATCGGTGGATCCCAGAGTGAAAAATCTGGCCCTGGAAAAAAAAGGACCTACTTCGATATAGACCCACTGTTTGAACCCCCGCTTGGAGCCATGTCACTGCTGATCCTTAATCCTGGACTATCTCTATCAAAAATAACCCAAGAAGCATCTTTGCCAACTTGGGGACAGATAGAGAAACTATCTCTGGAGGCAGAGAAGATGGTACACAGAAGAAGACTGCCAGAAACATCAGACAACCTGTTCTTGGCTATGGTCACTTTGTTGACCATGGTGGTAAGTACACAAGCTATAGATAGTCATCACTATTGGACTTACATACCTAATCCTCCCCGATGAGACCTGTGACTCTGGAAGATTCGCCAGTCCCATTATTCGTAAATGATTCTGCCTGGCTCCCCGGACCATATGATCAAAATCTTCCTATTAAAAAGGAAGAAGAAGGTTGTCAGTTGGTAAATTATACTGTTGGCTCTGATACCACTCCTATTTGTATTGGTTTTGGAAGTATATGCCTTAAAACAGGATATCAAAAATGGCTGTCAGTTGTCAAAGAATCAAATGATAATAAGACTTCCTTCTTTCTCTTAACTGCTCTTACTTTTTTAGAAAAGGAGGAAACTTCCAGCATGATGAATCCACCTGATTTTCCTGATTGTATTGCTGAAATTAGCCATGGTACTGAAAATTAGATACAATGGAAGGGATCAGAAGGTCACATTATTAAATGTTACAGAAGGCTCCATTATCAACTGGGGACCCCGAGGAACCCCTAAACTTAAAGAATCTAAAGTGTCTTCCCCATGGGTATGTAAAAATAAGGCCCTTATTACTTATGGTAGTCAATCCCTCATATGGCATCGGGCAGGATTTGCCCCTCCATGCCTCGTTTAGATCATTACCCTATTCATAATGAAATATGGAACATACCCATGGCTTAGAAAAAAACTAATCACTTGGAATGGAGGAATATACTGAGTATATTTTAAATGACCCAAAAGCTACCTTTTAACTTTACAAAAAACTCTACCCACACTATTCAAACTTGTGTAAGAATTCCTTTTGTTTTTATGACTGGACCAGGAAAATATCCCAATTTGGGATTAATAATATGTCTTAATTGTTCATTTTATACATGTATAAATAACACCATTCTTTTTAATGAAAGTTGGCAAAGTATCTATATTCTTAAAACCAGAAGTGGCATATGGGTTCCAGTTGATTTACAATGACCTTGGCAAGAAAGCCCTACATTATATGCTATTGAAGGAATATTGTAAAATCTTAAACATATTAAACGTTTTCTGGGATTGCTAATTGCTGCCATCTTAGGCACTATAGATAGCTATTACCGCTTCGGTAGCCATAGCCAGAGTGGCTCTTGATCAGTCTATAGAAACAGTTCATTTTATACAAGAATGGCGTAGAGATGCCGACGTCCTTTAGACCGCTGAACAAAAAATTGATGGAGAGTTGGCCTCCCAAGTGGCCAACCTTCAACAATCTGTTATTTTATTAGGAGATCAACCGGTCAGTTTACAAAAACAGATGAGACTAAAATATGATTGGAACTATACTTCCTTTTGTGTAACGGCTTACAAATATTATAAGACACAATTCAATTGGGATAAAGTTAAACAACACCTATTGCCATGGTAATATTTCTGTAGATATTCAAGACTTACAACAAGATAAATTAAAAGCTTTTAATAAGCATCTCAATGTAATTACTGGATCAGATTATCTTGATAAGTTCCTGATAATCTTTCTTCTCTTAATCCCTTAAAACAGATCAAAACATTTGGATATGGAATTGCTCTGGTTATGGGAATGCTATTAATTATATGTTTGTGTTTCTGCATAGTCTGGAGAAGAACAATCAAGAGACAATGAAACCAACAACAGCAACTAGTGTTTCTCACCATTTCTCATCTTGTGGAAAATCAAAAAGGGGGAGATGTAGGAGACAGGAAGAATAGAAGAAAAGCAGACCCCGGCGAGGGCCACAGAAGGAATTTATAATTATTGATAAACTGGAAGCTTTAAGGCATGGGACTCTTGGAACAAGTCCAGAGGACAGTTCATAATCTTGAAAACAAGATATGATCCTGGGGGCGGGAAACCAACCCCAGACTTTTTCCCAAATGGCCTCTCAGAGCAACGTGTTTTTCGTATCTGGAGGAAATCTATAGATAAGAATATTATTCTTAGTTACTGATTTGTTATTGATTACTGTTTCTTGTTTACCCAAAGGTTAATGATCACTTGGGCCCTGAAGGCCACATGAATTATTGCTTAACTCCCTGCACCATTCCTTCCTTCACGGCTGAGAGTATAATAAAGCTGGCATGGATTCAGTTTCAGCACCTTCACCTTGGAGCGGTGTTGGTCCCCTGATCCTCACCTTTCACTGAACTGTTGTGTCGTTTCTCATTCTCCCGCCTGCATCACGCTTTCGGAAACCCTGCTTGTAGAGCCGGACTCAACAGAGTATAAAGAAAGCTGAGCGCTGAAGACTTGATTCTTTTGAACTGTGGTGTTGGAGTAGACTCTTGAGAGTCCCTTGGACTGCAAGGAGATCCAACCAGTCCATCCTAAAAGAAATCAGTTCTGAATGCTCATTGGAAGGACTGATGCTGAAGCTTAAACTCCAATACTTTGGCCACCTGATGCAAAGAACTGACTCGTTGGAAAAGACCCTGATGCTGGGAAAGATTGAAGGCGGGAGGAGAAGGGGAGGACAGAGGATGAGATGGTTGGATGGCATCACCATCTCAATGGGTAGGAGTCCGAGTAAACTCTGAGAGTTGGTGATGGACACGGAGGCCTGGCGTGCTGCAGTCCATGGGTCGCAAAGAGTGACGACTGAGCAACTGAACTGAACTGAATATTTACTGAGCATTTATGATTGCTAGGCTCTTTACATGCTTCATCTCACTCATCCCTTACAATATCCCATGGCACAGGTACTTTCATTATCATTTCCAATTTACAGGTGAGAGAAACTGAAGTTAAAGAGATTAAATAACTTCTCCAGGGAGCTCCTCGCTCATAAGTGGAAAACTCCATTCTAGTGACATTCAGAGGCCAGGCAGAGGAGTTAGACATTACTACCTAACACAATTATTCTGTAGGGACCAGGTCCCTGAACAGTGAGCTCCACGAGCAAGCCCGAGGTGGAAAACTTCACGCCCTGCCGCTACCTCCCCGCCCCGGTCCCGGGTTCCCTCCCTTACCCAGTCCTTTGCCGCATCCACTCCCTGCGGCCCGAGCATTAACCCCGCCCACTCCTGCCGCCCCGCCCCCAGGTCTGCTCCTGCCCACTGCCCCGCCCGGTTCCCAGATGCCTCTCCCCTCTCCCCGCCCCAGTATGGGGCCTTGTCACTCAGTGGCCCCGCCCCAACCCGCTGCCCTGCCCCGCCCATCGCCTTGCCGCGCCCTCCCTGAAGCCTACCCGATCTGGGAGCTGAGCGTCTAGGACCCACCTCGCAGACCCGGCGACTCCTGCTCCAGGCCCTGCTTCGGCTCTTCTCGCCTCAGACCCGGGGCTGGAAG
The DNA here is from genome assembly GCF_023091745.1 of Budorcas taxicolor. NCBI lineage: Eukaryota > Metazoa > Chordata > Mammalia > Artiodactyla > Bovidae > Budorcas > Budorcas taxicolor. The sequence goes on along the minus strand of NC_068922.1, from coordinate 59,685,576 downwards.
TAGGGCGCTGGGTGTGATCCGAGGACTGGAGGCTGGCTGGGTCACGGCCACCTTCATCCTCACAAGTGGCCTTGCCAGGTTCCTCATTGGCGCGAGTCCTGAGGGACCCTCTGAGGAGAGGAAACCGGCGCTTGCGGTCACCCCTCAGCCTCAGTGTCTCCCTCTGAGCCTCGGGCCTTCAACTCTGAGGAATCGTGTGTGGAGGAAGCCCTAGACGTCCGTGTCCTTGATGCTCGTTGTCTTTTCCTCACACCCCTAATCCCCACCCAACCCCAGCGCCTTCCATTCCTCTCCCTTCCTTCCTTCTCTCTCCCACCCCCTCCCCCGTGGCTCTTCCCCCACCTCCCCCGAGCGTCCACTTTCTGCCCCTTCATCCTGCCCTAAAGCTCCCCTTCACCCACCGCCCTCGCTCCTCACCAGGGACCCCTTCCCACGAATTAAGCCCACTCCCTGGCTTCTACTACCATGTTTTAATACTATCCTTCGCTTTACGTTGGGCTTCCCTGGTCGCTGAGACAGTGAAGAATCTGCCTGCAATGCGGGAGACCCGGGTTCGATCCCTGCGTCGGGAAGATCGCCTGGAGACGGAAATGGCAACCCATGCCAGTGTTCTTGCCTGGAACATTCCATGGGCAGAGGAGCCTGGCGGGCTACAGTCCATGGAGTCGTAGAGTCGGACACGACTGAGTGACTAACACTTTTCTTTCCCTAGCTATAGGTTGCATGAACTCAATTCAACCTACAAATAACTCTCAGGACATTGGGACTTTTGTGAGGGATTTGGGCCGGGGCGGGGGAGGGGGGGGAGGGGTGGATTTTGTGGGGGATGGGGGATTGGAGGCTCGAGAAAATCAATATGTCAGGAATACTAAATCACAGGTTTATTTTTTTCTTAAAGTTTACAAATAATCGTACATGTGGGAGCAATTGAAAAGGACAAACTGGAATTTATTCCAAGATACCAAACACACAGATTAAAAAGGAAGACTGGAGCCAAGGCAGACAAAGGCCATACGCATTAAAATCTTTACCCCACCCATTGAGAAATGTGGTTTGGTAGATTGCATAATCACATTTATTTTGGTCCAGTGATTTGATTCTTGCGGTGAAAATGGCATTGATCACCTAAGGTTTTGATTCTGGGGCTGATTTTGTTTTCGCATTTATTTTGGTTCAGTTTTCCCTTTTATTGGAACTTTAAGTAAGAAGCAAAAGGGTGCTTTTCTAGTGGCAGGTTAAGATTACTTATATGTAAGCAATAACTTGATTCTTTGTAAGTCATTCAAGGTGTCCTGACATTCCTTTGATAATAATGGAGCCTTATGATGTTACTGAGACTAATACAGTGTGTAGAAATGTGCATAAATTTTTTACCTTTAAGTGAAGGTTTTCTTTTACCATTCTTATTTCAAAACATTCAAATCCGATTCTTTTTTGTTCTGATTCTTTTTCTATAGTCTCTTGTTTTCTTAATTTTTCTACTTTATGGTCCTTTGGATTTCCATTATTTTAACTTCATAAATTAATACATCATTGAGTAAACCGTAAGGAATTCAATACCTGGATATGAATCAATGATCTGACACTTTCCAAACTCAAGTTTTAGAAAAGTGGTTACCTGTGTTTGCTTTTCTTAATTTTTTCCACCTTGTGTTATTCTGTTGTTTTCCCCCTATTTCCATTTCCTGGTTTTTTTTTTCCCCCAGTTTTCCTTCTCTATTTATTTGACCATGTGTGTGTGCTAAGTTGCTTGTCCGACTCTTTGTGACCCCATGGACTATAGCCTGCCAGGCTCCTCTGTCTGTGGGATTCTCCAGGCAAGAATACTGGACTGGGTTGCCATGCTCTCCTCCAGGGTATCTTCCTGACCCAGGGATTGAACCTACATCTCTTATGCCTCCTGCATTGCAGGCGGGTTCTTTATCACTTGAGCCACCTGGGAAGCCTGTTATTTGATTATGCTGCTGCTGCTGCTAAGCTGCTTCAGTCCTGTTTGACTCTTTGCAACCCTATGGACTGTAGCCTGCCAAGCTCTTAGAATTCAAATCCTTTATATAGCATGTGTAAAATGTAAGAAATGCTCAGTGATCAGAATACATTTAAACCAGGTGCTATACACAGTTTATTAATAGAGTTCTGTCATTAGTTTATAGTTTTGTATTTTACAGCAGTTTCTTTTTACAAGAAAGTAATTTGAATTGAGTAATCTATTAGAAGTTAATATGTTATAGAATTAATGAGAAATGGTTTTGCTTACTGTAAAATAGCACTAAAAGTTTTATATTCAAATTTAAATATCTTTTCATATTCTCTCTAGTTCATTAAATATTACTAAGGAATACAGGCAACATGTTCTACACATATGTCCTTATGAGTAAGCGAGGGCCATTGGCCAAAATCTGGCTTGCAGCTCACTGGGAGAAGAAACTCACAAAAGCCCATGTATTTGAATGTAATCTAGAGATAACCATTGAAAAAATTCTTTCTCCTAAGGTATGTTATTGATTAAAATTATAGGATGTATTTACTTTGACTTGTGGAGAGGAAAGGAATTAAAAGACATTATACCATGCAATGTATTTCCTAGGAAGTTTTACTACTCAAATGGTCTTTTTTTAAAATTCCTAAGCATTTATCATCTGAAAATAAACATATATTGATTTCTGTTGGTAATTAACTTTTTAATATGTTTATCATAAATAGATTGGATCCTGAAGGATAAAGGCCATGCTTTATAACTATTTTGTGATTGTTTCTTATTCGCTAACAAAATATTGTATACATAGTAGGTACCAAGTGAATATTTCTTAGAAAAATAATGAATGAATGAATAGGGAGAGTAGAAGGAAAGGAGGATTGAGTATAAATAAAAATATATGTGAAAACGTCATTAAAGCACTATATTCATTATAAAACAGTTACAAGTTACTAGAATTTGCATTAAAATATTATTTTAATATTTGTATTGGTTAGGTATTTTTCTTCTTAAGAGGATGAATTATGGATTATATATTCAATATATTCAATATATAATATTCAATATATAATATATTCAATTATATATTGAAAACTTACCATGTGCCAGGCACTGGGCTAGACTTTAATTTTTTTTAGTTTACTTAACCTCAGTGAATGTGGTATTTAAGAGCATGCACTTCTGAGTTGGTCAAATTTAATTCCTGCTCCATCGCTTAATAGTTTTGTTACTTAGGCATGCTGTTTATCACATCAGAGTCTCAGTTTTTTCTTCTGTAAATAGAGGTGTTGTCAAATAAACTGATGTATGAAAAGCTCTTAGGATAATTCCTGGCACAAAACAAGTGTATAATAAATTGTAGTCATTATTAGTAAATTGAAGTTCAGGAAGGTTAAATGACTTAGCCTCAGCAATTGAGCCAAGGCTTGAACCCAAGACTGCCTGACTGCAAAGTTTATGTTGTTTTCATAAAATCAACAATAGCATATTTCATTTAAATGCCACATTAGATTATCTTCACTGAATAAAAATGTTAATCATTTTACAAGGTGAGGTAAAAGTTAAATGATTTACTTTAAATAAGAATACAAAATATCTGCTTTTTAAAGGGAAGAAATTCTTATGATTTTATAATTTTCAAAGAACAGAGTTTATAAATCTAATTTTTAATATTCTAATACTTTAAAAATTATTGAAAGGTGAAAATTGCACTGCGAACTTCAGGACACCTTCTTTTGGGAGTTGTTCGAATCTATAATAGGAAGGCAAAATATCTTTTGGCAGATTGCAGTGAAGCCTTGCTTAAAATGAAGATGACATTTCGCCCAGGTATAAGTGCGATATTGATTTGTCTCACTTGTTTTTTTTCCCTTTTGCATTTTTAGTTTGGGTGGGCTCTATTAATTGTTGATACTCTATAATTCCAGGGTGGGTATAATGAATGGAAAACTTCCTTTTGACTGAAACTTAGTTTCCATGGTTAAGAACAAATTATATTATTTTCCTTGCTCTTTTACTGTGTTTGTGGCAAGAGGTTATACTTTCAAAAACTTGAAATGTTCTTGCGTATTTACATAAGAAATATATTTAAAGCTACCACAGTTGTATAAGAAATATATTAAAGCTACCACAGTTGTATAAGAAACTCTGATACTCAGTTTTAATGGGTTTCTTTGTTTGCCATATCTGTTTTTGCCTTTATGAGATAAATTAGAAATAATGTATTGATAGAACCTAGGTATCAATAATTGTCATTGTTTTCAGAGTTCTGAAGACTCTTAAATAGCACACTATTTATTAAATATTATAGACAATCTCTAGGCATTCCAAAGTGCTCGAGATTTATATGTGTCATACATAGAATGTCTTCAACTTTTAATTTAATTTTAATTTTATGACTTTCATCATTTTCCACCTTGTATTATGTTTATTTAAGTACAGAACTTGCCTCACACCAGTCTGCAAGCTCCTTGAAGACAATATCTTTGTGATATTTATTTTCTGAATCACTTATAGTACTTGTCTGAGTCCCATGTAAATAGTGTTCCCTCAATTAGTATTAGTGAATCAAGATTGACAAGGTTTGTTTCTTTTATTTAAAATATTTGTAGAACCTCTAGATAGAGTTATAATCATATCAAATGTTGTTCACTTATATATTCCATAAATATTTATTGAGCTCATACTTTGTGTGAAACACTATGTTAGGTTCTGGTGTACAAAGACAAGACAGTGTCCCTTTTGGCATAGTGAGGAAATCAGATAATGAAAAAGATATTTTTTAAATTATTATAATAATTATAGATTGTGCTATGAAGGAATATAAAGAGTACTACCACAGAAAATAACAGACATGTATTTTAGTTAGGCAAGTTGGGAAAAGCATTTCTGAGTAGATAGAATTTAACCTTAGACTTGAAGAATGAGAAGTATCCAGCCATATAAGACATCCCTAAAGGAATAGCATTCTGGGCAGAGGGAACTGCAAGAACAAAGCTCTTGTAGTAAAGTGCTTGACTCATTCAGAGAGCAAAAAGACCAGTACGTTTGGAGTGGAGTAACGCAAAGTGTTATTAGATCATGCCTATAGGGGTGCAGGGCCCTGTTTAGAAATTTAAATTTTATTTAAGTGCACTAGGGAAGTCACTGAGTCATTTTGAGGGTGATCTGACCTAATTACATATTTAATATATCACTCTGGCTGTTTTGTAGAGAATGAACTGAAGAGGGGTAGGAGCAGATACAGGGAAATGAGTTAGGAGACTAAACAGTCCAGTGAGAGAAAGTAGAGATTTAGTTTATTGAATGTGGGGTTTTTTTGGTTTCATTTTTTTTTTTTTAATCGTTTTCAGGATTGGTTGACCTTCCAAAGGAGAGTTTTGAAGCAGCATACAGTTCTATCACATTGCCCGAAGAATTTCATGATTTTGACACCCAGACTATGAAGTAAATTATTTTATTTATTTTCCTTCAATTTGATTTTCCTGGTTATTATTTACATTTTCAGATTTCACTAACACAAATGGATCATAGTTAATAGCTGAATTACTCATGTAGTTGACAAAGACTTAAATTTAGTGTGAAATTTCAAAGTAGAACACCAAAAATGTATCATGTTTGCTGAATATAGTTTGCAATATTAACAATACAGTCATTCATTCAATATTTGTTAAGTGCCTTCCATATGCCAAGCACTGTTATAGGCACTGAGGAGGTAACAATGAATAAAACACTGTTCCTGGTTACATGAAATCTCATGTTTTAGCTGGGGAGAGACAGATAATAAAACAAACAAGTAAATACACAATATACTAGGAGACGATCAACATTATGGAGAGAAATAGAAAATAAAGTATCAGAAAGGTCAAGAAAGGCTTTACTGATAAGCTCTGAACCGAAAGCTGAAAGAAATGAAGGAACAAATTATTCAGTAATGTGGGGAAGAAAGTTCCACATGAATCAAATGAAAAAACTCTAAGGCGGAGCGTGTTGGATCTGTTCAAAGAACAGCAAGGAGGCAAGTGAGTCTGGAGTGGAGTAAATGAAAGGCCCAAGTGGTAGGATATGAGGTCAGAGAATTAGCTGGGGTGCAGATGACAGAGGGTGTTGTAGGCTATAATAAGGACTTTTACTCAGATGGGGAGCACAGGAGGGTTTTGAACAGATTAAGTGACTGGATCTGACTTGACTTCAACATGCTTCCCTCTGGCTACTTACTATAAGGGGGAAAGGGAGGAAGCAGAGAGCCTGTGAAAAAATTATCGCAGTAAGAGATTAGATGAGAGATGGCAGTCTCTGTGATCAGCTTTTAGTCTTCATTTTACCCAGATAGTGTTTGCTAAAGATTGGATATGGCTTTAAGAGAAAGAGAGAAGTGAGGTTGACTGTATGATTTCTGGCATGAGAATGGAGTTATCCGTTTAATAAAATTAGGATAACTAGAGAATGGCAAGCTTAAAGGGGCAAGGAAAAGGAAAGTAAATTAGGTTTTGGACATAAGTTTTGAGAGGACTGTTACACATCCAAGAGAGCAGGTAGGTAGTTGAATATGTGGGTCTGAAATTCAGGAAAGATGTTTGATGGGATATATAAATTTGATGGGATATATAAATTTGAGAGTTATGAGTACTGATAGCTTACAGTGAACAGTGTCAGATTCGTGATCTCCGAAGAAGATTTAACTTCCGGGATCAGGGACCAGGCTTGATCACTCAAGAGCTTTTGTATAGCAGAGTTTTATTAAAGTGAAAAGGAACAGAGAAACTTTCTGACATAGACATCAGAAGGGGGCCGAGAATGCCCCACTCACTAGTCTTCAGCAAGGGAATTATATACTTTTTAATTAGTTATTACAATAAATCATAAGAATGCCTCAGGTTTGTGAAAATTTACCAAACCCACTCCCACAATTTACACTTTAGGATAACGGGATTAGAATTTAACAATAGAAAGATCCTACTAGACCCACTTCCATAATTTACATTTTAAGATATCAGGATTAGTCAGAAGGTTTTCAGGAAGGAAAAACTGTCCTCAAGCAGGATACAGTGTTGTTATATAATCCCTGCTGCTGCTGCTAAGTCGCTTCAGTTGTGTCCGACTCTGTGCGACCCCATAGACGGCAGCCTGCCAGGCTCCCCTGTCCCTGGGATTCTCCAGGCAAGAATACTGGAGTGGGTTGCCATTTCCTTCTCCAATGCATGAAAGTGAAAAGTGAAAGGGAAATCGCTCAGTCGTGTCCAACTCTTAGCGACCCCATGGACTGCAGCCTACCAGGCTCCTCCATCCATGGGATTTTCCAGGCGAGAGTATGGGAGTGGGGTGCCATTGCCTTCTCCGATATAATTCCTAGTACAGAGTTTAAACTGAGTTGATGTGTAATCATCAGTTCCCTGCTTAAAGAAAAAAACATTTTATGTGACTAAGACTAAGGAATGTAGAGAAAAAAAAGTTTGTCCTTTCCTCCTCCTTGAGAGTTCCAAACCCCTATCTACTCCTTGAGAGCCTCAGACCCCTTTCTCCTCCTCGGGGAACCCGGACTTCTTATCAACCTGCCTAGGAATTGACTCTCTCAATATGTGGATGGAACTTTAACCATAAGTCATAAGAGATCCCTAAAGGAATTAGTGTAGATTTTAAAGAGAGGGGAAGGAAGGAGAGAAAGTGGGGGGACGAGAGCGATTTGAAGACTGAACATTGAGTCATTCCTATTAGTTAATAGCCTGGGAGATGAGGAAGAACTAATAAAGGAAATGGAAAAGGAGCAACTAATGAGGCAGGAAGAAAATCAAGATACGCTAGTGTAGCAGAGGTCAGTAGTTATTGCAGAGGTCAAGAGGAGAACGTGTTCCATGAGGAAGGGAGTGAACATCTATTTCAAATGCTGTTGATTATGGTGAGCAAAATAAGGATTGAGAATTGCTGGTTGGATTTGACAACCTGAAGATGATATGCATGTATAATAAACTAATGTTTATAAGTAATACTATTGAGCAAATTCTCCTTTACTTTTGTAATAAAACCTGTTTTTTAATGGATTTTGTTTGTTTTTCAGTATATGCAGAATCACTGTGTTCTGTTCACGTTTCCCTCAATCTTGTATTTCTCCATAGTGCTATTGATGTTTCAGAATACTCTATTCAGAACCAAAGCAAACCAGAAGAAATCACACTTAGAGAAGATTATGGCAATGATCTACTTTTCCATGCTGGAAGCTTTGGTGAGAATATTTGAGAAATTAAAACTACAAGTCATAATCAGTTATATTTTCATCTTTGTTGTATACATAAAACACTGCCAAAGCTATTTCTATGCCAGTAGAACTATCTGTAGAATGAATTTTTGATATATAGATTTAATCCCTGCAATGAGTTTATCTTTGCCTTTTTCTACTATAGCTGTCAAATGCCAAGACTCAGACTCAACCTATATTTCCCTTCTCAGTGTACAACCATTTATTGAATATCTACTATATGTCAGATACTGTCACAGGCCGGGCAATACAGAGTTTAAAGAAATACTTCCTGCCTTCAAGGAACTTCAGGCTGGGAGAGACACATACAAATAAACAGTTGTTACAGTTAACATGTACACAAGTCTTTACATGTGTGCTGCATACAGAGTCTTTTAAATATATTTCTTTTAAATATGATATCAATAACAAGGTTTTAAAATACCTCGGGAATGAGGAGGAAATACACACTATACATTGATTGGGAAATAGAAACTATTTAATGTATTTTCAAATTGAAGTTACATGGTGTAATTTAACTTTATAGTATTTGTTCTTTTTTGTGGCATTTACCACTCTCTGACTTATATCATGACATTTATTATATTGGTTTGTATTATTCTGAAAACTCCATGAGGATAAGGTCTGTGTCATAGTCATCTTTGATTTTCTTAATGGACAAAGTAGTGAACATAGGAGAAAGAAAGCCTAAACCTGTCTTGGATGGAGGAGGGTGGTCAGGGTAGTAATGCTTGAGCTACATCATAACCTCCACTTTTCATCCTGACTCTTCTTCCATAACTCTTATATCTATGGCTGTGTTTCTCAAATGAGCTACGGCAAAGGACCAACCTTATACTTTGTCAATTTCTGATCTGTCATGGAGTGATACTTTTTAAAAATATAATAAAATGAATTACTAGAAAAATTAAAAAAATTTTAAATCAACATATAAGCTTCACATTTTTGTTATTAGATCTAGCATATATAAAATTACTCTATGATGTTATATTAAAACTTTGTAAACATCTATCTCTAATTTGTATATTTACTCTGTGGTGGATCATCACTGTCCACAGACCCTACTTTGAGTAGCACACATCTCTTACTGGCTGTTACCCCAAACCTTGAAATCTAACACACTGGTGAAGTTAATCATAGTTCTTACTGCCTAAGACGCTCTATGTACATTTCCCTGTAAATGCTCTTCAGCCCTGAAACTTTAGGATCACTTTTAACTATGCTTTCTATAAGCTTCATTCCAGTGTCAATTTTTTTTTTTAGAAAGTTGGACATGTTTCTCAGTCTCTTCCCACATTTTATACATCTGTGCAAGAGCAATTGTCCTTAAATTCCACTTTTTTTTCACTTCACATTCCTCTTAAGTGCCTTGGGTCCCTATAACTAACTGATAGACACTTCTGCCTATCCTCAAGGCGCTCTACCAGTTTATCATCATCTTTATTCTATTAACTTTATTTTACCTTACTACAGACTTTTTGCTCCAGTCAAGCAAATGTCTTATCAGTCACCCAGTAAAATTTAATTGTTCTCAGTTCTGTCTTCCTATACAGTTCAAGAAGGTGGGAAGAGTATCTTCAGAGTAGACTGACAGACCTGGGTTTGAATCTGAGCTTCCTCTGTTGATTTGCTGTGTGATATTGGGCAGATCACCTAGCTCATCTGAGCCTTACTGCCCTATTCATAAAATTTGGATATTACTAGCAACATCATAGAGTTATTTCCCTTATTTTCTCCTTCAGTACTTTCTGCCAATAAGGAACTTTTCTCTCCTTCAAACACTAGCTCAAACCTAATGTCCTCTAAGAAATGGTTAATATTATTTCATCCTATTCTGAATTATAAAATAAGAGTGAAACCAAGATTGTTTCCTTAATTTTTTGGTGTAATCTCAGGTTCTCATGATGCTCAGTGCTCAGAATATAGTACTGTTCATAAATGTTATTGTTGTATTGACCAAGACCAATTTTTCTTTTGGAGGCTATCAAGGTGTACCTGGAAGATGAGAACAATATTTTTAGTTTGGAGGCTATCAAGGTGTACCTGGAAGATGAGAACAATATTTTTAGTTCTTTGGAAAAGTTAATCTCTTTTATTGAGCAAATCTTTAGTCCAGTGCAGTGAAAGTTGCCTTTTTTAGCTCTTTCTTTCGAGAAGAGATGTAGGTCTTCCAGTGATATTTCATGATTTTCTTTATCAATTAGTTTTAATGTGGGTTGTTAGATGAAGGGAAGAGAGGACCAACCTCTAACCTCTAGGATTTCAGACTGCTAGACTCTCATCTCTGAGGTTCAGACTTCTGGACCAAGAGACTCAAACCCAAGAAAGGGAAAGTATATGCATGTACTGATAGTCAATCTGGAAGCAGGTCTGTTTGAAGCAGGGAGTTCATTTTATCTGCTGCCGTCAGTGTCTTAGGAATTTTCTGTCATAAGTCTCCATTTTGGCAGAATTCTAACACTGATACGAAGACTATCTTAGCTGGGTTCAGATCCTGGCTCTATCACTTATTAGGGTATGGCTGTGGGCAAGTTATAAAACCTTTCTGTGGATGTTTCCTTGTCTGTACAATGAGGACTGTAATAGTATCCTCTACTGCATAATATAATGCACATAATAAGCATTCAGTTTATGTTAGCTTACCAGGTGTTCTTTTTAAAGATTTATTTACTTATTTGAGCTTCCCCAGTATCTCAGCGGTAAAGAATCCAGCTGCAATGCAGAAGACGCAGGAGAATCGGGTTTATTCCCTGGGTTGGGAAGATCCCCGGGAGGAGGGCATGGCAACCCCCTCCAGTATTCTTGTCATGAAAATCCCATGGACAAAGGAACCTGGAGGGCTGCAGATTCATGGGGTGGGAGAGAGCTGGACGTGCACACATTTACTCATTTATTTATTTTTGGCCGCACTGGGTCTTCGTTGCCATGCACGCTTTCTCTAGTTATAGCAAGCGGGGGCTACTCTTCGTTGAGGTGAACAGGCTTCTCATTGTGATGGCTTCTCTTGTTGTGGAGCACGGGCTCTAAGGAGTGCAGGCTTCAGTAGGTTGTGGTGCTTGGCTTAGTTGCTGCACAGCATGTGGGATCTTCCTGTACCAGGGATTGAACCCATGTCCCCAGCATTGGCAGGAAAATTCTTAACCACTGGACCACCAGGGAAGTCCCAGCTGACCATGTTTTGTCTTTCTTACGGCTGTATCTCCAACCCCTAGCATATTGCCTAATACCTAGTCATTCAATAAATACTAAACAATATTGTAAGCCCATTCTTTAATGTTCTACCTACTTTTCCATTATACAGAAGGCAGACATACTCCTTATTTTCCAAACCCTCATTTTGGACTACAGAGAAGGCAATGGCATCCCACTCCAGTACTCTTGCCTGGAAAATCCTATGGATGGAGGAGCCTGGTGGGCTGCAGTCCCTGGGGTCGCACAGAGTCGGACACGACTAAAGTGACTTAGCAACAGCAGCAGCATTTTGGACTAACAAGCAACTGAAGCTCCAATGTCCTTGAAATAATATGAAATAATACTTGATCAAGCAGGATATGACCCCTCTAAAGTAGAATAAATAATTCTACTGCCAATAATAATTTTCTGGGAAGTTATTAAACTGTACCACCACTAAAAACTCAATCCTAGTATTTTGGCAGTTTTTCCTCATTGTATTGGGAAAAGCATTAGACTAGAAATCCAGTCTTTGCTGATTAGCAGAATGAAATTACTTGAATAATTCAAATAAGTTTTTCTTTTTTATTGACATACAGTTGATTTACAGTGTTGTGCCAATCTCTGCTGTGGAGCAAAGTGACTCAGTTTCACACATACAGATTTTTGTTGTTTAATCGCTAAGTCGTGTCTGACTCTTTTGCCACCCCACATGGACTGTAGCCTGCCAGGCTCCTCTGTCTGTGGGATTTCTCAGGCAAAAATGCTGGAGTGGGTTGCCATTTCCTTCTCCAGGGGATATTCCTGACCCATGGATCAAACCTACATCTCCTGCATTGCAGGTGGATTCTTTACCACTGAGCCACCTGGAAGCCCTCGTATATATACCTTCTTTTTTTTTTTTTTTAATATTCTTTTCCATTATGGTTTAACCCCAGGAGATTGGATGTAGTTCCCTGTGCTGTACAGTAGGACTTTGTTGTTTATCCATTCTAAATGTAATAGTTTGCATCTACCAACCCCAAATTCCCAGTCTGTCCCTCTCCTGCTCTCTTCCCTTGGCAACCACAAGTCTGATCTCTGTATCTGTGAGTCTATTTTTGTGTTGTAGGTAGGTTCATTTGAGCCATATTTTAGATTCCACATACAAATGATATCATATGGCGTATGTCTTTCTTTTTCTGACTTACTTCACTTAGTATGATAATCTCTAGTTTCATTCATGTTGCCGCAAATGGCATGATTTTGTTCTTTTTTAATGGCTAAGTATTAGGTTGGTGTGAAAGTAATTGCAGTTTTGTGTTGCTGAATTTTGCTTTTTGACATTGGCATACATTCTTAAATAAATGTGGTTATGTTATATATCATTTTAATGCTCATTTTTTGCTTTGTGTTTTGGTTTTTTTTTGCTAATGACTTATTACTTGCTGTTTATTTTATATTTATTTTAGACTAGGGAAATGATGTTAGACAGAAAAAGCAAATTAGAGCAATTTTCTTATTTGAGTTCAAAATGGGTTGTAAATTGGTGGAGACAACTCACAATGTCAACAACATGTTTGGCCTATAAACTGCTAATGAATGTACAGTGCAGTGATGTTCAAGAAGTTTTGCAGAGGAGACGAGATGAGGTAAAGATGGGGAGCGTAGAAGCTGGCCATTGGAAGTTGACAGTGACCAACTGAGAGGATGCTGAAGCTGAAGCTCCAATACTTTGGCCACTTGATGCAAAGAGCCAGCTCATTGGAAAAGACCCTGATGTGGGGAAAGATTGAGGGAAGGAGAAGAAGGGGACAACAGAGGATGAGATGGTTGGATGGCTTCATCGACTCAATGGACATTAGTTTGAGCAAACTCTGGGAGATAGTGAAGGACAGGGGAGCCTGGCCGTGCTGCAGTCCATGGGGTCACAAAGAGTTGGACACAACTAAGCAACTTGAACAACAACAATTGAGAGAATCATTGAAGCCGATCCTCATACAGCTATGTGAAAAGTTGCCAAAGAACTCAACATTGACCGTTCTATGGTCACTCAGCATTTGGAGCAAATTGGAAAGGTGAAAACCTCAGTAAGTGGGTACCTCATGAACTTAGTACTTCATGAGCTGACTGAAAATTAAAAAAAATAATCATTTTGAAGTGTCATCTTCTCTTAGTCTGTGCAACAAGGAACCATTTCTCGATCAGATTGTGACGTGATGAAAAGTGGATTTTATATGACAACCAACAATGACTAGCTCAGTGGTTGGACCAAGAAGAAGCTCCAAAGCACTTCCCAAAGTCAAACTTGCACCATAAAAAGGTCATGGTCACTGTTTGGTGGCCTGCTGCCACAGCTTTCTGTATCCTGGTGAAACCATTACATTTGAGAAGTATGCTCAGTAAAAAGACGAGATGTACCGAAAACTTCAACACATACAGCCGGCATTGGTCAACAGAAAGGACCCAGTTATTCTCCACAACAATGCCCGACCACATATCACACAACCAACACTTCAAAAGTTGAACAAAAACTTTATTAAGTTTTGCCTCATCCTCCATATTCACCTGAACTCTCACCAACCAACCACCACTTCTTCAAGCATCTTAACAACTTTTTGCAGGGAAAATGCATCCACAACCAGCAGGAGGCAGAAAATGCTTCCCAAGAGTTTGTCAAATCTCAAAGCACAGACTTTTATGCACAGTGAGGTTTAAGTGATTTTCCCCAACGTCATGGTGCTAGTAAGTGGCTGAACCAGGGTTCCAAGGAGCATTTTGTAAATATTTATTTGGCCCCTCTGGGTCTTAGTTGCAGCATGCAGTATTTAGTTCCCCAATCAGGGATGGCCCAACCAGGCCCCTTGCATTGTGTCCGTGGAGTTCTAGCTACTGGACCACCAGGGAAGTTCCAGGGAGCCTTTTGGAAGGGTGCTGACAGTGTGTGGGCACTGCCCTGAACCTCCACAATAGCTGTCTGCTTTCATCCCCACAGCACCTCTAGGAAGTTGATATGGTTGTTGAAGCACTTGTCCAAGGTAGGGCAGCTGGAAATGAAAGTCTGATTATCTGAGCTCTGAGTCCCAGGCCACTAAACACCTGCTTACAGATGAGGACACCAGGGCTGCAAGGGGTGGTGGTGATGTGAACTGAAGTGAAAGTTCCTCAGTCATGTCTGACTCTTTGTGACCCCATGGACTATAGAGTCCATGGAATTCTCCAGGCCAGAATACTGGAGTGGGTAGCCATTCCCCTCTCCAGAGGATCTTTCCGACCCAGGGATCGAACCCAGGTGTCCTGCAATGCAGGCAGAGTCTTTACCATCTGAGCCACCAGGGAAGTCCCCGTACAACAACACAAATCAGGCAAAATATACATATATCCCCTCCATCTTGAGCCTCCCTCCCCACCCTCATCCCACTCCTATAGGTCATCACAGAGTGCCAGGCTGGATTCCCTGTGTTATACAACACCTTCTCATTAACTATCCATTTTACAAATGAAAGTATTTGTTGACTTTTTAATGACAGCCATTCTGACAATGTGAGGTGGTACCTCACTGTAGTTTTGATTTGTATTTCTCTAATAATTAGTGATGTTGAGAATCTTTTTGTGTGCCTACTGGCCATCTATTTGTCTTTGAATAATTCAAGTAAATTTTTAGATCTGATTTTTCTCATCTATAAAATGAGAGCTGCTATACAAGATGATATCTAAATTCTAGCTTCTAACCCTAAAATTTTGTTTCTATGACTAACTCAGTATTAATGATATGTATTTATTTAGGAGAGGAATCTCAAATTCTCAGAAGACATAGCTTATTTGATGACAGCATATTGCTGAGTTCCAGTGGTCTTTTACTTGAACATAGTTCTGGAAGCCCCATTGGAGAAAAATCTCTGTTCTGTGGCAGTGGAGATGGATTTGGAGATGAAGGAGCTGCAGGAGAAATGATTGGTATGCTCTCTGGTCATAAAGAAACTGGATATTTGTTTCAGTCAAATTACTATAACAAACTAGAAGATTTATTCCAACAAACAGAAATTTCAGATATGCTTCTGTGTCATATAGATTAAAATATTTTTTACCTAAGTTTTCAAAGTCTATAGTATATTTAAACATTTAGGCTAGATCTAAGTAAATAGCCATCTTTGACACATTTATTATATAGGTTGTAAAATACATTTATCATATAGGTTCTTATTTTTCTTTTTACAAATTTCTAGTTTCTAGAGAGAAAGAAGTGAGGTTAGTGTACTCCTCATAAAATATACTAGATTATATACTAGAAACATTTTCTTTAGCAAAAATTGTGGGACAGCTATTCTAAAGGGTCTGTCTAGCATTTTATATTATTGTTTTATTATGATATTACTGTAAAGTAATCATAGAAATAGGATAGACAAAACTGGGAAGTCTAAATGTACCTAATTATAATGATATTGACCTTTATATATCAAATCTTTTTAAAATTATCTAATCTTCAATAAAAGGCTGGTTATGACAAACTTGCAATTTGAAATATGAAATTTGAAAACTATGAAAAACAGTGGCTCTACCTTAGATCTCTACTTAAAGGAGTTTGAAAACTTTTATTTCTTGATTTGAAGTCTATGCATGGCTTTGTAACAAGGTTACTATCTTAATAGTTTAGTAAATATTTTCTGATATTAAACACTTAAAAATACATTTTAATAAAGGAAAGGAAATTAAATATATAAAATTTTATGTCCTACTGCATGAAATGTTGTAGTCTTGGTTGTTGTTTAGTCGCTCAGTCATGTCTGACTCTTTTGTGACCCCATGGACTGTAGCCCACCAGGCTCCTCTGTCCATTGGATTTCCCGGGCAAGAATACTGGAGTTTGTTAACATTTCCTTCTCCAAGGGAGCTTCCCAATCCAGGGATCAAACCCACATCTCCTGTATTGGAAGGTGGATTCTTTACCATTTGAGCCATCAGGGAAGCCCCATGATAATCCATATAACCAATCAAATATAATTAAGTAGGGTTCACTCTTTTTTATATTCCTTGACAACTCGTTGCATACTAAGTTATCAAGTGTTTAGTGAACAGATGACAGATTCAGCTCTGTATAAGAAAAGTGTTTATTTTGTTTTCAAGACAATCTACTGCAAGATGATCAGAATATCCTGTTAGAAGAAATGCATTTAAACACAGAAATTTCCCTGCTTCCTGAGTCTCCTAATACTGTAGTGGGTATGTAGGAATTTTCTTTTGTGTAGAAAGTGAATAGATATTAATATTCAAATTAAGCCTCAAAACTTCTAGGTTTAAGGAGCAGTATAGTTTAGTGAAAGATATTAAAGAGAATTGTCCCTCAAACTCTTAGCATGACTTAGATAAAAGAGCATAGAAAATTAAGTTTTGAGAAAAGTACAATGATGATTGTTTAATCAGGATTGGGTTTATTTTTTATGAGAGCATATTTAAATACTCTGGCAAAATATCCTGCTTTTGAATCATTAAAATAATATGTTACATAGTAAAAGCATCATTAATGTTTGACATTAACATTATTGTTAACATTAATACCACATTAATATTAACATGGCTTGATGATCTACATACAGTTTTATAGAATTCACAAATATGGGGATATTTTCTACTTGAAACTGATTGTGAAAGTACTTCAGATGATTTGAAGTCTTTGTAGTCTGATTTTTCTTAAGAAGTAAAAAATGATTAGCCCCATTTTGATTTTTCACTTTTGGATGTTGCATTTGCTTTCTAACACAGTAGTATAAGTTTAAAATATAAAAGAGATGGGCAATAAAAATTCAGTTGTGTACAATTCTTTATGGGTCAACTATCATTAACAGAATACAATTTTTAATAGACATATTGTTTAATTTATGTCAGTCCTTTATTTTGGTTCCTACCACTGTTTTTACTTCTGCCATGACTGTAGCTTAGCCTTTGATGTCACAGGAGCAAAAGTGGGTGATTAATATCACACTGTGGGTCCCAGATGATATAATCTCTGAACCTCTTCAACTCTATTAAATACATGATTCTAAAACTTCATTTGTGGCTCCAGTTAGCAATATAAATCTACAGTTAATCTTTCACTTTAATTCTCATGTAGTCTTATAGTTTGCAATATAATCATTATTTTTTTTAATAAACCCTTTTATGGCAATGTTGATGAGTAGAACCAGATAATCCAGAGTGTGTATGTTCACCTGAAAATGAAAAAAAGGATGAAACTACAGTATCAAAAGAAGAGGAAGAATTTACCCTTGACCCAGTTGATACTTCAGGTCAGAATCATTCATGTTTTTATTTTTAGCTTTGAGGCACTACTATCTTATTTACCCTGAGATATTTTGATAATTCTTAAAATGTTGTAGGAGATAGTCGATCTAGTAATAACATTTATAAATGCAATAAGGGAAGAATGTGAAGAAAGTTTGAGATGATACTTTTATTATATCCAGTCCCGGTAAAACCATCTATTCAGTTTGGGAAACTGGAAAATTTTAAACTGAGTTCGGTTCCAGTAGTTATTGAGCCATTTATTCTGAGCACAGAAATGAAGACAACATAGTTCCTGCTTTTAAGAAGCTTAAACTCTGACTGGGAAGATAAACATGCAAATGAATTTAAAATAAGACAGAGTAAGAGGATCCAAATAGAGGCACTGGATATGAATCAAATATATCCCTAGATCTTTTAAGCATATCCTAGTTTTAAGTATTATCTTTGATATGAATTTCAGTTTATAAATTCAGGCATGCAAAGAATAGCATTTAACTTTTTCTTTACGGAATTCAATTCTAAGCCTCTATCCCTGTTGGTTTGGCAAGAGATTCAATCTGCATGGCTCCCCTATCTGCCCTGAACCATGTAGTATCAAGTTCTGGGGAGGGGTGCAGTAGGCGGAAGGGAACCTCTGGTCATCAGCCACTCCACCTTGTGATACCCAGTGTCCCAGCCTGCATAGTCTCTGGCTGTGGTCATCACACAGCCAGCCTCTTTGGAATCTTGTCATATTCCTAGGATTTTACTGAGACACATCAGCAAGCAGGTTCCTTCTGGCTCCATCTGATCTCAGAATTCCACCCTTTCCAAGAAATCTAACCATCTCCCAATCTTCACTAAGGAAAAGCTTGACTTCTGCTTTTTACCTGGCAAAATTAGTTAAAGGAGTAAATCCCATGACCCTAGCTATCTACTTGGAATTTACATATGAATTTCAGTGGGAGAGGAGAAAATGCACTGGACAGATACAAATTAATGTTTCAAAAATTTATCCTGAAAAATAAATCAATAAGTAAATATTTAATCTATCGGTAATTTTTTTAAAGTTATCCTGTTAGATATTTTAAGAAACTTCAAAACTGAATGACTCCCCTCTCAATGTGCTCCCTGCTCCACAGTTTTCAGTTGTCCACTTACACACTAGCTGTGCAAAAACCTTAAAAGGATAATTTTCAGTAGAAAGAATTTTCTACTGGGATTTTCTTACCAAGGCAACTCTGCAGGGTGTATTGTGTTAGACATTTCTTAGATATGCAGTGCCTAGAATATCATTTTACAGAGCTATACAACCTATCACATTTGTACATATTTCTTATATTTAGATATTGCTGAAAAAAGAAAAGGCAAAAACAGGAAATTGCTCATAGATCCAGTCAAGGAGATCAGTAGCAAAATTATGCACAAACAGCTTACTTCCTTTACGGACACACTCATGGTTTTGGAACTTGCACCTCCTACCAAAAGATTGATGATGTGGAAGCAAAAGGGAGGAGCAGATATACTTCTGTCAACTGCTGCCCAGGATTTGACTCATGCTGAACTGAAAATGGTAACAGTTTCCATACTTCTACATGGGTGCAATGTTTGGTGATAAATAAATACATATTTATATTCATATATGCAACAATTTAAACCTGTGAAAAAATGCCCCCTTACTTTTGAATTAATTTGCTTGATGTATGTACATGAATTATAGTTTTTACTTTTTAGCATATGTGCTTGTATTTTGTTGAATTGCTTTACTTGTACAAAAAAATGAGAAAAAGTGTATATTTTTACAGTTGTTTACAAAATGCTTTGGGTCCTCTGGCTTTAAACTTGGAAGAAAATTGATACAGAAGGAGTCAGTAAGGGAAGAAATGGGAAGTGAAAACATATTAGGTGAGACATCCTAATTCTGTTGGTGTTGAAGGGAATGTTGTAGAAACAAAAATGTGATTTTACATTTCAAAATAAAGGTGGGACCTAATTCCATATTCCCAAATGTAAATGCTCTTAGAAGAATACTTGAACTTAAAAGAAATTGTTAAATCAGCATTGCATTTTTCTATGTGCAGATTAATTTTTGTCCAACAAACCACCTTAAAAAGATGAAGTATATATACTATGTGGGCTATTCTTAATCTCACTCCTTCCCACCTCCCCTACCCTCATAGGCAGTACTCACAAGCCTTTGATAAAGAAAATTTTTATATCTAGTAGGATAATATATCACTTTAAGACAATTAACCTGAGAAATCACTTGATAAGAATAGCATTTAAACAATACAGTTAACCTGAGACAGACATTTCTATCCCCCAGAAAAGACATGAAATATTAATAATTATTATTGTGACTATTATAAAGGAATAATAAAACCAACTTATTATTGTGGTGAGTGAACTCCTGCTTTCTGGAGGCATTAAAATCTGCTGAACAATATACCAAGATGGGCTTGAACTATCCATGTTGTCTTGCGAGTTGAATGCGTGGGAGTGAGCGTGGAGGAGATAGTTGGTGGAACATGGCAGTAGAGGTGATAAAGAGGCAAATGAGGGGAAAGGGAAAATAAATATGTGAGACTTGGGGTGCTACAAGAAAGCTTGTACATCCTTAAATTCATGGATTCTAAGTTGTCTGTCAAAACTTTTCTTTTGTAAAAGCCATATTCCTGTTTTAAGTTTGAAAGATACTTTGGTGAAATCTTTTTTACTTCCTTAACAATTCAGAGACCTCTGTGATGAAAGAGCCAAATTTCCTGCAAGAGTTGAGTCAATCTAGAACTTGGAAGGAAGTGACTGATGGATCAAAATGTAGTTCTCATGAGGATACCAATAAAAATGTTAACTCTGATGTAAGTTAATCAAAGAGAATCATAAAAATATTATCTTCCTGACATATATAGTGAAAGCAAATTGAAACTCTGGTATATCTTCTTACATTTATAGTTTATATTTCATCTTATGTTATTCTATATCTTCCTTAGTATGCAGCAGTACTACAGGGTAATATGTAATTTCCATCCAAAACAGTTTTTCTAGAAGTTTAAGATATTATAGTAAATCACAAGATAAGTAGTTTCATACTGAAATAGTATTTTGCATGGTACACTGAATAAATTATTATACCTGAACCTGGTCATATGCTGAGGCCTCACATTCAATATATCAAGGAATCCTTAAAAACTCTAGACAATATACCTATTACAAAGAAATATCCCCATGTTTTCCTTCTATTCATAAATTCACCCTCCTACCTCCTTGAATAATATGTGTTAGATCCACCAGTTACCTTGGTCTTGAATCTGAAGTGAAAGTGAAAGTCACTCATTCATGTCCAACTCTTTGAGACCCCATTGACTATACAGTCCATGGAATTCTCCAGGTCAGAATACTAGAGTGGGTAGCCATTCTCTTCTCCAGGGGATCTTCCCAACCTAGGGATCAAACCCAGATCTCCCACATTGCAGGCAGCTTCTTTACCAGCTGAGCCATCAGGGAAGCCCAAGAAGACTGGAATGGGTAGTCTATCTCTTCTCCATGGGATCTTCCTGACCCAAGAATCGAACTGGGATCTCCTGCATTGCAGGTGGATTCTTAACCAGCTGAGCTACCAGGGAAGCCCAGTCTTGAATATGAAAGAATATCTAAAGATCCATTACCAATAAAATTATTTAATTTCTATTTGAAAAACATAGTTATTAAAAATATAGTTTTAAACAATGTGCTTTCCATTATTTTCCCAATGTCACTTTCAGTTCAATTCAGTCATTCAGTCATGTCCGACTCTTTGCCACCCCATGGACTGCAGCATGCCAGGCTTCCCTGTCCATCACCAACTCCCAGAGTTTGCTCAAACTCATGTCCATTGAGTTGGTGATGCCATCCAACCATCTCATCCTCTGTCGTCCCCTTCTCCTCCGGCCTTCAGTCTTTCCAAGCATCAGGGTCTTTTCCAACGAGTCAGTTCTTCACATCAGGTGGCCAAAGTAATGGAGTTTCAGCTTCAGCATCAGTCCTTCCAATGAATATTCAGGACTGATTTCCTTTAGGATTGACTGGTTGGATCTCCTTGCAGTCCAAGGGACCCTCAAGAGTTTTTTCCCAACACCACAGTTAAAAAGCATCAATTCTTCAGTGCTCAGCTTTCTTTATAGTCCAACTCTCACATCTATACATGACTACTGGAAAAAACATAGCTTTAACAACAAAGACAGACCTTTGTTGGCAAAGTAATATCTCTGCTTGTTAATATGCTATCTAGGTTGGTCATAGCTTTTCTTCCAAGGAGCAAGCATCTTTTAATTTCATGGCTGCAGTCACCATCGGCAGTGATTTTGGAGCCCAAGAAAATAAAGTCTGTCACTGTTTCCATTGTTTCCCCATCTATTTGCCATGAAGTGATGGGACCAGATGTCATGATCTTCGTTTCTGAGTATTGAGTTTTAAGCGAGCTTTTTCACTCTCCTCTTTCATCAAGAGTCTCTTTAGGTCTTTGCTTTCTGCCATAAGGGTGGAGTCATCTGCATATCTGAGGTTATTGATACTTCTCCCAGCAATCTTGATTCCAGCTTGTACTTCATCCAGCCCAGCGTTTCACATGATGCATACAAGTTAAATAAGCAGAGTGACAATATACAGCCTTGATATACACTTTTCTGAGTTTGGAACCAGTCTGCCGTTCCATGTCCAGTTCTTGACCTGCGTACAGATTTTTCAGGAGGCAGGTAAGATGGTCTGGTATTCCCATCTCTTGAAGAATTTTCCACAGTTTGTTGTGATCTACACAGTCAAAGGCTTTGGCATAGTCAATAAAGCAGAAGTAGATGTTTTTCTGATATTTTCCTGCTTTTTCGATGATCCATTGGATGCTGGCAATTTGATATCTGGTTCCTCTGCCTCTTCTAAATCCAGCTTTACCACCTGGAAGTTCTCAGTTCACATACTGTTGAGGCCTGGCTTGGAGAATTTTGAGCATTACTTTGCTAGCATGTGAGATGAGTGCAATTGCATGGTAGATTGAATATTCTTTAGCATTGCCTTTCTTTGGGATTGGAATGAAAACTGACCTTTTTCCAGTCCTGTGGCCACTGCCTGGTTTTCCAAATTGCTGGCCTATTGAGTGCAACACTTTCACAGCATCTTCTTTTAGAATTTGAAATAGCTCAACTGGAATTCCATCACCTCCACTAGCTTTGTTCTTAGTGATGCTTCCTAAGACCCACTTGACTTTGCATTCCAGGGTGTCTGGCCCTAGGTGAGTGATCACACCATTGTGGTTATCTTGGTCATGAACATCTTTTTGGTATAGTTCTTCTGTGTATTCCTGCCACCTCTTCTTAATATCTTCTTCTGTTAGGTCCATACCATTTCTGTCCTTTATTGTGCCCATCTTTGCATGAAACGTTCCCTTGGTGTCTCTAATTTTCTGGAAGAGACCTTTAGTCTTTCCCATTCTATTGTTTTCCTCTATTTCTTTGCATTGATCACTGAGGAAGGCTTTCTTATCTCTCCTTGCTATTCTTTGGAACTCTGCATTTAGATGGGTGTATCTTTCCTTTTCTCCTTTGCCTTTCATTTCTCTTCTTTTCACAGCTATTTGTAAGGCCTCCTCAGACAACCATTTTGCCTTTTTGCATTTCTTTTTCTTGGGGATGGTCTTTATCCCTGACTCCTGTACAATGTCACAAACCTCTGTCCATAGTTCTTCAGGCAGTCTGTCTATCAGATCTAATCCCTTGAATCTCTTTGTCACTTCCACTGTATAATTGTAAGGGATTTGATTTATGTCATACCTGAATGGTCTAGTGGTTTTCCCTACTTTCTTCAATTTAAGTCTGAATTTGACAATAAGGAATTTTTTTTCCTTTTTACAAAATGTCACTTTACTGACTGTACAAATGTAAATATTATATCACACTAGATAAAAGTAAACCAGTACTTTTCTGGTTTGTTCCATCATCACTGTATTTTGATAACCACTCAGGGGATTCAGAGTCAATCCATGTTGAAACTGAATGCCCTTAGAAAGAAAGACAATTTCACAGTGTATTAAAACAGAATATGTTTTACTAAATATTTGATCATATACTAGGTATTGAGATCCGGGGTTGTGAGTGCTGCTATTTTCCTTATTTGGGCTTGGACATTTCTTAGAATGCATGTACTGAAAATTATGATTAGGCAAGCTTGTTTAGTTTATTAATTTTTTAACAGATTAACAAAATTGGTTTTTCC
The DNA here is from genome assembly GCF_023091745.1 of Budorcas taxicolor. Taxonomy (NCBI): domain Eukaryota; kingdom Metazoa; phylum Chordata; class Mammalia; order Artiodactyla; family Bovidae; genus Budorcas; species Budorcas taxicolor. The sequence continues at coordinate 59,661,697 of NC_068922.1, read as the reverse complement.
CAATTTTGGTGCTTGGAGTGAAGGAAAGAGATTGTTGCACTAGTTCTTTTGAACCTTTTGCTCCTTTCAGTTCAGTTCAGTTCAGTTGCTAAGTCATGTCCGACTCTGCGACCCCACGGACTGCAGCATTCCAGGCTTCCCTGTCCATCACCAACTCCCAGAGATTGCTCAAACTCATGTCCATTGAGATTTCAAAATAATTTGAAAATTAATAAATAAATAATTTGAAAATTCAGTTTGAATATTCTTCCTTTACCTGATTTTATGCTTTAACCTTCAATTCCATTCTTATTCTACTTTCAGAAATGGTGGACAGATAAGAAATATAGTCAGGAATGGGATCACAGTATATTTGAACACAGAAAACTGTTGATTCTGATTATTCATTTTCAAATCTTTCAAAAATTCAAACAATTTTTGTGTAAATTAACTGCATAATTGAAGCTGTCTAAAATGTGGAATATTCACAGAAATCAAAATGGAAAACATGATAGGGCTCCTCAAGCATGTATATTAAAGAATCAAATGCAACCCATTATACTCATGCAAATTTTTTAAAGCTAAAGTGAAATGTCAAGTAAGCTCTATTGTAAGAAGCTTCTAACTTAGTCACAATCATAGATCCCGGTTGGGGAATGAAGCTTGGAGACAGGTTGAAGATGAAAAGGGGGCCTGCAGCTTCTATAGTGATGAGAAAGGAGAAATGGGAATGGAGAATTTCTCTTCTTCTTCCACTTCCCTTCCAGTGGACACAGTTTCTCTTTTCTCTTGCTGTTGGCAGCTCCAGCAGCAGTGACAAGAATCCTGTCATAGCCCTAGGAAGGGATATTAATATCACTTGTCCCATTCTCATTACCTCTGCTTACAGTTCTTCCTCTGCCACCTGGTTCTGGCATGAAAATAAAGGTAGGGGACTAGGGCAAAGACAGACTGCTTCAAAAGAAATGGTCTCAGATGCACAGCAGCAGAGATTTTTGATACGAGGTCTGTGGTAGTGACAGAAATAGGAGAGGAAAAGATATTGGAAGAATAAGAATGTAAAATATAATATAGAATATAGGAATAAGATATAGGAGGAAAAAAGCAATGAGGGCAGAACATGCAAGTTCTTCATGTGTGGGAGGCAAAAAGAAAACAGGAATATTTAAGTCTGGGATATTTCAGAAATGATATTTTGAGAATGCAGATAGTATTTTAAATTAGTTTTAGAAATGAGCATCCATGTGATTAAATCATTTAACAAAATGAGATTGTTTCTGTGATGACTACTACTACTGTGATGACTTACCTATATTTCTCTAATTTGCTTTAGCAGGATATTGTTGAAATGGTATCTTCAGCTGCTGAGGAATCATCTTTAACGAATGCCATCTTGGTACAGGAAATTGAAAATTGTCCAATAGAATTGGTAAATAGATGTATAGTCTTGAGAATGTTCTTTAAAACTTTGTTCCTAAATAGTTAACACCTTATTTACCTTAAAATTATTTTTAGCTGTCATGTTACTTTCTAAAATTACAGTTTAAATTTGTGATCTTAACAAAGATGTGTATGATTAGCTTGACAGAGCATATGTAGAATTGCTTTGATCTTTTATTCTTTGATTTATTTTGAAATTTCAAGTAATGTTTTTAAAGATATGAGATTTTTGTGCTTATCAAATGTAGTCCTGGTTAAAATGTTGATAGTCATTTTTTTAAGTTATTAAAGCCTCTCTAAAGAAACAGAGGTATATCATGGGGTATGCCTTAAGACATTTGAAATTTTATTTTTCAAATGAAAAAATGTTCTGACTTCTAGACATCAGAAAAAGGGAATGGTCTTTACTGACCATTTCCCATTCCTGACTGTATTTCTTAACTGTTCATCATTTGTGGAAACAAAATAAGAATGAAACTGAAGGTTAAAGCATAAATTTTGGTTACAGGAATACAAGGTTCAAAGGGAATGGTCTGCACAGAGGACCACAAGTCAATAGCAAAGCCTGAGCTAATATCTGACTCACCTGACTCCACAGAGATTACTGTCATCTTTCTATAATCCCTGTCCCACAGTGCTGAAGGCATTTTTAAGATTGTAATAAATTTTGACAAAAAGTTTCTTAGTAAATAATATCAAAGCACCTAGTAATGCCTAATATTAGTTTGTTTTTAGATAAATTATCTGTATAATGAGTTCCAAGACTATTAAATTGGTGTTTTTCATATGACTGAATTCTCTGGATAATCTAGGACAGAATAAATACCTGAAAATTTTACCTGAAGCATCCAAACAGCTGAGCCAGAAGACAGCTGAGTCACTTTCACCTTTCTCTTTGCTTCTCAGTTCAGTTCAGGTCAGTCACTCAGTCGTGTCCGACTCTTTGCGACCCCATGAATCACAGCACACCAGGCCTCCCTGTCCATCACCAACACCTGGAGTCTACCCAAACCCATGTACATCCAGTCAGTGATGCCATCCAGCCATCTCATTCTTGGTCGTCCCCTTCTCCTTCCCAGCATTAGGGTCTTTTCTAATGAGTGAACTCTTCGCATGAGGTGGCCGAAGTATTGGAGTTTCAACTTAAACATCAGCCCTTCCAGTGAACACCCAGGACTGATCTCCTTTAGGATGGACTGGTTGGATCTCCTTGCAGTCCAAGGAACTCTCAAGAGTCTTCTCCAACACCACAGTTCAAAAGAATCAATTCTTCGGCGCTCAGCTTTCTTCACCGTCCAACTCTCACATCAATACATGACTACTGGAAAAACCATAGCCTTGGCTAGATAGACCTTTCGTAGCAAAGTAATGTCTCTGCTTTTAAATATGCTGTCTAGGGTGGTCATCACTTTCCTTCCAAGGAGTAAGCGTCTTTTAATTTCATGGCTGCAGTCACCATCTGCAGTGATTTTGGAGCCCCAAAAATAAAGTCTGACACTGTTTCCACTGTTTCCCCATCTATTTGCCATGAAGTGATGGGACCAGATGCCATGATCTTAGTTTTCTGAATGTTGAGCTTTAAGCCAACTTTTTCACTCTCCTCCTTCACTTTCATCAAGAGGCTTTTTAGTTCCTCTTCACTTTCTGCCATAAGGGTGGTGTCATCTGCATATCTGAGGTTATTGATATTTCTCCCAGAAATCTTGATTCCAGCTTGTGCTTCTTCCAGCCCAGTGTTTCTCATGATGTACTCTGCATATAAGTTAAATAAGCAGGGTGACAATATACAGCCTTGACGTACTCCTTTTCCTATTTGGAACCAGTCTGTTGTTCCATGTCCAGTTCTAACTGTTGCTTCCTGACCTGCATACAGGTTTCTCAAGAGACAGGTCAGATGGTCTGATATTCCCATCTCTTTCAGAATTTTCCAGTTTATTGTGATCCACACAGTCAAAGGCTTTGGCATAGTCAATAAAGCAGAAATAGATGTTTTTCTGGAACTCTCTTGCTTTTTTGATGATCCAGCAAATGTTGGCAGTTTGATCTCTTGTTCCTCTGCCTTTTTTGAAACCAGCTTGAACATCTGGAAGTTCACGGTTCACGTATTGCTGAAGACTGGCTTGGAAAATTTTAAGCATTACTTTACTAGCATGTGAGATGAGCGCAATTGTGCAGTAGTTTGAACATTCCTTGGCATTGCCTTTCTTGGGGATTGGAATGAAAACTGACCTTTTCCAGTCCTGTGGCCACTGCTGAGTTTCCCAGATTTGCTGGCATATTGACTGCAGCACTTTCACAGCATCATCTTTCAAGATCTGAAATAGCTCAACTGAAATTCCATCACCTCCACTAGCTTTGTTCATAGTGATGCTTTCTAAGGCTTGACTTCACATTCCAGGATGTCTAGCTCTAGGTGAGTGATCACAGCATCATGATTATCTGAGTCTTGAAGATCTTTTTTTGTACAGTTCTTTTTTTTTAATTTGTTTGTTTGTTTGTTTTTGTACAGTTCTTCTTTGCTTCTAGACACAGGTTATTTTCACATATGGTCAAGAAAACCATAACACAGCACAGGTTCAACTGTTTTAATAATCAACTAGGCTTTCCACACAGTGGACTCAGCTGTAGGGTATCCAGATAGATCAAGTAGACAGGCTTCAGCAAAGTGCACAAACTATTTTTCTGAGGCTTTTCCTGGTTAGTTGAGTTGTACAATATAGGTGACGCTGCCTTCTCATAGATCTGTAACAAGAAGTTGGGCCATTACTTTTCACATTTGAAAAATAGCTTTTGTGTATTTAACAATAAAATAAAACATTGGTAATTGGGTGAACTAATTTATCCCAGAATCAACTAGTAAGGAATAAACATAAATTTTACCTAGAAGAATTTAGAAAACTCTTCAGAATAATATTGACCATATTTTCAGATCAGTGTCTTTGGAATGTACGAAAGGATGCTGTATAGGCAGAACCAGGAAGCCAGTGCAGCTGGCAGGAATGGGGACTTGGCAGTCCCTTTAGCCTTAGATGATTTAAAATATCATATAGAACATTCTGAAGCTTTCTGAAGTCATTGGAGTCGATGAAATTGAAAGCACTGTTAGGAAGTGTCTGGGCTCCAGAGGTATACGTGAAAGCTTGACCAACAGTGGAGGTGTGATAAGGGTAACACAGAAGCTGTTAGGTTGCATGATAACAAAGATAACATAGGAAAAATTATGAAGTATTAATAGGTCAGATCTGTGCTGCTTGCCCACCCCCACCCCCACCCCAAACCCTTTGTAGACTTCTCAGCACCTTTTTTTTTTTTTCAGCACCTTTTTTTTATTAGACTTTTTTTATTAGACTTATCAGCACCTTTCCTATGCTCAGTTCTGTTCTCAGTTTATAAGTTGTTAGTTGGTAAGGAGACTTAGAGTGAGTTCCTGTGAAGGGATTTCAAGTTTACAATTTTTAAATATTATGGTGTTTCTGCAAGTGACTTAAAACTGAAAACAAGATTGAAAAGTTGGATCTATTCACATAACATGAAAGGCAGTGTGTTGATCTTTTTTTGGACAAGGCACCCTTGAAATTTGAAAGGTTCCTAACCCAATTGGATACAACTCACTAAACATCAGTTATTGTTAGAACCTTTATATCACCAGATAAATTCAAATAAAGATCTTTATAATGCATTTCTTCTCTAGCTTTATATTTACTCCTGTTATCTGAGTTCAGATTGACCAGAGCTGGGACAGTCCTAGCCAAAAGTGGTCATCTTTACCTTTAAAAGTAAGGGCACAATGCCTGGGATGCATCACCAATACAGATGCAGAATCTCCTACTCTAGAGCCCCTTGTCAGAAGATAGCCTGGGAGCATAGATATCAGCCTATAAAAACTGAGCTGTATCTGTTTGTTAGTCTTATTCTCTCAACTGCAGATGATAACCTCCTTATTTGGCAGGACCCCATGTTACGGTTGTGTGTCTTGTGTTTCTTTCTACACTATGGCTGGCAGATAGTAAATGGTCAATAAATTTTGATTAAAGGAAATATTTTATCAATTATTCAAACAGGAGTTATGGGGGAATGAACAAAATATTGAGGCAGAAAAATGGAATTCAAGAATACTTCAGATGTTACATAGTTTGCAGGTAAGACTTGGTAGGGTTTATCAACACTGTTTTTAGTTTTAAAAATAAATAAAAAGTTGAGTTCAATCCTCTAGATATTGATAAAAGTGAAACCATTTTCACTGTGATCTTGTTGAGGCCAAATTACTCTATAGTGAAATTTATTGTAAGCTGTATACCCAGAGCTAACTATGAGTTTGTTTTTGGTGCCCATATGCTGTAATCAATTCTTACCCATATGCATGTCCTTAGACATCTATGCTATGTCTCATTCTTGTATTTAGCAGGCTGTCAACTAATTCTCATATGTAATTAAATTTATAACAATTTAAGAACAAAACAGATAATTTCAAATTTTAACATTTTTATCAAAATAATTCATGCTTAGTCACCCAGTCATGTCTGACTCTTTGCAACCCCATGGACTGTAGCCTGCCAGGCTCCTCTGTCCACAGGATTTTTTTCCAGGTAAGAATATTGGAGTAGGTTGCCATTTCCACCTCCAGGGAATCTTCTTGATCCAGGAATCAAACCACTGCAGGTGAATTCTTTACCACTGAACCATTAGGGAAGCCCCATCCATGCATATAATTTTGAAAGTTCAGTAGTACTATGCTGTAAGGCTGAAAGGGAAGCACAGAAGTCTTTGTCCTATCCCTTCCTTATCCCTAAGTTCTGCTTTCCAGAGGAAACTGAACTATTTCTCTTAGATTTATATCTATACTTCTGATTACAAGTTCTTACTCCTCTTTCCTAATATTTCAGCTTTACATTTTATCTGTTAACTTCTTTCAACAGAAAATGAAAATTTAACTTAGTTATATCTCCCCAACCCCAGTCTATCTTCAGCACAGTATTCAGCCATTATAGTGTTATAATTGCAATCATCATGATGCAGGTTTGATTGTCACAGAACCAAAATGTCAGTGGCTTAAAAAGAAATAAGTTTATTTCTCTCTCAGATAAAGTACTAACTGGTAATGCAACTATGCTCACAAAGTTGTCAGCAGCCAGGTGCCCTTTATCTCATTTTCTTTGTTCTCAGGATCCCAAATGGCTAACTATCCACCATGTCTGCATTCCAGTCAGCAGCAAAGTTTCCTTTAAGGATATATCCCAGAAATTATATGCATCACATTTCACATTTAATTGACCAGCACTCAATAATTTCACTACATCTAGCTGGGAAATATAGTCTTTATCTGGTAACCATGAGTGAGTGAGTGAAGTCGCTCAGTCGTGTCCGACTCTTTGAGACCCGTGGACTGTAGCCCACTAAGCTCCTCTGTCCATGAGATTCTCCAGGCAAGAATACTGGAGTGGTTTGCCATTTCCTTCTCCAGGGGATCTTCCCAACCCAGGGATCGAACCCAGGTCTCCCACATTGCAGGCAGACACTTTAACCTCTGCACCACCAGGGAAGCCTTTTATCTGGTAACCATGGACCCAGCTAATAATTCTATTGCTATGGAAGAAGAAGAGAATAGATGTTACGGGACAACCATCAATTGCCACCACTATGTAAAAATTACTTTAAATTGAACCTTCATAGCATAATCACATTCCTTGTCAACTTTATAGGTTTTTCTTTTAGTTAATCATGACCTCATTTTCCCCATTTGCTTAGTGTTTATATACCCATCCTTAATTCTTTTTCTGAACTCTCTGATAATAAAATAAAACAGCTTTTAGTATGATCCGCTACATCAGTTGATTCATCAGCTCCTTTTTTTCTTTTGAAGATATCCTTCCCAGAGTTCATCCTACTCTTGTTCCAACTGGGACTAGTTACTCCACAGTTTTTGTCTTGGGACATTGTTTTACCATAACATGGGAATTCCTATGTCTCTTTCTTATGTTCCTCTGTTTCTTGGTGCTTTGATCTTTATCTTGATTTTTTTTTTTTTTGATGGTCAACATGCTGTCATAATTTCTTGAAATAAAGAGTGCATAGGTGATAGAGACCCTACATATAAGTCTGAAAATGTCTCTATTTTACCATAAACTTTATTGGATGTATCTGAACGTAGTTTGAAAATAATACCTCTCAGATATTGAAGGCTTTGTAACTTTTCTAGGCATCTGTGTTGTTAAGGAAAAGTCAGATGCTGCTTGGTTGGTGGTCTTTTGTAGGTGATCTTTATTTTCTCTCTGGAAGCTTTTAGATCTTTCCTTTATCCCTAGAACCTTGAAACTTCATTATGATGTGCTCTGGTATAGGTCGTTTTCATTTATTGTTCTAAGCATATAGTAGATTCTTTATTCTGAGAGTTCATGTCCTTGAATTGGATTATTATTTTTTTATTTCTTGAATTTTCGCCTTGTTGGACTGCCTATGGGTCAGATGTTGGATATTCTGAATTGCACCTTTACTTTTTAAAAAATCTTTTCCCCCCTCTCTTGGTTTTGTCTTTTTATTCTTCTTTTCAGTCAGTTTAGTCGCTCAGTTGTGTCCGACTGTTTGCGACCCCAAGGACTGCAGCACGCCAGGCTTCCCGGTCCATCACAAACTCCCAGAGTTTACTCAAACTCATGTCCATTGAGTTGGTGATGCTATTCAACCATCTCATCCTCTGTTGTCTCCTTCTCCTGCCCTCAATCTTTCCCAACATCAGGGTCTTTTCCAATGAGTCAGTTCTTTGTATCAGGTGGCCAAAGTATTGGAGTTTCAGCTTCAACATCACTCCTTCCAATGAATATTCAGGACTGATTTCCTTTAGGATTGACTGGTTGAATCTCCTTGCAGTCCAAGGGACTCTCAAGAGTCTTCTCCAACAACACAGTTCAAAAGCATCAGTTCCTCAGTGCTCAGCTTTATTTATAGTACAACTCTCACATCCATACATGACTACTGGAAAAACCATACATAGCTTTGACTAGACGGACCTTTATTGGCAAAGTAATGTCTCTGCTTTTTAATATGATGTCTAGGTTGGTCATAACTTTTCTTCCAAGGAGCAAGCGTCTTTTAATTTCATGGCTGCAGTCACCATGGCAGTGATTTTGGAGCCCAAGAAAATAAAGTCTTTCATTGTTTCCCCGTCTATTTGCCATGAAGTGATGGGACCAGATGCCATGATCTTGGTTTTCTGAATGTTGAGCTTTAAGCCAACTTTTTGTCTCTCCGCTTTCACTTTCATCAAGAGGCTCTTGAGTTCTTTGCTTTCTGCCATAAGGGTAGTCACCCGCATATCTGAGGTTATTGATATTCCTCCCAGAAATCTTGATTCCAGCTGGTGCTTCACCCATGGTGCTTTCTCATGATGTACTCTGCGTATAAATTAAATAAGCAGAGTGACAATATACAGCCTTGACATACTCCTTTCCTGATTTGGAACCAGTCTGTTGTTCCATGTTCAGTTCTAACTGTTGCTTCCTGACCTGCATACAGATTTCTCAGGAGGCAGGGCAGGTGGTCTGGTATTCCCATCTCTTGAGGAATTTTTCAGTTTGTTGTGATCCACACAGTCAAGGGCTTTGGCATAGCCAATAAAGCAGAAGTAGAGGTTTTTCTGGAACTCTCTTGCTTTTTCGATGATCCAACGGATGCTGGCAATTTGATCTCTGGTTCCTCTGCCTTTTCTAAATCCAGCTTGAACATCTGGAAGTCCATGGTTCACATACTGTTGAAGCCTGGCTTGGAGAATTTTGAGCATTACTTTGCTAGCGTGTGAGATGAGTGCAATTGTGCAGTAGTTTAAGCATTCTTTGGCATTGCCTTTCTTTGGGATTGGAATGAAAACTGACCTTTTCCAGTCCTGTGGCCACTGTGGAGTTTTCCAACTTTGCTGCCGTATTGAATGCAGCACTTTCACAGCATCATCTTTTAGGATTTGAAATAGCTCAACTGGAATTCCATCACCTCCACTAGCTTTGCTCATAGTGATGCTTCCTAAGACCCACTTGACTTTGCATTCCAGGATGTCTGGCTCTAGGTGAGTGATCATACCATCGTGATTATCTGGGTCGTGAAGATCTTTTTTGTACAGCTCTTCTGTGTATTCTTGCCCCTCTTCTTAATATCTTCTGCTTCTGTTAGATCCATACCATTTCTGTCCATTATTGAGCCCATCTTTGCATGAAATGTTCCCTTGGTGTCTCTAATTTTCTGGAAGAGATCTCTAGTCTTTCCCATTCTATTGTTTTCCTCTATTTCCTCTGTTGATTTTCCTCTATTTTCCTCTATTTTCCTCTGTTGAGGAAGCTTTCTTATCTCTCCTTGCTGTTCTTTGAAACTCTGCATTCAAATGGGTGTATACTTCCTTTTCTCCTTTGCCTTTCACTTCTGTTCTTTCACAGCTATTTGTAAGGCCTCCTCAGAAAACCATTTTGCCTTTTTGCATTTCTTTTTCTTGGGGATGGTCTTGATCCCTGACCCCTGTACAATGTCATGAATGTCTGTCCATAGTTCTTTATTGCTTTAGAAGATTTCTTCAGCTTTATCCTCATTTTTATTGATTTTTTTTGTTTTCCAGGAGTTTTATCTCATTATTAATTATTTTTTATTAATAATTTTATTATTAAATTATTTTATTTTATAGCATCTGAACAGCTACCCACTCTAGTATTCTAGCTTCGAGAATTCCATGGACTGTATAGTCCCTGAGGTCACACAGAGTTGGATACTACTGAGTGAGTTTCACAATCTATTTATTTATATTTAAGTTTTATTGAAGTATGATTAACATAACAATAAACCATACCTATTTAAAAATATATAGTTAGATAAGTTTTGATATATTTATGGAAACTCACCACAGTCAAGATAGTGAACATACCTATAATCTCCAGAAGTTTCCTTGTGTCTCTTGATAATCCCTTGTCTCATCTCCCCCACTGGTCCCCCTCCCCCAGCCCCCAGCAACCACTGATCTGTTTTCTCTCAATAGCGTCCTAATCATTTTTTGTGGATGGTATCTTCTCTTAATTTTCAGAGATTATAGCTTTCTCCTACTGCCCTCAATGTCTGTTTCCTTAGTGATTCTCTTGGATATTAGAAATTTTATCCAAGTGTTTAATAGATCTTTGGTTTTTATTTAAGAATGAGACACCAAAAAGCTGATTGGAGGTTATATAAGCATGGGTGGGGCTTATAGACTTGTTGTCTTCATAGCAAGATAATTTTGTGTGTCCCCACCCCCGCCAATACATAGGCACACAGATGTCATTATCTATAGAATTTTTTCCCTTGGAATGGTCTATTTTTGCATGGTCAGATCTACTGTCTAGAAGATATAAGCATGATGTCCATGGTTGAGGAACCAAAAGGGAGTAAGGGAGAAGCTGGCAGTCTCACTGTTTAGACATTAGAATTTCCCTTGACCCCCCCAGTTTGTAACACTTCTCTTCCACAGTGCCTCCTATACCTCATAGTTGGTATCTCCAGAAAGACAACTTTCTGCCTCCTGCAAGGGTTCAGGACTAAAGGTCTCCTGGTTCTGTGAGGTGGTGGAGTAAACCTGAGGGTCTAATTGTTTCGAAGTAACCTTTCAAGGAATTCTCATGTTTTTAACTTCACACTTCATTTCCAACTTATGACATACTGCTGCCTATAATCACTGATCTTTTCCTAGGTTTTCTTTCATTTAGGGGTTTTGTTGCTGTTTGGTTCAAATGTGTTTGTTGGGATGGTTTCCCACTCATCTTGATTTTGGATTCTTTGGTGTTACTTCTGTCTGAAGCAGCATCCTTCAGTAAGCCTTGCTTTTATTCCTGTAGGGTGGCAACAACAAGGAGCAGCCGATACACAAAACTACTAGCGTTTGTGCATGGCTAGAGCTGGTGATGATTTTATAGTATCCTGGGCATTTCACATCCATAGAGTAGGAATTGGGCTCTGGACCACGTCCTTCTTCTCATGTTTCCTCTTCTCCTCTTTTGGAGAAGGATCAAGGAGATCCTTTGCAAGAGGCATGTTCTCATAGGGAGGTTTTCACTGCTGGAAATGCTCCTTTTTTCCACATTTTTCATGTTTTATTGTACTTACACTCAAATTTCACCATTAAATACTGAGCATAAGTATATGCTGGCCTTATGTCCAGATTTTTGAAATGCAAAGATAAATTGATGAATGGCTTTAACACTGTGATATAGTAGACACTGTAAAATACATTAAATAATTAGAGAACCTAGAAGGAAAGTAAAATTCTGTCTATATACATTTACCCATTTAGTGGCATAAATAAACTCTGTAGGGACAGGAAGACAGATATGACGCTTTGGGTTGCAGTTGGAGGAAAAACCCATTTGGGACTGAACTGAGAGGTCCTTGGTTGCTGGCAGAATCTCCCCTGACTTCAGACTTTAAACAAACTAGAGTTGTTTAAAGTCAGTTTTTTGATTGGTATACAAAAACCACTGAATTGTGTAAAATCCCTATTAGTCATGAGAAATAGAAGGAACAAGATTGATTAAGGAATTGGCACATGCCAATTTGAGTCATAGGGTCTGGCCAGTCAAAAGTCAGCAGGGCTGGCTAGAGGCTGAAAATCCATTGGATGGTGCAGTTCACTAATCTCAGTCTAGAGGTTACTACATTCCTCAGAAATTCTTGTTCTCCTAATAAGTTCCTAAAATGCTTTCCATAAGCAGGGTCTAGGTTCTGTATCTCAAATTGTCTTGCCTTTTGCTGATTCTCCTCTCTGCTGGCATGTAGGTTTCAGCTTTCTCTAAGTCTGATAATTCTTCCACTTTGTATTTCTCTTCTTCCTTTATTTCTTTACCTTCATTTTAGAGGAGCTCCTGGAGGAAACAGAATAATCCTCGCAGGGTGTTTTTCAAAAGGGTTCTTGAAATTTATGAGGCTGTCCCTGCTCTCTCCCTGGGGAAAACCACCCAAACCACATCTTGTCTCCTCAAGAGAGGGAATAAATGAAGACTTGGCATGCCATCTCAAAGGTTGCTGACACTGTGCTATGCTACTCCTTTGGTTGAGATTAAAGTATGGTAAAATATTTAACTTGTCAATTTGTTAAAAGTTAGTGTTGGTTGCTCAGTTGTGTCCGACTTTTTGTGACCCCATAGACTGTAGCCCACCAGTCATCTCTCCATTAAATTCTCCAGGCAAGAATACTGGAGTGGGTAGTCATTCCCTTCTCCAGGGGATCTTCCAGAGCCAGGGACTGAATCTGTGTCTCATGCATTACAGGCAGATTCTTTACCATCTGAGCCATCAGTCAAATGTTATGGACTGGCAAAAAAAAAAAAAAAGACCCTTGTATATGGTCTTTTTAAAAAATTGCTTCACAGCTACCAAATTAGTACAGTATTCTCCGGGATACTGGCCAGTATTCACCATAGTATTTCTAACTAAAACACAATACTCCTTCTCTAGAAATCTGATTCCAAGTGCAGTCTAATTAAATACTTTATTGTATGTCAGTTTTTCAAGTAGATTCACAGGTGTCCTATAGTGAACCAATGTCTTTTTTTTTTTTTCTCATTACTTTTTTTTATTTTTTTTAATTTTATTTTTTTTAATTTAAAAATCTTTTATTCTTACATGTGTTCCCAAACATGAACCCCCCTCCCACCTCCCTCCCCATAACATCTCTGTGGGTCATCCCCATGCACCAGCCCCAAGCATGCTGTATCCTGCGTCAGACATAGACTGGCGATTCAATTCTTACATGATAGTATACATGATAGAATGCCATTCTCCCAAATCATCCCACCCTCTCCCTCTCCCTCTGAGTCCAAAAGTCCGTTATACACAGCTGTGTCTTTTTTCCTGTCTTGCATACAGGGTTATCATTGCCATCTTTCTAAATTCCATATATATATGTTAGTATACTGTATTGGTGTTTTTCTTTCTGGCTTACTTCACTCTGTATAATCGGCTCCAGTTTCATCCATCTCATCAAAACTGAATCAAATGAATTCTTTTTAATGGCTGAGTAATACTCCATTGTGTATATGTACCACAGCTTTCTTATCCATTCATCTGCTGATGGACATCTAGGTTGTTTCCATGTCCTGGCTATTATAAACAGTGCTGAGATGACTGGAAGATATTTATTTAGTCATATTCCCCTGCCATTACATTTACCACTAGAGTTGTTTGGTTAACTCCACCCTGCGGTACCTATAAAACAAGCCTGACAGGCTGATAATCATTGTTTTTGAAGATTCCCAAGGTCCTGTGGACTTTTTTCTGCCTGCAAGTCTCAATTAATTGCACTTTTCCCAGGAGCCATTTATGTTAACATCAATAGACCTAACATTTGTATAACACACTGAAATTTGTATAACACATTAGAGTTCTTTTGCGTGTATTTTCTCAATGAACCAAGCTGTGCTCAATGACCTATTTTTTTTATGTTTCCTAATGAATCATTTGCATTTCTCCATTTAAGGATTTTAGTCACTTATCAAAAATGCCAATATTTATTGTTCATTATACATCCACAGCCTGCTTTGTTTCTAATGATCTTATTTCCCTTTCCTCTTTTATAATTGTTTTCCCAGGAATCCAACAAGATGGGAATGCAATACTTTAGTCTGATGAAGCTCTGCAGAAATAATGACCGAAAACAAACTGCTGCCAAATTTTATAGCTTTCTTATCCTAAAAAAACATCAGGCTATTGAGCTGAGCCAGAGTGCTCCCTATGCAGATATTATAGCTACAGTGGGACCAATGTTCCATAAAATGTGAAGGAAATCCAGAACATGCAGATTTATGTCATCACTGGAATTTCTGTATAGATTGTTCAGCTTAATGCAGAAGCCGTCTGGAAGCAGCTGAAGGTCTGATCCATTTCATAGATAGGTTGAGCTCATATTTCATAGATAGATAGGTTGAGCCCATATTTCCTCTTTGTAAGTTCAGAATAATCATAGGCATAATTAGAAACCTATATGCTTCCAGAAATAATTGTAGCTAAGTAATATTTTTAACTTGGTTGACTTGAATGCATATCATTTACCATTTCCTTGATTTGAATGTTGCATTTAGGATACATTTTAAAAATACTTTGTGTATTCAAGGATTTTTATAAAGTGGATTATTTACTTAAATTTTATAACAATAATTATTAATTATTAATAAACATTAGTAATTAATAATTAACACTTTCTTATTTCTCCACAATAATTTATTTGATTATAATACATATCACTCTTGGTTTGATATAATGCCTTGGCTTTTAATCTAGTATCTTAATCGAAGAGTTATAAAATTTTTCTTAGTCTCAAGTTATATGAGTCTAATATAATATGGCTTTAGTCTAATTATAGTCCATGCAACCTGTTTATTTACTATTAACGATTATTATGGCTATCATTTATGTATCAGCAAAACTAACATTAGAAAAAATTAACGGATGCTTATTCAACATGTTGTTTTCAGCTATAATTCAAGTAAAGATAACTAAAATAAATGTTCTTTACATGGTGTATACTGAGCATTTTTGACATTAAAACCAAAGCTTTTCTTTCTTAGTTGAAGTTTGAGTTAAGAGATTTTCATGTAATGCTCTGTGAGCTCCATACTATTGTATCTGGAATTATGCTACAGACTAAATTCTAAATGGCCCCTGTGAATGTATTAACTGTAAGTTTTAGATGTCAAAATTGCCTTTTTAAAAATTTCCTTTAATTTTTAATTAACACACGAAAGATCGACTTTTTTATTTCAGTGCACAGTTAATGAATTTTACAGGTATAGATTCCTGTGAGCACCATCAGAACCAGGGTGCCAAAAAAATCCCTTGTACTAACCCTTCATAGTCACACCCTTCCCCCATTCTAACTCCTGGTAACTACTCTTCTACATGACTATAGTTTTACTTTTTAAGAATGTCATACAAATGGAATTATATAGTAAGTAACCTTTTTTCAGACTGACTTCTTGCATTCTATCTTTGAGATTAGTACAAATTATAGCATGTATCAGGGGTTCAATCCTATGTATTGTTAAGTAGTAGTCTGTTGTCAGGATATACCACAGTTTATGTATCCATTTACCCGCTGAAGGACATTTATATTGTTTAACAATTAAAAATAGAGCTGCTGTATATACCTGTGTACAGTTTTTGTGTGACTATAAGTTTCTAATTTTCTAAGGTAAATATCTAGGCCTGGGTTGTATGGCCAGTGCATGTTTAACTTTATAAGAAACTAACAAATTATTTTCCAGATGTACCTTTTTGCATTCCTATTAGAAATGTATGTGAGTTCCAGTTGACTTTTTGTTTACTTTTTTATTTTGAGATAACTGTAGGTTCACATGAACTTGTGAAAAACAATACGGATCCTGTATACCCTTCATCCAGTTTCCCCAATGGTAACATCTTACATATTTATAGTACAGTATCAGGGAAACTGACATTGATACAGTCTACTCACCTTATTCATATCTCACCAGTTTTACATGCACTCATTTGTTTGTGTGTGTTTAGAATGAATGTGTTCGTTCAGTTGTGTCCGACTCTTTGCGACCCCGTGGACTCCTGGTGGACTCCCCACCAGGCTTCTCAGTCCATGGAATTTTCCAGGCAAGAGTACTGGAGTGGGTTGCCATTTCCTTCTCCAGGGGATCTTCCCAACCCAGGGCTCAAACCCGGGTCTCCCGCACTGCAGGCAGACGCTTTACCATCTGAGCCCCCTGTGTGTATTTAGTTCTATGCAACTGTATTACATAGGTGGCTTCATGTGACCACCACCATAGTCAAGAAATAGAACAGTTCTTTCACAGGAATCACCTGTGTTACTTTTTTGTAGCTACTGCCACTTCCTTCCGTACTTTCCTCCCTAGCCCCTGAAGACCTTTAGCCTGTTCTCCATCTTTATAATTTTGTCATTAATATAGTTGACTTTTGCAGGTTAATTTTATACCCTGTTACAGTTACAGTTCAGTCACTCAGTCATGTCCGACTCTTTGTGACCCCATGAACCACAGCACGCCAAGCCTCCCTGTCCATCACCAACTCCCGGAGTTCACTCAAACTCATGTCCATTGAGTTGGTGATGCTATCCAACCATCTCATCCTCTGTCGTCCCCTTCTCCTCATGCCCTCAATCTTTCCCAACATTAGGGTCTTTTCAAATGAGTCACCTCGTCGCATTCGGTGGCCAAAATATTGGAGTTTCAGCTTCAAACATCAGTCCTTCCAATGAATACCCAGGACTGATCTCTTTTAGGATGGACTGGCTGGATCTCCTTGCAGTCCAAGGGACTCTCAAGAGTCTTTTCCAACACCACATTTCGAAAGCAATTCTTCGGCACTCAGCTTTCTTTATAGTACAATTCTTACATCCATACATGACCACTGGAAAAACCATAGCCTTGACTAGACGGATCTTTGTTGACAAGGTAATGTCTCTGGTTTTTAATATGCTGTCTAGGTTGTCATAATTTTCCTTCCAAGGAGTAAGCGTCTTAATTTCATGGCTGCAATCACCATCTGCAGTGATTTTGGAGCCCCCCAAAATTAAGTCAGCCACTGTTTCCACTGTTCCCCATCTATTTGCCGTGAAGTGATGGGACCGGATGCCATGATCTTCGTTTTCTGAATGTTGAGCTTTAAGCCAACTTTTTCAGTCTCCTCTTTCACTTTCATCAAGAGGCTCTTTAGTTCTTTGCTTTCTGCCATAAGGGTGATGTCGTCTGCATATCTGAGGTTATTGATATTTCTCCCAGCAATCTTGATTCCAGCTTGTACTTCTTCCAGCCCAGCATTTCTCATGATGAGCAGGGTGACAATATACAGCCTTGACATACTCCTTTTCCTATTTGGAACCGGTCTGTTGTTCCATGTCCAGTTCTAACTGTTGCTTCCTGACCTGCATACAGGTTTCAAGAGGCAGGTCAGGTGGTCTGGTATTCCCATCTCTTGAAGAATTTTCCACGGTTTATTGTGATCTACACAGTCAAAGGCTTTGGCACAGTCAATAAAGCAGAAATAGATGCTTTTCTGGAACTCTGTTGCTTTTTCAATGATCCAGCGAATATTGGCAATTTGGTCTCTGGTTCCTCTGCCTTTTCTAAAACCAGCTTGAACATCTGGAAGTTCACGGTTCACTTATTGCTGAAGGCTGGCTTGAAGAATTTTGAGCATGACTTTACTAGCATGTGAGATGAGCACAATTGTGTAGTAGTTTGAGCATTCTTTGGCATTGCCTTTCTTGGGGATTGAAATGAAAACTGACCTTTTCCAGTCCTGTGGCCACTGCTGAGTTTTCCAGATTTGCTGACATATTGAGTGCATCACTTTCACAGCATCATCTTTTAGGATTTGAAATAGCTCAACTGGAATTCCATTACCTCCACTAGTTTTGTTTGCAGTGGTACTTCCCAAGGCCCACTTGACTTCACATTCCATGATGTCTGGCTTTAGGTGAGTGATCATACCATCGTGATTATCTGGGTTGTGAAGATCTTTTTTGTATAGCTCTTCTGTGTATTCTTGCCATCTTGTGACCTTGCTAAACTCACAAACTACTTTTAGAACTTTGTATTTTGTAGATTCCTTGGGATTTTTTACAGACTATCATGACTGCAAATAGGGACAGTTTCATCTCCTTCTTTCTAATCTATTCCCAGTGCTCATTCCTTCTTGCACATTCACCATTAAATATGATGTTAGATATAGTTTGTTTTGTATGATGGGTAAGGGTGGGGTAGTGGTGGGTTTGGGCATGTGTCAGTAATTTTTTCAGGTTGAGGATATTCCTTTTTATTCCTAATTTGCTGAGAGGTGTTTGTTTGTTTTTATCATAAGTAGGTATTGAATTTTTGTATATTCACAGTATTATGGAACCAATACCATTATCTAATTTTAGAACAGTTTCATCATCCAAAAAGCAATTCTGTACTCATAAGCAATGACTCCTCATCCCTCCTTCCCCTCAACTCTTGGCAACAACGAATCCACTTTTTGTTAGTCATATAATATATGGCCTTTTTCACTTAGCATAATGTTTATCTATGTTGTAGAATGTATCTGTACTTCATTCCTTTTAATGGCTAAATTAATATTCCATTATATGGATATGCATTTTGTTTATCCATTCATCAGTTGATAGACGTGGCTTGTTTCCATTTTGTTGTTGTTGTTTCCATTTTTTATTATTATGAATAATGTTGCTCTGAACAAGAGTTTGTAAGTTATAAGTTTTTCGTATACATGTTTTCTCTTTCTTGGATATATACGTAGGAGTAGAATTTCCAGGTCAAATGATAATTTTATGTTTAACTATTAAAGGAATTTGGAGAAGGAAATAGCAACCCACTCCAATATTCTTGCCTAGAGAATCCCGTGGACAGAGGATCCTGGTGAGCCGCTGTCCATAGGGACGCACAGAGTCAGACACGACTGGAGCGACTTAGCATGCATGCATGCATTGGAGAAGGAAATGGCAACCCACTCCAGTATTCTTGCTTGGAGAATCTCAGGGACACAGGAGCCTGGTGGGCTGCCGTCTATGGGGTCGCACCGAGTCGGACACGACTGAAGCGACTTAGCAGCAGCAGCAGTGTTAAAGGAATTATCAAACTGTTTTACGAAATATCTGTGCCTTTTTACATTTCTATCAACAATGTATGAGTTCCAATTTCTCTATATTTTCACCAGTACTTGTTATTGCCCCTTTTTTTATTACAGCTATCCTAGTGAGTTTTAAGTAATATCCCATGGTTTTGATTTCCATTTTCCTAATAACTAATGATGTTAAGCATCTTTCCATATGAATTTGCTAGCATTTTGTTTAGGATGTTTGTATCTGTGTTCATGAGGGATATTTTTCTGTATTTGTCTTTTCTTGTACTGTCTTTTGCTGATCTTGGGATCAGTATGGTACTGACCTCATAAAAATTACTTGGAAATTGTTTCTTCCTATTTTATTTTTCTGTGAAAAGACTATGTAGAATTTTTACTATTTCCTCTTTAAGTGTTTGGTAGAATTAACCCATGAAACCATCTGGATCTGGAGATTTATATTTTAGAAGGTTTTAAACTATGAGTTTAATTTTTTAAATAACTGTAAGGCTATGCAGTTGTCTATTTCATTTTGGGTGAGTTTTCCTGGTTTGTGGTTTCCAAAGAATTGTTCCATTTCATCTAAATTGTGTACAGTTTTTTGGAGTGTTCTCTGATTTTCCTTTTAATATCTGCAGGGTCCATAGTAATAACCCCTCTTCATTCTAGATAATGTTAATTTCTGTCTTTTTTCTTTTCAGTCATATTAGGGGCATATTAATTTTATTGGTCTTTTCAAAGCTTTTGGTTTCATTGACTTTCTCCTTTGCTTTTCTTTTTTCAATTTCATTGATTTCTACTGTGATATTTATTATTTCCTTCCTGAAGCTTGGTTTGAGTTTATTTTTTTCTTGTTTTTTAGTTTTATTAAGGTAGAAGCTTAATTGATTTGGGACCTTCCTTCTTTAAACATTTAATGCTATTTGTTTCCATCCAAGCGCTGCTTTAAGTTGCATTGCACTAATTTCGATAAGTTGTATTTTCAGTTTTATTCAGTTCAAAATATATTCTAATTTTCCTTGAAACTTCCCCTTTAACCTGTGGATTATTTAGAAGTATGTTGTTTAATTTTCAAGGGAGAATTTCCTGTTACCTTTATGTAGTTATTCTATTCATTATGGTCTGAGAACATGCTTTAAATGATTTTGATTCTTTTAAATTTATTAATGTTTGTTTTATGATCTAGTATGGGGTCTGTCTTGAAAACAATATGTTCTGTAGTTGATAGGTGGAGTGTTCTATAAATATCAGTTGAACCTAGTTGTAATAGTGCTTTTCAGTTCTTCCGTATCCTAGCTTATTTTCTGTCTACTAATTCTACTGAGTACAGAAAAAGGAGTGTTTGTGTCTGCAGCTATGATTGTGAATCTGTTTCTCCATGCAGTTCTTTTTTTTTAATTTTTATTTTTACTTTATTTTTCTTTACAATACTGTATTAGTTTTGCCATACATTGACATGAATCAGCCACGGGTGTACATGAGTTCCCAATCCTGAACCCCCCTCCCACCTCCCACCCCATATCATTTCTCTGGATCTTCCCCATGCACCAGCCCCAAGCATCCTGTATCCTGTATCGAACATAGACTGGCAATTCGTTTCTTCCATGATAGTATACATGTTTCAATGCCATTCTCCCAAATCATCCCACCCTCTCCCTCTCCCACAGAGTCCAAAAGTCCGTTCTATACGTCTGTGTCTCTTTTGCTGTCTCGCATACAGGATTATCATTACCATCTTTCTAAATTCCATATATATGTGTTAGTATACTATATTGGTGTTTTTCTTTCTGGCTTACTTCACTCTGTATAATAGGCTCCAGTTTCATCCACCTCATTAGAACTGATTCAAATGTATTCTTTTTAATGGCTGAGTAATACTCCATGGTGTATATGTACCACAGCTTTTTTATCCATTCATCTGCTGATGGACATCTAGGTTGTTTCCATGTCCTGGCTACTATAAACAGTGCTGCGATGAACACTGGGGTACTTGTGTCTCTTTCAATTCTGGTTTCCTCAGTGTGTATGCCCAGCAGTGGGATTGCTGGGTCATAAGGCAGTTCTATTTGCAATTTTTTAAGGAATCTCCACACTGTTCTCCATAGTGGCTGTACTAGTTTGCATTCCCACCAACAGTGTAAGAGGGTTCCCTTTTCTCCACACCCTCTCCAGCATTTATTGCTTGTAGACTTTTGGATTGCAGCAATTCTGACTGGTGTGAAATGGTACCTCATTGTGGTTTTGATTTGCATTTCTCTGATAATGAGTGATGTTGAGCATCTTTTCATGTGTTTGTTAGCCATCCGTATGCAGTTCTGACAGGTTTTGCTTCATGTATTTTGAAGCTCTTCTACAATTATTTACAATTATTATATCTTCCTGGTGAAGTAACCCTTTTATTTTTGTATAACGAGTCCTTTGTCTCTGGTAATTTTATTTTCTTTGAAGTCTACATTTTCTTATATTAAGCCATTCCAGCTCTCCTTTGATTCGTATTACAGTGTATCTTTCCCCATATTTTACTTTTAGCCTACCTATATCATTCTTTAAACTGAGTTTCTTGTGGAAAGCATCTAATTAAGTCACTTTTCAAGTCCATCCTGATAATTTCTGTTTAGTTACATTTAATGTAACTATTGACATGTTTGGATTTAGATCTACCATCATATTATTTGTTTACTATTTGTTTCTTCTATTTCTCACTTCTGTTTCCTCCTTTCTTGCCTTCTTTTGGAATACTTGAACTTTGTTTTAGAATTCCATTATAATTTATCTTTTTTTTTTTTACTATATCTTTTGTTGTAGATATTTTTAAATGGTAACTCTAAGGATTCAAAATTAAATTCTTAAATTTTCACACTACTTAGAATCAATATTTTACCACCTTGAGTGAAGTATAGAAACTTTGTATCATTTAAGTTCCTTTAGACTTCCTACTTTATATTGTAATCATAATTGTTTTATATATTACATCTATCTACATTGAAAACCCACTAGACAGTGTTATGATTTTTGCTTTCAACTGTCAGACATATTTTTAAAAATTCAAGAGGAGAATAGTCTATTAAATTTACCCAAATGTTTATCATTCTTATTGTCCTTTTCTTCCTGATGTTCTAACTTTCCTTCTAATATAATTTCCCTTCTGTTTGAAGAATTTTCTTTCACAGTTCTTTTAGAGCAGGTCTGCTGAAGATAAATTTTTTATCTTACCTTTATCTTAGAATGTTTTTTACTTTTATTCCTGATGGATATTTTTGCTGTGTGTAGAATCCTGGTTGACTGCTCTTTTCTCTCAGCAATATAAAATTCTTGTTCCATTTTTCTCCTGCTCTTCATGGTTTCAGTTGAGAAATTCACAGTTATTCAAATCATTATTCCTGTGTAAATAACACATCATTTTTTTCTGATTGCTTGCAAGATTTTTCTTTATTCTTAGTTTTCAGTAGTAACCAGAATTATCATTTTTTTAATTATTATCCTTATAATGATTTAGTTCATCCTCTTTGGGGTTCACCAGAAGGCTGGAGACTGTAGCTTTATTTACTCCGCTCTGTTTTCCTGCCTTCTTCCCACAGCTGCACCTGCATCTGGACCCAAACGGTGGGAGGAACAGAGAGAGACACAACACAAATACCAGCAGAGGCTCACACTCTCAGGCCCACAGCTACTCTGACTGGAGAAGTTCTTCCTCCCTCAGGGTTTTAGAGACCTATGGGTCCCAGATGTCACAGCCACCACGGCAGGATTCTCTAGGACTGGGTCATGAGATAATGAAGAAAAGATTAGAAAATAAAAGTAAAATTATTCCCCTCACTCACCTTGAGCACTAGGGGTCTCTTTTCCTAACCCTCAAGCCAGAACTAGGCATTTTCTCTGTGTTGATCCCCCAATTCCAGATTTGGGGCTACCTTGAGACCAGGCTGGAAGAAGCACAAGCTGGAATCAAGATTACTGGGAGAAATACCAATAACCTCAGATATGCAGATGACACCACCCTTATGGGAGAAAGCGAAGAGGAACAAAAAAGCCTCTTGATGAAAGTGAAAGAGGAGACTGAAAAAGTTGTCTTAAAGCTCAACATTCAGAAAATGAAGATCATGGCATCCGGTCCCATCACTTTGTGGGAAATAGATGGGGAAACAGTGGAAACAGTGTCAGACTTTATTTTGGGGGGCTCCAAAATCACTGCAGATGGTGATTGCAGAGATGAAATTAAAGACGGTTACTCCTTGGAAGGAAAGTTATGACCAACCTAGATAGCATATTCAAAAGCAGAGAGATAACTTTGCCAACAAAGGTCTGTTTAGTCAAGGCCATGGTTTTTCCAGTGGTCATGTATGGATGTGAGAGTTGGACTGTGAAGAAGGCTGAGCGCCAAAGAATTGTTGCTTTTGAACTGTGGTGTTGGAGAAGACTCTTGAGAGTCCCTTGGACTGCAAGGAGATCCAACCAGTCCATTCTAAAGGAGATCAGTCCTGGGTGTTCTTTGGAAGGAATGATGCTAAAGCTGAAACTCCAGTACTTTGGCCACCTCATGTGAAGAGTTGACTCATTGGAAAAGACTCTGATGCTGGGAGGGATTGGGGGCGGGAGGAAAAGGGGATGACAGAGGATGAGATGGCTGGATGGCATCACCGACTTGATGGGCGTGAGTTTGAGTGAACTCTGGGAGTTGATGGTGGACAGGGAGGCCTGGCGTGCTGTGATTCGTGGGGTCACAAAGAGTCGGACACGACTGAGCAACTGGACTGAACTGAACTGAGACCAGGCTAGGGGATACCAGAGGAAGCAAAATTGGTAAACTAGTCAGTGGTGTGTCAAATTCTATCCTTCTACCCCATTTTGCCTGCTAGTATTTTCAGAGTCCTCGAAAATGCTGCTACATGCATTTTCTTCAGGTTTATTGTGGCATTCAGTGGGAGGAATGTGCTTACCAAGAACTGGAACCAGAAATGCTTTTGAAAGTAAACAAATTTAAGTATTTCTCAATTTGTACAAAACAAAAAGCAAAACTACTAGTTTCTTTTGAATAATTCATTTTGTGTTTAAAATCCTCATTGCTTACAATTTCTATTGTAACTAAACATTGGCTATCTTCTTCTCAATCACATGCTTTATGTTGCTGAGGAGTCTTTGCTAGCTAACACCATCCCAGAGAACAGTAACATGCATAGAGATCCTCTCCCTTTTGGGGGGTGAAGTTCCTTGTGAATATTTCTGGAAAATGTAGTCTTCTAAGTATCAAGGAAAAAAACATGAGGACAGACAAAAAATATTTTTAAATGAGGATTTCAGAAATTATCTCCTGATAAACAAACAGTAATTACATGGCTTCCTTTGGTTTTGCTTTAAGTGTAAGTAAGTCACTTATATTATTTAGGTGGGCTTTACAGCAGATAAAATGTTTCATCAATTAACTTGCTAATTTAGCATTAGGTTTTTGTTTTTTAGACAGCAGGCCTTAATTCACATGGCTTTTTCGACTACAATTTCCTATTCTTACTACAATTGCTCTGTCATATTTTTCCACGAAGCATAATATAATATGGCCATCTGATAGAAGAATTCAGTTTAAATGAATGAGAGGAAAATATAACCAATGCCAAAAAATTTATAGGTATTTTTTGCAAAATTATATGTATTGTTACAGAATAATGGATTTACCACAAATCAGAGCTACAAAAAAAGATTTAACTGAAAAGTAACAGTTCACTTAAAACAATTATTTCTTATTATATATAGTATATTATAAATATTAACTATTTCTTACCAGGCCAGTATTGCAGAGTCATGATATGAAGTCAGAGAATTCACTTTACAAATACTTCTCTAGAAAAGTCAGCTTAGGGTGAAGGGTACCAAGTTAAGCCTTGCCAAGAGTAGACAGAGACTTAAGGACTTAGGAATTTTAGAGACTAGGATAACATCTGACTTCATGTTCTATAGAAACTAGGGCTTGGCACAATGCGTGCCTACTCTTTCATTTACCTAGTCAATATTTATTGAGCATGTGATATGTGTCAGGCATCATCTAAGCAACGGGAATATGGCAAGAGATAAAACAAAGTCCCCACCTTCATGGAGTGTACATTCTGGTGGGGGTAATAATGAAAGACTACAAATAGTAAAAATTTAATATGGTGGTGAAATACAGCAAAACTAGGGCAGAGGAAGTAAAGGAGGAGGGAGTCACTATTTTCTTTAGGGTGGTCAAGAAAGGCCTGGCTTTCCTGGTGGCTCACTGGTAAAGAATCCACCTGCCAGTGTAGGAGACAGGTCTGGGTCAGGAAGATCTCCTGAAGAAGGAAATGGCAACCTGCACCAGTATTCTTGCCTGGAAAATCCCATGGACAGAGGATCCTGGCGGTCTGTAGTCCATGGGATCGCAAAAGAGCTGGACACGATTTAGCAACTAAACAACTGGAAGAACTGAGGGATGGTTTGAGTAAAGGAGTTACTGATCAGATAGTTAGGGCTGGTTCTGAAGGAGGGAGCACCTACCCACTGCACCCAGCTTCCCACACATAGAGCAGATAAGAATCCAGGCCCAGAGAGTGAGTAACTTTATCTAAAGTTACAGGACTAGAAGTGGAAGGGCTAGGCAGAGTCGCCTTTTCTAGGCTTTTCCCACTTGTTTTTTCTCTTCTTCCCTATGACAGTAGATGGAAGACACAGAGGGGAAAGGTGTATAATGAACACTTATTTTAGGTTGTGATTGTTTTTATCTTTCCATCTTTCTGATGATTCACCATCTTAATACCTCAAAGAAAAACATTTTTTGTTTTCAGATATTTAAGATTCTTACTATCATTTTCCTAAGTAGTCTGAGTACTGTTCGCATTAAATACTCAGGGGTACTTGAGTGAAAATATTCTTCAACGAATTAGGATCAAATGACTATTTAAGACCACCATGTGACAAGAAGTGAGTTTGGTATCAACATCCCATGTCACAGATGAGAAAACTGAGGCCCAGAGAGGTGACAGGACTCGTCCAGGGTCACACAACCTGTCAGTGAGCCAACATGCTCTGGCCAGGTGCCACCACCGGTTCTAAGTACAGGCCGGTGTGGAAGTGGGAGAGGCCACCCCTATTCGGCGCATGCTGTCATCGCCGCTCCCGAAATCTCTGGGAGCAAGATGCTAACTATCTCTTTAAGAAGGAAAGTGAAGACTGGGCGCTTACGCAGCTGCCGGCGAGCCGCCGACTGGCTGGTCCCCTGCATCCACCTCACCCTCCCTGTCCCTCCCTCCCTCCCGGCAGCCCCAGCCCCGGCGAGCACCCAGCTAGCCGCCTCCAGCAGGGGCTCCGGAGAGCAGTTCGGCGGCCTGGGCAGGGCAGCCGAAGCCATGGAAGCCTCCGCAGGTGATGACAGGGACCTCCGGGGACCACCGCCCCAACGCTGCCGCCGCGCCCAAAGTGCCAAGTGAGGGTGGGGGAAGGGGAGGCGCGGGGGAGCGGCCAGAGTGCCCAGCGGTCAGCCAGCCCTCCCGGCTTTTCGGGCTGCGGCGGCCCAGCTGTCAGCGGCGGGGGGACTCGACGGCCCCGGTCCCCGCCCACGCTCACCCGCCCCTGTCTGTCTGTTTTCCCCACCGCCGCAGGTTGCTGATTTGGGCCAGGCAGCTGCAGCAGCGACTGCAGAGGCGCTGCGCCAAGCCGGGCCGGAGCGGTGAGAGCCGCCGGCGGGGCTGCGGAAGGCGAGTGGACTCAGGTGAGGAGGCCTCGGCGGAGCCAGGAGGGGGGCCGCGTGTGCTGCACCGCTGCGGGCTGCGGGCGGGGGCCGCTCGCTGCGGTAGAATCCCTCAGAGGGCACCAGCCGCGGAGGGGTTAACAGTGACTCATTCTTACCCTCCCTTCATTTCCCTACACCCTTCTAAGCGCCCCACCACCGCCACCACCTTGAAATTCACCAGTTAGAGGATGCTGGTAGCAGGAGAAAAGATGCCTGAAGTGGGCGATTTTAGGGGATTTTAGGGACCACCCCGTTTCTATTTGTCTTCCTGTTCCAGCATTTGGCAAACACTTAAGCCTTTTTCCTTTCTGGAGGAGGAAGGAGCAAGGGTACCTGACGGTGGGGGGAGGATGGAACCTCAAACCCAGCCCAAGGTCAAGTGCCAATGACTGCTTCCTTCCCTTATTCCCCCCCTGAGAAGAATCAAGGCCCTGTGGTAGATTTGGGAAAAAATGCCCCTGACCCCTAGAGTAGGAGCTCTGAGCCTCAGTCTCCCTGGAGCTTCCTTGAGATGTGATAATTTCTCCTGCTGCTCCTCAGCCGGGAGCTGGGCTGTTGGAACACCAACTAGCCAGAGGAGTCCCACATTCCCTCCCTCACCCCTGCAGTCTGATTAAGAGGCCTGTTTCCTCCGCCCTCTCTGTCCATCTGGAGGTGGGATAGGCTAGAGTTGTTTCCCCAAGGAAGGTGATCTCTGTAGGCAGGGAAAGGGAGGGAAGGTGCCAGAGATTGGGGTTCTTGATGTCCCTTAGCCTGCTCAGAGGCCCCAAGTAGCCATCTTAAAATCCTTTAGGCGTGGGTGTCTGTCTGCTTGTCTGTTAAATGCAGGAGTTGGATTAGATGGTCTGTACGATTTTAATATGCCATTCAAGCAGCTCTTACATGTCAGGGGGATATCTCTATTCAAAGCAATCTAGAATTTAAACTTAGGTCTATGAAATAATTGGGGTTTCCTCAGTTGATCTCTTTAAACTCAGGACTTCTCTAGGAAAGCATTGACTGTTGGGCCTTGTAGAACTGGAGGCGTCAGACAGTCCTGTATTGTCATCTTCATGCCATCACTGGAATGACCTTTGTCAAGCTACTTCCCTCTACCAAGCTTCAGTTTCCTCATCTGTAAATCTGGGAAGAATTTCTCAGAGGGTTGATGTGAAGACTGAATGAGACCTATATGAAAGAACTGAAAATACTGCCTGTACTTGGCACATAGTAGGTTCTCAGGGAT
Source organism: Budorcas taxicolor (assembly GCF_023091745.1). Lineage (NCBI taxonomy): Eukaryota > Metazoa > Chordata > Mammalia > Artiodactyla > Bovidae > Budorcas > Budorcas taxicolor. Next base: position 59,633,723 of record NC_068922.1, on the reverse strand, counting down.
GTGGAACTTGGGAGGTAGACTGGAGGAAGAGGGGAGGGGTGGCTCCTCTTAGTTCTGTGCTTTCTCGCCTCCCCTCCAGTCTCTTCCACATCCTTATAGATGGTTCCCTGCCAGGGGATAATGTGTGCTGGAGTGGGCTGGGCTGCCAGGCTGAGGGGCCTAGGAAACAAGCAGGAGGTACAAACATTTCCGCTGCAAGGATGCTGACATCATTCCAGCAAACGGTGGTCCCAAGGAGGCACATGTAGCCCAGCACTGGGTTTGGAAAATGTTGGCATCAAAGAGCAGAGTCCCTTAGGGAACAGAAGCATCAAAATCTTATGTGCTGACGGGGAGGCAGAGACCAAACCTTCCTGTTTTCACCTGGATCCCACTCCTGCTCCCTTGCGCTCCAGGAGTCTCTCATTAGAATCTCCATGAGATAAGGAGGTCAAGACTTTGGTGTCTGTATTTCCTATTCTTTACCGTCCCTCCTGCTGTCCTGTTCAGCCTTACATTCACCCTTTCTTATTGCAGTTTATTCCACAGATACTTTCTGCCTCTTGACAGCATGATAAAGAAGGCTCCCCATAAGGGTAGTGCAGGGCATTTTGCTGCTGCACCATTTGGGCCATAAGAAATTATTTCCCCAACTCCACTACATCCCCATTAGTTTGTGAGCTCCTCCCGGCAGAGGCCTGGACTTTTTTGTCTCTATGTCTTCAACCTCTAGCCCATGGCTAGGCATAAAGCAGGTCCTCAGTAAGTGCTGGGTCAAATAACACTTTGAGGAAATTATGTCCCTAAACCAACTAGGTCAGAGAGAAACTGTGGGAGTGTGTTGACAGTGTAGGGAAAAGCATTGTTAAGTATAGTACTGTGCCAATTGTTGGTTGTCATTATTATTGCTCTTACTATTGCTATTGCCAGTGGCCAACAGTTGTTTCACCTTCTCCCTGAGTCAGGCTTGCAGGAACTAGATGTGCCTTGGGGAGTGATGATGTTGACAAACAGGTGGTTCTGGCTGGTGAAAGATGAGCATAAAGAGAAAAAAATTGGGAGGAGAGTGATTCCAGCCTCTTCTTGTATTTCGGGGAAGGAGCAGATAAGGAGAATCAAACAAGTCAAAATGGACAAGTAGCAAAAAATCAGGAGACTCAGGTCCCAGGTCTTGTTCTACTACCGCTGCACTGAGTGACCTTGGGCCAATCATAGCTCCTCTCAGGACCTCTAGTTCCCCAGGTATAACATGAGAAGACATGATCCTGAAGCTTGCTTCTGCTTATGACATTTTGTCAAGTGGATTTTGTTAAATAAAAATTAGACAACTGTTATTACTCTGAGTATTATTTATGGAATAGCAGACCATTACCTATTTCAGGTAATCCTTGTAACAGATTATATTGATGTGAAAGTTAAAGAGTCTGAGGCTTAGAGAGAGTGACTTTCCTAAGGCTACAGAGCTCAAAGTGGCAGAACTGTTATCCGACACCTGGTCTATCTGAGTCGAAAGGTTTTGCTACCTCCGCTTCTAGTCACTGTCAGATGTGTGTACACTTGTAACTGTGCCTAGGGCTTTGGAGAAGGGAAAGCTGTGAAGGATTCGTGACAAAAGATCAGGCATTTCCCCAAAGGGACTGTTGCGGGGGAACTTGCTGGGTTGACGAGTGTGTAAGTTAGTGCTGTAAAGTCATCCTTGCAGTGCAAGCTCGGCTTTGCTGATGAGCGGCCAGTGCCCCTTTATCAAGGAGAATGGCGGGAGTGAATGACAGTCATGACAGGCACACGTTTTGAGCTCCTCCTAGGTCCTGTGCTCTGTTTTACCCAGGTTCACTTACTCTTCAAATAATCCTATTATGTAGGCTTAGACTTTAATCTTACCCATTTTACAAGTGAGGAAGCCAGGGCAGTAAGACAAAGGATCTTGCCCAGAGTTAGTTAGACAGCTAAGTTGTGGTAGAACCAGAAACAGTTTATCTGAGAGTTGAAAGAACTGCTTTTAGTCGGAGCCTTCTCACTGAAGACAGCGTGACTTTGGGTTAGCCAGTTTCTCTCTGCATGTCCTAAATGCACTGGATGCCTCTATGACTCTAAAGGGCCTAAATGCGGCCTTGTCCCAGAACAAGAGTGGAGGGGTTTCCTTGTCTGGCTAAACATGGATCAGCCTTTGCTTATTATTTATTTATCAGGCCCTAGACCAAGCACATAGGATACAGAAAAGAGTAAGAGGCGATCCCTAATTTCAAGAAGCTCACAGCTAATAGAGGGAGACAAATATCTAAGCCTGTGGGTATGGTTGGACCATCTAGGAGCTGTGATAACACTGATGTGAATGTAATGGGACAGGGAGAAAAGGATGGCCTCTTCCTCTTCTCAAGAAGACTTTAAAGAAATGATGCCATTTTCTGCGTTAAATTTGTGTGTAATAGTGATAATAATAAATGTTCTAACCAGATTAGGATGTTTCCAAGGAGTTTTTGACTCTTGACTGCAGCAACCCAAAAAGTGGCCACAATCTGAGGGACCATCCCAACTCACTCTGTGGCTCGGTTCCAAAGGAACCATCCATTTGTCTCAGGGAGCCTGGAACCCTCCCTGTCAGCAGAGGCCTCTAGAAGCAGGACTCTGAGGCACCTCTTGGAAAGCCTGTCTAGTGCCTATAACCATCCAGTAGGCTCGGGGACTTCTTCCTCACGTCATTATTCCACCTATTCAGAGCACCTGACACCTGGAGAGGTGAAGGCATTTACCCAAGATTACTCAGCAAGGCTGGGGTCGGGACTCTGGCCTTATGGGGACTGCATTTCTGAGCCATAAGGGTATCTTTCTACATCTAGGTCACTAGGAACCTAAGGGGCCGTTTCTTCATTTGATGAGCAGCTCACACCGAGTAGAGGTTTGATGCAGATGATGTGAAACAAAGGGCCCTTAGAGAGAGGAGGCCTGTGTTCCCAGGCTGCTTTGTACTGCCTGATGAACAGGTATTTATGAAGTGTTTGTCATATGCTAGCACCTCTGAACTGAGGTGCTGAGCCAACCAAAAGGGAACATCTGGGAAGCAGCCTGGTACAGTGGAAAGAGCAAGCGCCGAGGGGCCAGGAGACTGACCTCAGCTCTGCCAGGACTCCCTGGGTGGCCTGAGGCAAGGCTCTTTGCTTTTCCACACCTGCAAAATGATAGGCAGAGGTGATCTCTTCAAGCACTGACTGGTTAACAATTCTGCAACACTTTCTTCTGTTCTAGAACCACTTTAAGGGGTACAAGAGTGGATAGAATACAGATAACTGTAAACTGAGGAAGTATGAGGTAAATATAACTAGAGGTATGAACACATGCTCTGTGGGTTTGCTGGAAGGAAAGAGTTTGGGAAGGGCTCAGTTCAAAAGCTACCTCTTCAAAGATAGGATGAGATGCGGATCAAGGTGGGGGGGTTTTGAACCATGAGGAGTAGCAGAAACATGCTTTCATTCTGCACAGGAAGGCTGTATAGCAGAGCAATGGTCCTCAGACAGATTTCAAAGATCAGGACATTTGAGAATCTATCCTAGGTTGGCCAACTTTTTACTCTGCCGAATAAGGACAAATAATACTCGCTCTATTTATTATTACAGTCATATAGAGAGAAAAAGAACATTTTAATACCTTTATTCCCAAAGTAAGAAGGCTATATAAAATCAGAAAAAAAAATGATTCCTTCAAATCAAATGCATTTTGCTTTATTTAAAAACTCACTGCAGGGATTTCCCTAATGGTCCAGTGATGAAGACTCCAAACTCCCAATGCAAGGGGCCTGGGTTCAATCCCTGGTCAGGGAATAGGATCTCACATGCCACAACTAAGACCCAGTACAGCCAAATAAATAAATATAAATATATTTTTTTTAAGTCTCATTGCATTGTCCATATTTTGCAGTGACCAGGGAGCTTCCCAGGTGGTGCTAGTAGTGAAGAACCCACCTGCCAGTGCAGGAGAGAGAAGAGACACAGGTCCAATCCCTGTGTCAGTAAGATTCCCTGGAGGAGGAGGATCCACTCTAGTGTTCTTGCCTGGAGAATCCCATGAACAGAGAAGCATGGCAGGCTACAATCCATAGGGTCACACAGAGTCGGACACAACTGGAGTGACTTGGCACACACTCACTGTCCTTGAGTTTGGCTCTGAAGTCAGGCTGCTTGGGCTCAAATCCTGGCCAATTTTTTCTCTAGAGCCTCTGGTTCCTCATCTGTAAAATGGGGACATGATGCTATCTATCTACCTCCTAAGGTCACTAGAGGAGGTCCATATGCTATAATAAAACATGTAAAGGAAGGAGCCTCAAACTCTGTTGTCCATGTTGGGCTTTGGAGGATGATAGCAAATTGGAGAGTATTTGCTTGGAAGAGGCAGCTGCTAGCCTGCCTGCCACTCCTGCCACGCAAGAATGTGGGTCCCATGTTGTCGGATCTTCTCATTTATGAGAAAGAAACCCAGGTATTTCCCTGGCTGTCCCATGGTTAGGACTCCATGCTTCCACAGCAGGGGGCATGGATTCGACCCCTGGTCAGGGAACTAAGATTCCACAAGCTGCATGGCCAAAAAATAAATAATTACAATAATAAAAAATAAGACAGAATCTGAATGTTTGTGACATCTTTTGATTTTTTTTTAATGTGGCCAACTAGGCAGCCTTTTAAAATACGCCCGTTAAAGTGTGTCTGTGTCAGGCCATCAGTCTGTGCTCCCTGATGTACAGTGTTAGATGCCAGACACGTAGCGCTCATAGCTGTTGGCTGAGGATGAGGACAGAGAAATGAAGCTGAGAGTGCAGACCTGGACCAGGGATGCCCTCCCTCTCTGCAAGGCAGGGGAGCACATTGCTTTGGCCACTTGGATCTTCTGCTTCTGGGCCGCCTGCTTCAAAGGCCCAATTTGTGCCCCTTCACTTCTGGCAGCACTATCAGGAAGGAGTCTCTAGAGACTGAGGCTTCCAAACCCCTCTGAGCCCCCTGGCACCTGCCAGCCTCCCTTCCACAGGGTCTCTGGAAGCTTGGTCAGCAGCCTCAGAAGGGGGAATTTGACTGATGGCCAGTAAAGCTGACAGAAAAGCCACCCTTGAGAAGCAGGTGTGAGGAGAGGTGCTGGTATCTCCTCAGCAGGAGGGGTATTTCTTGTTCTCTGGAAGCCACGCTAGTTCTACCACCTCTGCCTGGGTTATGATGAGGTCTGGACAGTAAATGTTCTCTTTTTGACAGCTCTGCCACATAGCCACCCCCAAGGAAAAGCTGGGATCTGATTGTGAAGGAAGCCTGGAGTGTTCTCAGAGAGGACCTCCTGATTAGCTGGAGGAACCCCACTGATATGCTTTCAAGGCATTCTGGGATTCAGACTAAAGCCACTGAGGACAGTTCACATTTTTGTGGCTCCACTTAATCAAATATTCATCAAGCACCTACCGTGGTCAGGCTTTACCCGGGCCACAGTGGGGGAATGCAAAGAAATATTTCCATTCATTAATTCAGCCAGTGTGTACGGTGTCCGGTCTATAAGCAGATACTGATGTTCAGTCCCCCCCACTCAGGGAGATTTTGAGGCTGATAAAGATATATGGATGATACATGGAGCCTGGCTCATAGAAATATCAATAACAGCTGCCATTGGATTGCGTGCCTTCCGAGTGTTAGATGCTAGATTGTAGTACCTGCTTTAGAGAGTGGGTATGGGGATTGAATGGAGTCTTCATCTGAAACACTTACTGTGCCTGCCACATACCGGAGCTCAGTAAAAGGGTAGCTGCTTTATAGTAACCTTGCAAAACTGGGCAGATCCAGAAGAAAGGCCAAGACACTTGTTAGAAAAAACAATACGCAAAACAACTCAGTCCCACTTAGCATATATTGTCCTCATTTTATAGATGAGGACACTGGGGCTCAGAGAGGGGAAGTAGTTTTGTTCAGAGCTACTGTGTAGCAGAGCCTACACTGAATGCTGGTCCGTTTGGCATCAAAGCTATGTTCTTTCTTCTAAGCCATATTGCTTCAAAAAACGTGGTTAATGAATAAAGCAATAAAGCTACCACATTCAACAGGTGAGGCAGTACCACCTGGTGAGGTGGGGCATTTTTATAATTGAGGAAGCTGAGTCCAGTGGAAAGAAGGAAGGTCATACTCCTGTAACCAGAAAGTGGTGGGGTTGGAACCCCAACCCAGGCATGGCTTCCCACACTGCTGGGATGGAATAGTGGTCATCGGGTATGAAGATAGTTGTATGCAGAAACTCAAATTTCAGTCACATGAGAAATCTTGGGCTTCCACACGCCCTGAGGGGCAGTCCCCAGATCAGCACTTACAGGTGCCAGCCAGGGAGAACAATTTAGGCTCAGTTCAAGGAAAATCATGCTAAATTGATAAAACCATCTAGCAATGAAGCAGTATGTTTTGAGAGCTAGCTCCTCATCTCTAGACTGCTCACATAGGTCTTGATGTTCTAGAAGGAATTCTTGCAATGTGATGGGATTTGGAATGACGATACTCAACATTCTTGTAATCTAGAGGATCGGGAATTCTAGCATTGGACTGGTCACAGGTGATGCTAGCAGTGAGTGCTACTGGCGTCCCCAAGAGAAAGGGTAACCGTAGGCTGGGGCTATCTGGGAAGGCTTCCTAGTGGGAGGAACTAGAGCAGGATCTGAAGGGTTGGGGAAAGGGAGAGGAGTAGGACTAGGTAAGCTGAGCAAGTCCTAGGGTGGTGAGCCCACCAGTCTAGCTGGGCTGTAGGGTTAGTACCTCTTGGCAAAGGGGACTCCCCTGTTCTCCAGAGCTTTTTTAAATGGTAGAAATGGCACAGGGAATCCTGGGTCTTTCCCAAAGCCTCATTAGGAGACTAGTTTGGCACCACGTCCTCCTCTTCCCTCCCAGCCACTGCTCCTCTCTTTATTGTACCACTCACCTCCTTCCATCCTCCCTTTCGGAGGTGGCAGACTTCAGACATTGAGCTCTCCTGGGGGAGACAGGTGTGCCAAATATGGCCTCTGCAGTGAGGTGAAGCCTAGGGCGCTGACTAAGGTCACCTTCCTCTCATTTGGGCCGTAGAGCCGAAGCCGACCTGGGCCTCCTAGGGGCTACTTGCTGCTCAGGGTGAGCTCTGGCTTCAGAGTCAGGCCTGCCTGGCTCATCTCCAGTTCTGCTGCTTGTCAGCCTGGGACCGCAGACAAATTGTCTTAGCCCCTACCCCTGGGCCATGTTCTCATTTACCAAACAGGGATCGATCATTCGTGCCTGAGAGGAGAGGATGATCTGCCAAAAGGGCCTGGCACATGGCAGATGGCCCCACAAATTCACCTCCTCTCTATGGCCTCAATTGCTTCTCTCCCCGTTGGGTCCCAGCCCTTGTCCTGGAGAATGATAAGAGGCACAGGGATGTGTGACATGGCCCATCCTGCTACCGGTCTTCGAGGAAAGTATTATTATAAAAGAGGAAGTCAAGTCACAGGGAATTGAAGCAACTTGTCTTTTGTATATGGCTGAGCTACCAAATAACGGATTCCTGAGCCCAGCTTCTCCCCATTCCTTTTTCTCCCTTTACTTTTTCATTCTCTTTCTCTCCCTGTTTCTGCTCCTTTGGGCCTGTGCATATCCATTCCTCCCCCCTCAGCCCTTAGCTGGGCTCTTCTGAACAAGATTACCAGCCCTGGGGCTGATTGGAGTGAGCCAGCCTAAGAGCTAAAGAAGGGTATTTTGCTGCTTCAGAAATGTCCGTAAGGGGTCAAATTCTATCCCAGTCAGCAGTATTCCCTCCACGGGCCCCTTTCTACCTCCTTTACTTTAATTCATCCTGAAATTTCCTTCCCATCACCACTGCTCTCTCCCCATGTTCCCATCTGTCTCAAGGCCCAGTTCATGTGCTAGCTTTCAGGAGTCCCTGTTCGTCAGCTCCTTCCCAGAACCCAGGCTCCTAGTCACTAGGCCTAGCTCTGTGTGCTCAGAGGACAGACAGCACCTGACCCTCCACGCCCTCCCGTTTCCTGTGCTACAGAGAGCAGCCCCCAGTACCCAGGGCCCGGCCTAGAGCTGTAGGACTACTTGAGCCAACTCCTTGGCTTGTGGCTTCCTTCTAAAAACAGGGGGCCGGTAGGCTGCATGCCTAGGAGAGGATGGGCCTCAGAGTTGTTAGGACTAGCAGGAGATGGCTGTTGTGAGGAATCTGAGGTCAGCCTTCCAGTGGAGGAGCCCAGGATCCAAGCCTGGACAGCATCAGATCCCTCGCCCTGCGCTCTGAGTGGTCAGCTGAGAGCATGGACTTTGGAGCTGGACAAGCTTGGACTGCCACCTTGGTCTTGAACATGGACTTACTTTGTGACTGTGGGCAAGTCACTTGATTTCTCTGACCCTTTTGTTTCCTTAGTAGTAAAAATGGGCTTCATAGTCATGATTCCAGCCTCATAGGAGCAAAGCTGGGTAGAGAATTAAACTAGATTAGAAACCCTATGTGTGTAAAGCCCGCAGCACAGGGTTTAGCACACAGTAGGTGCTTAATAAATGCTAGTACCCTTCCACCCAGTTAGAAGGAAAGAACTTTGTAACTTCTCTAGTTTTCCAAAGATCTGATACATCTTCAGTTGGTAGTGAGCTCCCCTCTCACTGGAGCTATTCAAACTGAGTCTAGGTGACTGTAGAACAGGAATGTTATTCAGAGAAATGGTGCTTCAATCAGCATCAGAGGACGTTGGGCTTTGGAAATCTTCACATTCTTTCCGGTCCTTAAGTTCTGTGATTCTGTGATGACTTTGACTCAAATCTCCTTAGTCAATTATGAGAAACAGTTGGGGTTTGGCTTGGATGTCTGCTTAGCACAGATAAAGGACAAAAATCTGCTGGAGTTATGAGCTAATTGAAGGCTTTTTCCCAAGAGATGACGAGGCTAGAAACAAAATCAGGTCTAAGAAGAGTTCTCACACATCCTATGAAGGGAACCCAGCTGGGATGTTTAGGGTATGAGGCTAAATGTGTAGGCTAAATTTTTGGAAGGCTACACCATGGTCAGTAGCGTGAACTGCCCAGAGCAAGGCCTGTGTTTGATTTGTCTCTGAATCCCCAGTGCCCAGTGCAAGCCAGGCATACAGGAAGTACTCTGGACAAGTAATGAGCAAATGGCAAACAGCCTTGATGTTTTTTGCAGATGGAATCTCTTGAGTTGAGAGACTCTTAGAACTTCCCTAGAGGCCGTGTGGTGGTTTCATACTCAGTGCATGTACGTCCGTGCATCTGTGTCCATATCTGCGCATATGCCAGGCTTCCAAGAAAGACCCCTCCTGCTTGCTGCTGCCCTGCCTTCTTCTCTTTCTCTGGCCCCTTCCCCTCCTTCCAGCTCTTGATGTATACATCAAGCTGCACCTACTTAGAAGTGTAACTTTTGCCATGGGATGCGACCTATGAAACCGTCACCACCATTGAGTTAATTAACACATCCATCAACCCCCAAAGTTTCCTCTTGCCACCTTCGTAGTAATTCCTTCCTCTTGTACTTCCCTCTCCATTCCCCTCCCCAGGCAACCACTGGTCTGCTTTCTGTCACTATCACTTACTTTGCATTTTCTATAACTTTATATCAATGGAACCATATAGCATATACTTTTTTTGGTTGGGGGAGAGGATCTGGCTTCTTTCAGCTGGCATGATTATTTAGAGATTCAAGTTGTTGTGTTTATCAATAGTGTATTCCTTCTTACTTCTGGGTAGTACTCCACTGTGTGTAAGGGTAAACCATGATTTGCTTTTCCCTTTGTTTGTTGATGGACATTTTGCTTTTTTTCTAGTTTCTTGCTATTACAAATAAAGCTGCTGTGAACATTTGTGTATAAGTCTTTGTGTGGATATACCTTCTTATTCTCTGGGGTAAACTAGGAGTGAAATGGAATGGCTAGGTCCTTTAGTAAATACATATGTAAGTTAAAACTGTCCAAGTGTTTCCAAAGTGGTTGTGCCATTTTACATTCCCAGCAGCATGTATGAGAGTTCTGGTTTCTCCACATCCTCAAAGCACTGAGTATGATCAGTCTTTTTATCATTAATCATCCAATAAGTGTATAGCGGTATCTCCTTATGGGTTTAATTTGCATTCTCCTAATGACTGATAATGTTGATCATCTTTTTAGGTTCTTATTTGCCATCCATATATCTTCTTTGGTGAATTATTTGTTCAAAAATTTTTCCGACTTTTAAATATTTAACCGTTTGGCTGTCTTACTATTATTGAGTTGTAAGAGTTCTTTATGCATTCTTGATACAAGTTCCTCGTCAAATATATATTTTGCAACTATTTTCTCCCAACCTCTGTCTTGCCCCAGAGGGCCCTGTGGGAGTTTCAGACTCAATGCGTGTGTGTACATGTGTGTGTAAGAGAGAAAAACTAGCTTCCTGGGAGACTCTAACCTCTGAATTCAATCCTTCTCTACTAGCATGTGGAATCACAGGACAGACCTAGAAGTACTTCAGGTTCACACACCTCAACAACTTTGTTTTGCAAACATGGGGCCTGAGTCCCTGAGACCATGAGGTGTGGTGTCAGAGCCCACACAGTCCTCTGATCTCTAGAAGAAGAGGGCCCAGGCTGGAGGTCTTGATGTCTTTGATTCCTGTGACCCCAGAGAGGCAGGTCTCCTCTCTGTGCCTCCCTCCCCTTGTCTGCTCTATGGGCACAACTGTGCCTTCCTGTGGGTGAGAGGCTGGTGCAGAGCTCTCTCCCTGACCATCCCAACTCCAAGGACAAGGAGTGTGTCAGCACCACCTGTTGCCACAAAAGGCTTTGTGGAGACAGGGGAGGAGGCGCCATGAATTCATAAAGGAAGGCCGGGTTTGAGATGCATGGACTAGAACAGTGCAGGGCAAATTTCTCTGCTTTGCTCTGGGCATGTGGAGCCTGGATCAGGACATCATTATCTCTTCTGCCAGTGCCCTTTTGCAGCTCTCCAGCAGATACATCCTGCATGTGTGTGTGTGTGTGTGTGTGTGTGTGTGTGTAGGCTTAGAAACCCTCAAAAGATGGAAGATAGTGATCCATAGCTGATGTGTATAAACAGCCCATGTCTTATTGGTATAACAAGTGCTCCAAAAGTCCGAGGTACAGTTCAGCCACCATGGCTGAGCTGTGAACTCTGTCTTCTGTGGAGCCACACACAGGCATCTATGCTTGAATTCAACTTGGAAGATAAACAGGTGGAAGAAGCTTGGAAGGGCGCTCTAGGTGGAGGGCACTGCACATATCAGAGTGTGGTGAATCCACAGGATAAATCAGTGAGAGTGAAGATGCTTGGGAAAGTGTGATGGGAGGTGAGGCTGACAAGGAAGGCAGAGGCCAGGTGGTCACACAGCTCCATGAGGTTGGGGTGTTTCCTCCATTTATAGATGGGGACACTGAGGTACCAGCTCAAGAGAGGGGCACCCTTGGGTCTGTGAGTCAGTGGCAGAACTGAGTGTCCAGGTTGCCAGTGCCACGCTCTCTCTCCCGTGCTGGGCTGTGTCCCAGGACAGATGGATGATGACACTCGCTCAGGGCCCATTCCCAGGTGCCTGCATTGACTATGTGGGGTTCTTAGGCCCTGATCATCTGGTTGGCTGCCTCACTTCCTGCAGCTGGTGTCCGCTAGGCCTTGATTCTGAACGCAAGCCTGTTCCTGGCACCTGGGAGACTCTGAGCCACTGAAGACGTGATGCCCACTTCTCTTTTGGCCCTCACAGGCTAAACAACAGCTAGCCTGACTCTAGTCGGGATGTTACTGCTCACAGTGCACAGGCCAGAACTGTCACTGCCACTCTGGACACTTGTATGTTTTAAACTGGGTGTATAGCTCCCCCTGAACAAAAATAGGGTTCTGTTATTAAGGGAAGAGGGGAGAGGAACATTGGATGGGCAGTGATGAGTGCCCATCACCCTCACCTATCGAGAGGCCTGGGCATCATCACGGTTCTTCCCTCTCTTTGGTTTGCCCATCTCATCCGAGCCCTGTCTTCCCCATAAATTTCTCTCAAAGCCATCTTTGCTTCTCTCACTTCCTCTCCTTTTCTCCCATCTTCCGTCTCCGGGTGCCTCTCCTCATCTCTTCCAGCCCACTCTCAGCAGGGATGGTACAGGGCTGCCTTCCATGCTCTAAACCTGAGCTTGTCCTTTCTCGGCTCATAACTTTTTACTGTAGGCTCAAAAGGTGCTCCCACAGCACCCAGTCTCCCCTGTGCTCCCTCTGGGCCCTACACTGTCTTACTGGTGTGCCCAGCCCCTTGTCTCTGCTGTCCTCCCGCAGGCCTCTGGAGTGTTGACTCCCGCCTCCTGTGCTCAACCTGGAATGATCCCCACAGACAGCTCTGCGTCCATCTGCAGAAACCTGCTCCTGAGTTCTGCAGAGACTTTCCATCCTCTGCCCAGGCCCTCCCTGACACACACTCTGATTACTGGGACCACTGGGGTGAACCCAGTGCACATAGACACTTGGTAAACATTGGCCAACATAGCCTTGCCAGAGCCGCCACACAGATAAGAAGGGCTGTGAGTAGGAGAGGGAGAAAGCTTGAGGGAGCATGGAGGTAGGCCACTTTTGAGCTCAGGCTCTCCAGGAGGCCTCGGTTTCCCTCTTTGCCACGTGGGTGTGAGAACACTTATTACTAGCCAAAGAGATGCAGAAAGACCATCTTGGGTAATTCTTGTGTTTGAACTGGAACTCCTTGCCTTTTAGGAGGCAAAACTAAGTGCCTGTGGTTTTATCGAGGGGAAATACAGCTGCTGTACATATGTTATGGGGGGAGAATCAACTGGCAACTCAACCCTTTAGCAAAGCAGTTGGCAGCATATTCATACTCTTTAACCCTACAAATCTCTCCTGGGGATTCATCCTGAGGATATAATTCTAAATACAGAAAAACGTTTATGCATGAAGATACCTACTGTGGCATCCTTTTTGAGAGTGAAATAGTCTAAATGTTCAACAAAAGAGGATGTTAAGGATAACCATGATGGAGCCATGAAATGGACTATTATACAGCCCATAAAATACTTTTTATAAAGAAAATGCCATATCATGGGCAATTCATAAACTGTTAAATTTTTGAAAGATACAAAGTTGCCTCTCTATCATGGCTGGGGCTGCTGCTGCTGCTAAGTTGCTTCAGTCGTGTCTGACTCTGTGCGACCCCATAGAGGGCAGCCTACCAGGCTCCCCCGTCCCTGGATTTTCCAGGCAAGAACACTGGAGTGGGTTGCCATTTCCTTCTCCAATGCATGAAAGTGAAAAGTGAAAGTGAAGTCGCTCAGTCGTGTCCAACTCTTCGTGACCCCATGGACTGCAGCCTACCAGGCTCCTCTGCCCATGGGATTTTCCAGGCAAGAATACTGGAGTGGGGTGCCATTGCCTTCTCTGCTACCATGGCTATAACTGTGTAAAAATAACAACCCCCGCCCCAACCAATACAGTTTTTCTTTTATGCTTAGAAAAAACTAGAAGGAGCAACAATAAAATTAATCAGTGGTTTACCTTTGAGTAGCAAAATTGGAGTTGTTTTTTTTTTTTTTTTAAGGTGCATGCTACTTTTATAGTTGGAATGTGTTAGTTCCTCAGTCATCTCCAGCTCTTTGCAACCTCGTGGACTGTAGCCGACCAGGCTCCTCTGTCCATGGAATTCTCCAGGCAAGAATACTGGAGTGGGTTGCCATGCCCTTCTCCAGGGAATCTTCCTGACCCAGGGATCAAACCAGGGTGTCTCGCACTGCAGGCAGATTCTTTACCATCTTAGCCACCAGCAAAGCCCTATAGCTGTAGTAACAATATTCATAAATAGAGCTATATTTAACATTTAAAAATTATCCAGTTGTAGCTAATTTGTGACCTTCTTGGGATGAGTTATGTCTCTCGGCCTTGGTTTATAAAATAAGGAAATGGAATTATTGCTCATTGGGTAGTGTGTGCCAGGACTCTTCACAAGCATTATCTGATTAAAATTCCCAATGGAAACTCCATGTTGCAGATGAGGAAGCTAAAGCCCATGGTCAGTCCTCTGCTGAGAATTAAGTTTTCCAGATGGATTCTGCCCTAGGAAAAGCCCCTGCTCTGCACGCCTCCTCAAGGACCCCTGTGATTATGAAGATGTTTGTGTGCTCTGGAGAAAAGTCAGGAAGAGGGACACCTGAGAGCCTTGTGTCATCACAGCTAAGAAGAGTTTAGCTTATATAGTCAGGAGGCGGTGTTTGCCAGCAGGTGGGGAGGAGAGAACTTTGTGCTAACTGCAGCCAGAGCGGTTGGTCTCTGCTTTACCTTTCTGCCCCAGCAGACTTCTCCTGAGCAGAATTTGCCCTTAAGCCCAAGTCCCTCATTCCATGTTCCCAACTTCCCTGTATGTCCAGTGCCCTGGGTTCAGAACTGCGAGGGTTCGAGTCTCAACTCCACCTGTTCACCCTGGGGCTTTGGGCAAGGGCCACACCTTCCCCCAGTCTCACATCCTCTACCTATAAAATGAGATCAGACTAGACTAGAGATTCCAAACTCCAACACCAGACAGATAGCCAAAAAAAAAAAAAAAAAACCCAGGTAAAGAGCAAGAGTGCAGGTGAGAATTGACCAAATGGAGCCACTTTTCAGCCTCAGTCCATCACTGCCCTGCAGGAATGCAGGCACAGAGCCACAGGATCTTTGGGGTTAAGACAGGCTAGAAATCTCCGGGTTTTTTAAGTATGAAATCTTTCAAGTTATAAATGTTGACTGAAAATAAAATACACACACATGCAGGCCAAAGCAAACTGGTCTATTTGCATGATATAGCCTGTGGGCTGCCAGTTTGGGACCTCTGGACTTTCCTGCCTCTGATCACCCTCTGGCTTTGACCCTGTCAGCTTAGAAAGTGTTCACAACCTAAAAGTTGAGAGTTATGTTTCATCTGGTGGGGATTTTTAGGACTTCAAGCCCAAGAGACAGCATCTCTAGTTACCCTGAGACAACGGTTCTGAGGAGGCAAGGGAAGGAGCCAGATTATACAGAAGTTTTGCAAAAAAGGACAGGCAGTCTGAACATCAAAAGATTGTTGTTAATTTAAAAAGCTGAATTTCCCAAGTTAAGGAATTTAGTGCTTTTCTATTTTGGGGAAGATGCAAGAGTCTGGGCTCACTGAAATCGTTCATATATATATATATTTTTTTCTATATATTTGGCTGTGCTGAAGTCATCATTCTTTTGATTTGCACTTTAGCTATCTGGGGCCAATATTCTGTTTTCACACCTTGAGTTCCTCAGGGCTCATGGTAGAGAGTGGCTGCAGTCTGATGGCTGCTAGGTGGCAGGTATCCTCCACCTTCCTGAGTTTCCTTAGGGCTCAGTGGCTTGGAAGGCTGCCTACCATCACTAATGACTGTGACACCCTTGTTTACTGATATAACATGAAATATTCCATTTCTCAAGCCTCTGGTTCCTGGACTCCTAGCCTCAGGTGTTCCTAGAAGTAACACTGGGCAGAGTGAAGCCCAGGTCTGTGAGAGCAAGGAGGCCAGTGTGCTAAGGAGGAGGACCTAAGTTTGATTCCTGGGCCCCCACACATGCCCTGTATAGATTATTATTGTTGCCATTCAGTCACTAAGTCATGTCCAACTCTTTGGGACTCCATGGACTGTAGCATGCCAGGCTCCCCTGTCCTTCACCATCTCCTGGAGTTTGCTTAAATTCATGTCCACTGAGTTGGTGATGCTATCTAACCATCTCATCCTCTGCCACCCTTTTGTCCTTTTGCCTTCAACCTTTCCCAGCATCGGGGTGTTTTCCAATGAGTCAGCTCTTCACATTAGGTGGCCAAAAAGTATCAGAGCTTCAGCTTCAGCATCAATTCTTCCAATGAATATTCAGGGTTGATTTCCTTTAGGATTGACTGATTTGATCTCCTTGCTGGCCAAGCAACTCTCAAGAGTCTTCTCCAGCATCACAGTTTGAAAGCATCAATTCTTCAGCGCTCAGCCTTCTTTATGGACCAGCCGTCACATCTGTACATGACTACTGGAAAAGATAACTAGGGCCTTAAAAGGCCCTGTCTTGTTGCTTGCTCCAAACCCTTTCCTCTCTGTGGCTTGTGGTGTGCTCGGCCTTGTGCTTGGCACCTTAACGTGCACAGGCCCACTTCACCATGTGAGTGATTAATGTCATGTGCACATAAGGAAACTGGCCCTGATTGTGACTGGCCTGCAGGCAAACAGCTCCCCTCTGAGCTGGGATTTGAATCCATGGGCATCTGGCTCTACCCTCTGAGCTCCTGCCTTTATTCCTCAGCCCCTCGGAACGCTTGGCTTGTGCTGGTGCTGATGGCAGTGTTGAGTACATGGACTGCACACACACAAATGAGCATCGTTATATGTGTGTACTAGTGTGCACATGAATACAACTCGACCTGTTTTGTGCAAATCTGTGTCCTTGGCACCTATGCTTAGAACAGTCAATTCTTATTTGCAGTAGTCATGTTCTATCACTATAAACCAACTGGGAACCCTGAATTAGTACAAAACCATTGCTCCTGAGGGAAAACAGAGTTAGGTTCCTGGAGGTCTCTTGTTACGTTTTCATCAACTGATCAATAAAACCTTGTTTTATTTATTTGTGTTTCTGTTTCAAGACAGTGCCTTTAATATACATTGTTGATACATTCACATTGAATTTGTGCCAGCAACCCTGTAACTCACACCTCAGTGAGGCTTATCTGACACTTATCTTCTCTGTAAGGCCCCTGACAGCCTTCCTGAGCTTAGGAACAGTGGACAGCACTTCGGCTCTGTACTTGCAGGCGATTTTAAATAGCAAAGTCACCCTGCAAAAAAAAAGCACTTAACTGTTAAAACATGGCTCTAAATAGCCACAAAAAGACATTTGTTTTTAAGAAATGAAGCAAGCCAAGTGAAGTATGTATATTTTATAACTGGGTACTTCTGGTGACTCCAGTTTGAAACACTAATTTTTTATCAGATTTTATTTTGAAAGAAAGAAAGAAAAGAAATAAGAAGGTTGCCTTGTTCCACCTGAGCTGGGAATGCGGGCATCAGGCAACTGACAGGGCTTGTAAATAAATGCTTAGCAAGTAAGTGAATTCACAACTATGGACTCCCCAAACAATGAGGATCCACCGTAATGTATCTTTCACTTTTCTCTGAGGGATGCTATCAGGATTTGGGATTGTTGACACAGCGAATTGGATTTTCTGACTGGGGAGATGTATCAGGTTGGCTGAAAAGGTCGTTCGGGTTTTTACAGCAGATGTTCTGGAAAGACCTGAATGAACTTTTTGGGCAGCCCGATAATTTGGAGGGGCAGCTGGAACGGTTTGAGTTCTACTGGCAGCATTACCACCTACTTGCCATCTGCCCTCATGCAAGTTCGCTGATTTCTGGAGCCTGAGCTTCCTCGGTGGTACAAGAGAGAGAATACCCTGTAGCACAAGGATGAATTGACAGGATAAATGTGGCGCATGCAGGACAGTGCCGCCAAGAGACTGGTTAAACGGCAGCTTGCACACTGTGCTGCTTTCATGCCTTCCTGTAAGATACAGGTTTTAAGAGTTTTGCACTCAAGGCGCTGCTAGATGCTACAGATATGAAGATAGATAAAACCCTGGCTTACCAAGCAATTGTCCTTCAATTAAAAAATAAATAAAATTAAAAAAAAAAAAAAACAGGCTTACAAATCTAGCAGGAGAGACAAGCCCACCTAAATAGGACACCATGTGTGAAAAGGACTAAAGAAACAGACTAAGTATGGCTCAACTCTTTTTTGCCCCATTTTGACTTGCTCAGAAGCCTGCTTTTACCTGGGTAGTGACATCAGTCCAAGTGAATGCAGAACCACTAATTCATTCAGAAAATATTTGAGGGCATGCGGGGTGCCAGGCACTAGTTTAGGTGCTGGGAACTATATTAAGAACAAAGTGGGCAAATAGTCTTACCTTCCTGGCGCTTGTGTTCTAGAGACAATAAACGAAATATGTAAATATATGAGCCGTGGCTAAGGACTACGGAGGAAACAAAGCAAGGGGAGAAACAGAGGGCCCTGAAACGCAAACCATGATGATATTTCAGAGGAAGCTTTTAAGGCGGGATAAAAATGTAACACACATGAAAAACATTAAGACTTCTTAAGATTTATTCATTGTAATTTTTGGCTGTGGTGGATCTTTGTTGCTGCACCTGGGCTTTCTCTAGTTGCCAAGAGCGGGGGCTACTCTTTGTCGTGGTGCGTGGACTTCCCACTGCACTGGTTTCTCTTGTTCAGGACACAGGTTCTAGGCGCACAGGCTTTAGTAAGTGTCGCTCATGGGCTCAGTAGTTGCAACTCGTGGGGTCCAGAGCACCGGCTCAGTAGTTGCGGCACACAGGCTTAGTTGCTCCCCGGCCTGGATCAGGGGTTGAACATGTGTCCCCTGCATTGCAAAGCAGATTTTTAACCACTGGACCACCAGGGAAGCCCCAGAAGAAGACTGTTTAGATGAATAAATAAATATTGCATATGGAGTGCTTTCCTCGCTAGGCATTTCACATATATAATAGCTAATTACACACATATAATTGCTAATCGTGACTGTACTCGTGCACAACAACTGTAATTAGCTCCATTTTACAGATAAGGAGACTGAGGTTTAGAGAAATAAAGTAGGATTCTCACTGTCATGAAGATAGTGGATGGTTCAGTTTGGAATTCAGATCCAGACTTATTATCTGAGCCCAGAGTCATGTCTTTCTGTTAAATTAGTCTCTTAGCAAAGGGAAAAAGCTCATTCTGAGACAAAGGGATTTTAATATAGATGTAGATGTTTGCAGAATCTCCCCTTTAAAACATTTTTAAACGCTCACTTTAGCTAAATTAAGGGGTAGAGCAGCTTCTCTGGGGCTTCCCTGGTGGCTCAGACAGTAGAGAATCTGCCTGCAAAGCCAGAGACCTAGAACTGTGTTCCAATTCGAGTCAAAAGATACTGGCTGCCTGGAAGCCAATACTCATTGAAGAATCCCAAGGGTTCATCAATTTGGAAAAAAGAATTCTGGATGGCTCAGATGGTAAAGAATCCGCCTGACAATACAGTAGACGTAGGAGATGTGGCTTCCATCCCTGGGTCGGGAAGATCCCCTGCAGAAGGAAATGGCAACCTACTCCAGTATTCTTGCCTGGAGAATTCCAAGGACGGAAGAGCCTGGTGAGCTACAGTCCCGGGGATCGCAAAAGAGTCGGACACTACTGAGCAACTAACACACACACACACACACACACACACACACACACACACACACACACAGCTTCTCCAGAGTAGGAAGTTTTTCAGGAATAGGGGTTTATAATTACCCACCCTCTTTCAGAAAGTGTGAGCTATGTTGGGCGCTGTCAAAAGCCTTGGATCTTGGTGAAGGCAAGAGAATTCAGCTTGAGAATGGACATGCCGTTGGAAATCAGCTGGGTAGGAGTCAGCTGCCGAGGATGGCAGGGAAGCTGGCAGCTGGAGAAAGAAAGGGGGCCTGGGAGGAGAGGGGAAGGATGCTGATGTAGGATTGGCATGGCCCCCGGGCCAAGAAACGGTTGGGTGAACCGGGCCTGTGTCTCCAAGCCCCCAGGAGCCTCTGGAAGATAGATGAGACTTGGCTTCCAACAGAAGCAACATGCCCAGAGTGGTTGGTGCGATTGGAATCAGCTGGACCACCTTCAGTCTCCTGTCCCCTGGCCCCGCAACCTCACATCCTGGCCTCTGGCAAGTCGTTGGTTTTATGTTTTAGAAAATATGGCCGTTGAACAGGTTGTCATGAAATGCCAGGAGAGAGGGTGGGAGAAAAAATGCAAGACACAGTGTGAGCTTCTGTGGTTCCCTGGTTTGGATACACAGAAAGACAGAAGCTCTCTCATCTCAGGTTGGGTGGGGCTGTCTCCATGGAAAGGGGCTGTGGTCCCGGGCAGATCAGATCAGATCTGTACATCCTTTTAGCCTTTGGTCTTTGTGTTCCATGGGTCTTTCAATCTCATGTCAGCAGAGCATAGAACACATAGGGCAACTTGGGTGAGCTCTGAGAGAACCATCTTTCCTTTACCTTGGGACCTTCGTTCACCTAGGTTCACAATGGGGAGTCCTCTATCCCTACAGCAAATCCCATGCAATAATGTTTCTTTTAGCAATCATTTTAGGGAGATCTTTATTTATGCTGAACAATTAGTCTGCTTCCCACTCTCCCCTAACTATAAGAACAAGAAAACTGGGCATAATTTCTCTTTTTGCTTTGGTGGACAGAAAGCTCAGAGTGGACCCTGAACCTCATTATTGCCGACACGTTTGTATGTGTGGTCAGGCTGGGGTATCCCCTTCTTCCACAGGCCTCAGTTTCAGTGTATATTTTACTGTGTCATTTGTGAGCTGCCTTAAAGTTGGTGAGATTTCTGTCTTACCCTCTGCTTTCCTTCCATGACTTCTTCACTCAAAAAGCTAGCTTTTGTTCTTATTTTATCAAACTTCTCAGTTTAGCCACTCAGTCATGTCCAACTCTTTGCAACCCGATGGACTGCAGCATGCCAGGCCTCCCTGTCCATCACCAACTCCTGGAGCTTGCTCAAACTCATGTCCATTGAGTCAGTGATGCCCTCCAACCATCTCCTCTGTCATCCCCTTCTCCTCCTGCCTTCAATTTTTCCAAGCATCAGGGTCTTTTCCAATGAGTCACTTCTTTGTATCAGGTGGCCAAAGTATTGGAGTTTCAGCTTCAGCATCAGTCCTTCCAGTGAATATTCAGGACTGATTTTCTTTAGGATTAACTAGTTTGATCTCCTTGCAGTCCAAGGGTCTCTCAAAAATCTTCTCGAACACCACAGTTCAAAAGCATCAGTTCTTTGGTGCTCAGCTTTATACTCTCATATCCATATATGACTACTGGAAAAACCATAACTTTGACTAGATGGACCTTTGTTGGCAAAGTAATATCTCTGCTTTTTAATATGCTGTCTAGGTTGGTTATAGCTTTTCTTCCAGGGAGCAAGTGTCCTTTAATTTCGTGGCTGCAATCACCATCCTCAGTATTGTGGAGCCCAAGAAAATAAAGTCTGTCACTGTTTCCATTGTTTCCCCATCTATTTGCCATGAAGTGATGGGACCAGATGCCATGATCTTCATTTTCTGAATGTTGAGTTTTAAGCCAACTTTTTCACTCTCCTCTTTCACTTTCATCAAGAGGCTCTGTAGTTCTTCGCTTTCTGCCATAAAGGTGGTGTCATCTGCATATCTGACGTTATTGATATTTCTCCTGGCAATCTTGATTCCAGCTTGTGTTTCATCTAGCCCAGCATTTCACATGATGTACTCTGCATATAAGTTAAATAAGCAGGGTGACAATATACAGACAATATACAGCCTTTCCCAATTTGGAACCAAACTGTTGTTCCATGTCCAGTTCCAACTGTTGCTTCTTGACCTGCATACAGATTTCTCAGAAGTTAAATAAGGTGCTCTGGTAGTCCCATCTCTTGAAGAATGTTCCACAGTTTGTTGTGATCCACACAGTCAAAGGCTTTGGCATAGTCAATAAAGCAGAAATAGATGTTTTTCTGGAACTCTCTTGCTTTTTCGATGATCCAGCAGATGTTGGCAATTTGATCTCTGATTCCTCTGCCTTTTCTAAATCCAGCTTGAACATCTGGAAGTTCACGGTTCATGTACTGTTGAAGGCTGGCTTGGAGAATTTTGAGCATTACCTTTGCTAGCGTGTGAGACGAGTTCAATTGTGCAATAGTTTGAGCATTATTTGGCACTGCCTTTCTTTGGGTTTGGAATGAAAACTGACCTTTTCCAGTCCTATGGCCACTGCTGAGTTTTCCAAATTTGCTGGCATATTGAGTGCAGCATTTTAACAACATCATCTTTTAGGATGCTTCTGCCTGGATTCAAATGGGGGTGTGGGATTGTGCTTGGATTCAAACTTCTGTGTGGATTTAAATGGGGGTGGGGGTGGAGGCCACAGTGCAGAAGCTTTGTCACTGGAGCCAGGAGTTGAACTCCCAGCCCAGACTCTATCCCCTATTTTCTGAGTAACTTTAAACCAATTGCATGCTCTTCCTGGGTTTCAGTGTCTCTCTGTAAAACAATGGGTTGTGACAAAGTCTACCCAGGATTCTAGAATTCTGTGAGGATGTTAGCCCCTGGAGGTACTTGGGGTAAATTTAGGAGAGGCGTGGACACTGACTCAAGGATCCTGAGAACCAAGGCAGAGATCTGAAAAGAAAAAGAGAGAATCCATGGAGTCAGAGGTCCCATCCTGTGAGGCTTTAGAGCTGGAACCTCAGGCAGAGGAGGCAGCGGGGAAAGGAGCCAGGCGATGGCTTGACAGCTCTATCAGCCAGGAAGCCCAGGGAAGCATATGCTGTGTCCAAGGTCACTGGAGGGCCTCCATCTGCCAGGAGCCACTTGCCAGGCATCTGCCCAGCTGGGGCTTGCACCAGGGCCCCTCTGTCCCTCAGGCCTCCCCATGGCTGTCTGCAGAGGGGCAGCCTTGGCACGCTGGATGGTGGAGGGATAGAAACCAGTGTTGCCCCCTGCTGCCCCTCCCCATATAGGAGACCTGGCAGGCATTGCCCTGGAGAGCCAGCCTAGGGCAGTTGGCCTGGCAGAGGGTGCCAGTAGTTTCAAGAGTCACCCCCTGTGCCTGTGGGACTTGACATAAAGCAAAGAATAATACCTCTGAAAAAGGAGAGAAGATCTCTTCAAGGTAGTGATATTCATAGTAATGGCAAGAAATATTCTGTCTTCTGTTTGTCTAAGCACCTCCTCCATTGCTGCATTTGTTGCCTTGGTTGGATCCTAAAGAGACAGGCAAGGTCAGGAGGGTGGCTCCCACTGAACCCGTGTGGCAGCTGAGATTCAGACATGTCAAGGGCCCAAGGTCACAAACAGTGACCCTGTGATATGGCTTAGGGAACTGAGGGTCTCAGTGCTGGGCTCACATAGCGCTTGGTCGAGAGAGCAGGGTGCAGCCAACAGCTGTTGGAAGAGTTGAACACAATGGTCCTCGCAATGAGGGCTTCTTTGCCCACACGGCTAATTCTTGGAGGGACGTGGAAAACCTTATGCTGGTTAGGGAGAAGACATATGAAGAATTTCTTTTTGAATAATCATTCTTGCTCTGCTAACCTCCTGTTTCTGTGATGTCCCACTTTTTTGTCTCAGGAAATGTATTATTTTATCATCTTTTTATTAAAATAGAGTTGATTTATACTACTGTGTTAGTTTCAGGTGTACAGCTTAATGATTCAGTATTTTTTCAAATTATATTCCATTCTAGGTTATTACAGGATAATGGGTATAATTCCCTGTGCTTGACAGCAGGGGTTCCCAGCCTCTAGGATCTAATGCCTCAGATCTAATCTGAGGCAGAGCTGATTTAATAATAATAGAAACAAAGTACACAGTAAATGTAATGAGCTTGAATCATCCCAAAAACCATCTCCCCACACTGGTCCATGGAAAAATTGCCTTCCATGAAACTGGTCTCTGGTGCCAAAAAGGTTGGGGATCACTGCTTTTCAGTATATCCTTGTTACTTATTTATTTTATATACAGTAGTTTGTGTCTGTTAACCCCATCCTCCAATCTGTCCCTTCCCTTTCCCTCTGCCCTTCGGTAACTCCAAGTCTGTTTTCTGTATCTGTGAGTATATTTCTGTTTTGTATATAGATTCATTTGTATTATTATTTAGATTGCAGACATCAGTGATATCGCATATTTGTCCTTCTCTGTCTGACATTCACTAAGCATAATATTCTCTAGGTCCATCCACACTGTTGCAAATGGCAATATTCGTTCTTTTTACAGCCGAGTAATATTCGTTTTATGTGTGTGCGTATATATACATATACACCTTCTTAATCTAATTTTCTGCTGATGGGCACTTGTCTTGTTTTCATGTCTTGGCTATTGTAAATGATGCTGCTATTGAACATTAGGGTGCATACGTTTTTTCAAGTTACTGGTTTTTCTGGATATATACCCAGGAATGGAATTGCTAGATCATATGGTAGTCCTATTTTCAGTTTTTTAAGGAACTTCCACACTGTTTTCCTCAGAGGCTGCCTCATTTTACACTGCCACCAAGAGTGTGTGAGGCTTCCCTATTCTCCACCTGCAATGTCCTCTTTTTATGGAAGCATGAGGAGCACAGGATTTGGGGATGTAACCCCACATCTCCACCACAGTATTTTAGGATCTCTCAGGAAAGTAGAATTTTGCTTTTTCGTGCAGCATAACAATACATGTCCCAGATCTCTTGCGCTATGAGACCTTCATGATGCAGTATAAATGCAGGCGCTTGAGACCTAGACGTCCAGGTGTGACCTTGAATGATCTCAAAAGCTCTACAGCTTCAGATTTCCCAGGTGTCCATGGATCAGTCTCCACCTGGCCTCCCTCCACAGGAAATTTGTGAGAATCAGATGGAGTTGGGGATATTCCAAACCTTCAAAAGGTCAGCCTCAGTCGCCTGTCTCCTCCAGGCTTTCAGGGGCACCAGGGCAGCGGCCGCCCTGGGCCCAGCAGCCTGAAGTCAGGTAGAACAGGAGGTCTGCTTCTGGTCCCTTCCCCTTCTCGGACCATGCCTGTCATTTTATACCAGTTCATTTGAAATAAATATTATATAGATTATATTTATTTTTATTGATATATAGCTGCTGCTGCTGTGTCTCATCAGTCGTGTCCAACTCTGTGTGACCCCGTAGACGGCAGCCCAACAGTCTCCTCTGTCCCTGGGATTCTCCAGGCAAGAACACTGGAGTGGGTTGCCATTTCCTTCTCCAATGCATGAAAGTGAAGTCGCTCAGTCGTGTCCAATTCTTAGCGACCCTGTGGACTGTAGCCAACCAGGCTCCTCTGTCCATGGGATTCTCCAGGCAAGAGT
Source organism: Budorcas taxicolor (assembly GCF_023091745.1). Taxonomy (NCBI): domain Eukaryota; kingdom Metazoa; phylum Chordata; class Mammalia; order Artiodactyla; family Bovidae; genus Budorcas; species Budorcas taxicolor. The sequence continues at coordinate 59,608,859 of NC_068922.1, read as the reverse complement.
ACTGGAGTGGGGTGCTATTGCCTTCTCCGTGATGTATAGCTTACATACCATAGAATCCACACGTTTAAATGTATGATACAAAGGATTTAGCATAGTCATGAAGTTGTATATCTGTCACCACTTTCTAATTCTAAAACATTTTCATCAATTCCATGCCCACTAGCAGTCGTTCCCTATTCCTCCTTCCCCCCAGCCCTTGGCAACCACTAATCTGCTCTCTATCTCTATGGATTTGCCTGTTCTGGACACTTCATACAAATGGAATCACAGTATGTGGCTTTTGGTGTCTGGCTTCTTTCATTTAGCATAATACTGTCAAGGTTCATCCATGTTGTTGCATATATTAATACTTCACTCCTTCTTCTGATTAAATGATATTCCACCATATGTATAAACCATACTTTTTGTCCATTGATTTGAGTCATTTCCTCCTTCTGGCTGTTGTGAACAGTGCTGCTATGGACACTCCTGTGTAAGTTTTTGTTTGAACATCTATCTTCTACTCTTTGGGGTAAATACCCACCAGTGGAATTGCTAGGTCATTTGGTAATTCAATGTTTTACTTCTTGAAGAACTGCCAGCCTGTTTTCCACAGCAGCTATACCATACTGTTTTACATTCCCACCAGCAACACCCAAGGGTTTCAATTTCTCTGCATCCTCACCCCCTGTTTATTATTATCTGTGTTTTTTATTAGAGCCATCCTAGTGGATATGAAGGAATATCTCATCATGGAAAATATACATTGCATAGATGTTTAACCTGCAAAACCCAAAAATGTAGTCTTACTTTGGACCTTCCATAGGTAGAACAGATACAGAGGAGCCTCTCCAGGTGAAATGGGGAAAGAGGCCTGAGCCCACAGCCCCTGGCAGTCCCAGGGGCAAGTTCTCTGGGTGATTTGAAGACCACTGGGCTCCATGCCCTCCAAGCTCTGGGATCTCAGTGTAACCACCGGAGACTACCAGCATAGCAGACGCCTCCGCCCTCACTCCCATCCAGGTTGCCTTGAGAGCCTTCGCAGCGTGTGGCCAGATTGTGGGTCTGCCCTGCGCTGTGCTGGGGTCGCCACAGTGAGGAGGAGTCCAGTGGCTGCATCTGTGGCTCCAGCTCTGCGGGCAGCCTGTGTAGGAAACAAGGAGCAAGCAGGAGACGTGCTGCCACCGCCTCCCTTTCTGTGTCCAGGAGGAAAGGTCCTGGCTTTTGCTGACAGTGTGGAAAAGCGTAGTGGATGATGAGATTTTGAAGCCAGGGGACGTTTACCAGACCCCTCAGCCATAAGCAGCTCTCAGAGCACTAACCTGGAGATCCAGAGAGGGCAGCTGGAACACTCCCAGGCCCGTCTTCCACCTGCCGCTTCTCTCTGCATTAGCGTTCTAGGAGCACCAGGCGCTCTGCAGCTTGACAGGTGGAATGTTCTGCCTTCTGGTGAAGTCTTGGCAGAGAGAGGATTTTGCCCAAGTTCTGGTCTGTAGGTTGCATTGCTTTGCTTTCCACAGCTGTGAGAGGCTTGAGTCATCAGACACAGATTGTTCTGTTCCCTTGGATTTTTGGATAGCTTTCTTCTTTTATTGATGGCTAATTCTTTGGAGGTGGGGGAGGATAATTTATGGTACATACAGGGACTTTCACTTAGCTAGCATATTAGATTAACCCAAGTGCCTGGTTTCTCCCCCGTGACTCACTGATTGAGTAAAATGCCATCATGTCTCGCTTTGAAGAATGCAGCTTCCTAATTTTACAGATGGAGAAACTGAAACCCAGGGGTTCTAGTCACTGAAAGGGAAGAAAGCGTCAGTTAGGACTCTATCATTTCATTCACAGCCCTAGAATCAGAGAATGTTGGATCCAGAACTGTCTTGGAGACCATCTAATCCAACCACTTGGTCTATCATATGTGCCTGTTTAACCCATTGTGTTACTAACAGTTGTGTGTTGATTGTGTTTATTTTTATGAAGTTCCCCGGAGGGTGGTGTTCCCTGAGTTTCAACCTAAGCCATGGCATGCTAAGTGGTCAAGAGAGTAAGCGATCGGTGGACTCCCAGGAGGAAAGGCCTGCAGGGCAGACCCTAACACAAAGTGCAGTGTATGCATGAGGACAAAGCAAATGGCTGGGCAAACAGCCTTTGCAAAGACATGGGAGCAACAAACAGGGCTTTCCTCGGGGGTCAGCAAGCAGCTGAGAGCTGGCTGGACAGGGTAGAGACGAGAGGGCCTTGAATGCCATGGTCAAGAGTTTTGCCCTAGGCTGTTCTCTCCTTCTGAGATGGCCTACACTCTGTCTATGGAGTGTGTTTCTCTCTAAATAAATCCAATTCTTACCTAAAAAGAAAAAAAAATGAGTTATGCCCTAAGTTTTACTTAACTGGGGGCCTCTGATGAATTTCCAGGAGACCCCATGCCCTTTTCTCCATTGTTCCTGGGCTGCCCTGCTTTCATTCACACTAAATTGTGTCCGACTCTTTGCGACCCTATGGACTATAACCCACCAGGATCCTCTGTCCATTGGATTCTCCAGGCAAGAATACTGGAGTGGGTTGCCTTGCCCTCCTCCAGGGGTCTTCCCAACTCAAAAACTGAACCCACATCTCTTGTCTCCTGCATTGATAGGCAGGTTCTTTACCACTAGCGCCACCTGGGAAGCCCATGCCCTGAACCAGGCCCTTCTAATTTTTTGATAACCTCCTAACCGATCTCTCTGCCTCAATTCTTCTTCCTTTCCAGCTACGGTCCACAAAGGTCCCCTATGCAGGACTTTCTAAAATGCAGATCTGATCATGTCCATCCCCATTTTAAGGCCCTTCCATGGCTCCCTGTTGCCCATAGGACAAGATTCTGGTTTTCGTGGCACTGTGTGGTCTGGCCCCACCTCCTTCTGCAGCCTTACTCCCGCTGTGCCCCTCCCTGCCTCCACTAGGCCCCCTAGTTTCCCCAAGCAGCCACGCTATTCTGTTGAACTACTCACTGCCTTTGCCCAGGCTTCTCCATCCCTCCCATGCACTTTCTCTGCCTGGTGAACCCGTTAACCCCTTAAGGCCCAGTGTAAATTTCCTTTGGAAGACTTTCCCTGACCTTCCTGAAGCCACTATTATGCCTTGAATGTTTCTCTTTCAAAGCTCACATTGCACTGCAGTTACCTACTACCCAAATCTTGGCATTTCCCATTTTTGTGTGTTCACTGTATGGCAGGCACTGGGCTAAGCCCCCATGCATGAATTATCCCATCTCATCCTCACAGTAACCATATGAGGAGCTTTCTGTTATACCTACAGATGATGAAGCTGAGGCTCAGAGAAGTGGCATGACTTGCCCAAGGCAGGCAGCTAGAGGATAACAGAGCTGGGATTTGAGCCCAGATCTCTTAGACTATTTCCGACTCTTTCCATCTCCCAAGCTCCCATTGTTGGGTATGTGAGGGACTGATGAAAGGGGTTGCCAAGGTGTGGGCAGGATGGGAAAATGGGGCTGGGCTTACCTTGAGGTGGAGGTGATGGGCGACTGTCAGCCCAGTTCCCCACATTTAGGGGTTTCCTTTTCACCTTCCATTCCAGTGGCCACCTGGGGATAGGCCTGCAGGACTCCAGGCCAAGCAGTTGGCATGGCAACAAACGCCTCGGCAACTTACCTCCTCTCTGGGGCTCAGAGGGGAGGGAGGACCTGAGAGAGCACAGGGTGCTCACCAACACTTCTGGGCTAGATCCTGGGGAGGTGACTCCCTTTGGGCCTGGGTATCTTCTGCCCTCCCAGAGGGACTCCAGCCTGCAAGGTCTCATCCCAGCAGGGGAAATGCCACTTCCACCTCTGTCCCGGATGAATGGCTGTCTTTGGCCTCCCAGGAGACTGTCGGCTCCATCCAGGTACAAATGCCTTCCCCTTCCCCCCTCCTTCCCCAGGCCAGAGAGGAAGGAAGAGGGAGCAAGAGAAGAGGGAGGTGTGGGATTGGTTGCCAAGCAAGGTAGGAATGGAGACAAAGCCCTCATTGTACAAGGCCACACGTAGCTCCAAGGCAAAGCAGGCCTGGTGCCTGCCTCCTAGGACTGGAGCCTAGAGCTCCACCCACGCTTTGTGAGCTCCTTAGCAACACTCACCAGAGTTAGCTTGGAAGAGTGAGGCCTGGCCTCAGCTCTGAGTCCTGCCTCTGCTGAAGGTCCTCCTGAAGGCACAGCATCCTCCCAAAAGCCAGAAGTGATGATGGGAGAATGGCCGGTGAAGCCAGGCTGACTGGGGCTAGAGGCCAGGGTCTATTGGACATCCAGCTGTGTGACCTTGGACCCAAATGTGATAACAGATCCTGCCTCGAATGATTTTTATTTGGAATAATGGGCCAAGGCATGTAATAGCACTCAGCATGGTCACCCGGTAGCAGACAGAAGAGTTCTGTCAATGACAGATGATCAAGGGGGAGATGAACTGGAGCATAGATAACATTGACGTACATACATTCCCATAAGATAGATAGCTAGTGGGAAGCTGCTGTATAGTACAAGGAGTTCAGCTCCGTGCTCTGTGACAATCTAGAGGGGTAGAATGAGGGGTGGGGGGTGGGAGGGAAGCTCAAAAGGGAGGCGATATATGTGTGCATATAGCTGAGTCACTTTGCTATATGGCAAAAACCAACCCAATATTGTAAAGCCATTATCCTCCAATTAAAAAAAAAAAAAGACAGGATCCTTGAAGCCCTTGTCCACCCATGAATAAGGACAATCAGCCCCTCCCCCATGCTCCTGGTTGAGGCCCTCCTGTGCCTAGGAGGTGTTAAGACATTGGTGGCCTTCCTGGCAAGTATGGAGGAGCACCGTTGTCCCCCCAGCCCCTGTCCCATGGTTCCTCCTCTGAGGGCCAGCCCTGCAGTTCCAGGAGGCCCTGCCTGGGTGGCTGAGGCATGGTGAGTGGGATGCATTGCCAAGCCAGGTCGAGCAGCTCAGATAACAGGTAGGGTGCCGGCGGCTCCTGTACCTGGCACCTGACACCTCTGGGCAGACAATGCTGGCTATGTCCAGGCCTCCAGGGAACAGACCGTGTCTGTGTCCCAGCCAGGAAACAGGCCACCTCAGCAGCACCTTTGTCTGCTCAGGAGGCAGCCTCGCCACTGGCCAGGGTGGCCGGGATCCTCAGAGGCCCTGATGTGGGAAGGGGTGGTGCCCTGGGCAGGGCATCTGGGCTTCGTGATCCAGCCCCTCAGCATCTGGTGTTGGCCTGGCTCAGGTGTTGGCCCTGCCACACTGGGGCAGGGACTCAGGCAGTCCCTTCCCTCTCAGATTCCTCATCTGCAAAGGGACTAATCACAGCACTTCCTCATAGGATTGTTGGGAGGAGTCGATGGGGTAATGTACGTAACGTGGTTAGCACGGGGGCTTGGCGTGGAGCAGGGCTTGGCAACCGCTTCTCTCCCAGCATGGAGGAAGGTCCAGTGCACGGTGTCCTCGGCCGAGTCCTATAACCCAGGCGACTGCCCTTAGTCCCTGCTCTGAGTGTGGAAGGAGGGAACTAGGGTCTCTGGAGCTGGCACAGAACTAGCATGTTGGCTGCAAAGAGTCCAGGCCCATTCCCTGCCCCGGCCTTCAGGAGCTCTGGGCTGAAGCCCAGCGCAGGCCTCCTCCCACAACAGCCAACACCAGCCCAGCATGGGGCCTCTCCCTCCCTTAAACCTCTGTAGAGCTGCCCTCGGAACCCAAGCCCCTACCCAGGAAAGGGCCCTAGTGATCCTCGGGCAGGAGCCCAGATCTGAATCTCCCTGCCCACTTGTCCGAGGATGGATCTCCACAGGCATGGTCCCTTCCTACTGGGTCCAGCCTACAGTGATGCTCTGAACAGGTGTCGGGCGGGGTGGGGGGTGGGTATCTTCTTCTCCCATCTGTCTCCTTCCTCATTTGCTTTGAGCCTGTGCCCTGAGTTCCTCGTGCATCCCAAAATGAGCATGCGCATTTTCATGGATGGGCACAGGCATACCTGTGTGTAGCATGTGGGCAGTGGAGGTGGGGCGGGCAAGGGCTGCATGTTCTGCATTGTGGACAGGCCCCCTGAGCATGTTCACTGAGTCCTGTGCGGCACGCCTTGGAATGGCAGGGATGCGGTACCTTTTCACGTTCATGTGTATCCATATGTCTTTCTACATGTGTGCTGGTGTGTTGGTCTGTCTTGTCTCCCCTATAGACGGGAAGCCCCAAGCCTCGCACCAACAGGCACCCTGGGAAGGACGTCAAGACTAGCCCAGCCTAATCTGGGCTTCCTGGTGATGCTCCAGGAGTCCTCCAGCCTGCAGTCCCCTCCAAGGAGGAGGGTGGATTGACCAGCACAGGGGTGGGGGTCTGAGAGTCAGGGGTCCAGGGACCCTGGCTCACAGCCAGACTCAGTGCTGGGCTGAGCCAACCAGGAGGCCCTGCCCCAGTGTCAGTGTGACCTGGGGGGAGGCCTTCGCTCTTCTGGGGCACCATCCACTCATCTGAGGACACGGGGCTGGACTGATGATTTCTGGCCATCCTGAGGCTCTGACGATCGTGATTTTAAGCTGGGTGGTGGGAGCCTGCTAAATTCACTGGTGGAGGCAGTCGTGGGCAGAGCCTGGGCTGCCAGCCCCTCACCTGGTCCTGGGTGTCCTGCTGAAGGGTGAGAGGAGAAGCCATGCCGGGCAGCGGCCCCAGCGAGAGGATGACGTGGCCGGGCCCGGCCCTCCCCACGGCCCCCCCAACCCGCCCTCTCTCCTCAGCCCCGGGGACACCGCCCATCCCGCCCCTCACCCGGACCCGCAGCCTCATGGCCATGTCCCTGCCAGGCAGTAGACGGGCCTCTGGTGGATCCCGCAGGTGAGTCTCCCCCTTGCCCGGAGCCTTGGCCTCTGAAAGTTGGGGGAGGGGGTCTCTGCCTCCAGTCCACCACCTACTTGTCTTGGAGCAAGTCATTGCCCCCATTTTTCCCATCTTTAAAATGGGCTTGCTGACCCTTGCCTCAGGAACTAAGGGCTCAGATGACACCATGGATAGAAAGGTTCTCTGAAGACTTAAACCACTGGATCCTTCCCATCATTAATATTGTTGTTCCATCCTCACAAAGACAGCATGTAGCCTTCTACCTGGGCTCACCCAGACTCCACGTATGCCCCTCCTCCTGCCCCTACGCCTGCCTGCCCGTTGGTCTCCACCTCCATCTCAATTCACGCAGGGCCCTTTCCCTCTGGGCTTGGGGGACCCTGGATGTTGAGGACCCTCACTAGGGGTAGCTGGGCCCCGCCCTTGGCCCACAGTCCTGCGCAGCCTCCGCCTCTGTCCTGGGGAGCCAGGAGGACCTGCATCCTGGTTTTCCATCTTCATTTGCACTGTCTGTTCTGTCCCCCCACCCTCCCCTCTGCTTCTCTCCCCGGCGGTGACCCCAAAGTGGGGGCCCTCTGGGCCGCAGCGGCCTGGCAGTGTTTGCCCAGTGTCCGCAGCTGCCCACCAGCCAGAACGAGCACCTGCCTCTTCTCCCTGCCTCCAGGCGCACCTCTCCACCCGTGAGTGTGCGGGATGCCTACGGCACCTCTTCTCTCAGTAGCAGCAGCAACTCAGGCTCCTGCAAGGGCAGTGACAGCAGCCCCACGCCCAGGTAACCAGCCCCTCCCTCCTGCCTCCCAGCCAGTGGGGAACCTGAACACCTTGGGGCCTGGGGGGTTTGGGTGTTCTAACCATACCCAACTCCAACACAGTCCCTGGCATGTGACCTTGAGCAGGTCCCTTCTCTCTGAGCTTCAGTTCCCCATCTGTAAGATGGATATGATCATACTCAGCTGCACGTAACCAAAGACAATGGCTGAGACAAACTAGGGGTGATGCTTTCAGAACAAGGGGCCAGAGGTGGGCGACCCCCTAAAGTGTCGAGGACCCCACCTCCACCATCCTTGGTGTACAGCTGGCTCTGACACCTTCAGGCATCTGGTCCACGGCCAGGGAAGAAGACGGCGAAAGGTCAACCCTCCCTCCCCTCTATGCCAGGCTCATGTTTTCTGAGACAGGACACGTTCCCCAGTAAATTCTGTCTACACTGTGCTGGCGGGTGCCAGGTGTGACTGGCGGGTGCCAGGTGTGACTGACTGGCTTCAGGGAGGGTTAGTGGTTCTGAGTGCAGGGCCACCTACGCAAAATGGGAGTTCTGTTGGGGGAAAAGCAGGAAGCTGTGAGTTGAGGAGGCTAGGCCGTGGTCTGCTGGTGGGATTGGGGTGCTCCCCACCCCTGGATGAAAACCTTGGCCCTCCCGCCTCCTCTGGGTGGGAATTCCTCCTCCTCGGCACTGGTGGGACCTGGGTGTGCTCACCACACATGCACGTCTGCACCACCCCATGCGGGGGAGTGTGGCTGCTGGGAGTGGTGCATGTCCAGCCTGCCTCCACCTCAGGGTACAGCTATGAACAGTCGATGTTACGAACAGTCGGTGCACATCTGGGCTCCCATGTGCCTCTAGAACATGAGTGGGCATGTGCAGATGGGAAGGATCCACCTGCATTTGTGTGAACGTGTTCATGAGCTGGTGTCCTAGAGTAGTTGACCCTGGTCCAACAAGGGGGTTGGGGCACTGACCCCTTGTACAGTTGAAAATCCACATATAACATTTGGCTGCCCCAAAACATAACTGCCTACTGTTGAGCAGAATCCTTTATAACATAATCAGTTGATTGGCACATATTTGGTGTGTTATATGTACTATCAACAATATGCTTACAATACAGTAAACTAGAGAAAACAAAATTTAAGAAAATTATAAGCACAAGAAAATATGTTTACAGCACTGTATTTAAGATCATGTGAAAAAGAAATTCATATTTACTTACAGGTATAATTATGCATGTATTCATAATAATACATTGATAACAAAGAAGCAGCAATATGATTGCTTCACGGTAGCCTAGCCTATCTAATAAATGAATCGTTATAAAAATTTTATGGCATACAGTATTACAGTCATATTCATAATATGGTATGAGAAACATTGTTACATTTTTCTAAAAACCACTTACAGTGATGACAGGCTGATATGCAGTTTCTCCAATTACAAGAGAGAGGCATACTTGTAGGGTAATGGGATCCTCTGAAAGCACAGTTGTAGAACAGTAAGAAAACTTACACACTATTAATTTTATATTAACTATCACCCACCTTGTGCCAGGGAGACAGGCTACCACTTCGGTACCTGCCTTACACAGAATGAACGTTTAGGCGATGGTGATGATGACGACACAGAGCCAGCTCCTATGGTTCTTGCGGTACAGTGATTAGATTTCCACACCGAGTCACTCACATATACAACAGATAAGTCCTTGCCCACCAGGCAGACCCCGGGATAATTACATGCAGAGGGAGGCTTCTCCCTGCCTCAGCTTTACTTTGTGGGATGGGAGACTGAACCCTGGGCTGCAGCGCTGGGATGGGGTTGACAGAGATGGCACTGCCCTGGGTGGTACCAAGCGTGTCCACATGCTCTGTGACGTATCTCCCCAACCCGCACTAGAGAAGCCCTGACCTCCCCACCTCAACGCTATGTTCTTCCCTCAGAACCTTAATAAACCCACCTTCCAGAAGGGCCGGGTGTTCTCGTGCCCACAGGGGCACAGGGGAAGGCCTGGCCTGTAAGGCGCTGGAGGCGGGAGGGAGGCAGGCACCCAGGGGAAGCTGGGCACCAGGATGGGTGGGCGGGGTTCCAGGGTGAGTGGGCGGGGCACAGGGATGGGTAGACGGGGCTCCCTCGCTCCTGGCACAGCGCATCGCCAGGCCCCTTCCTCGCTCCCCGCTGACGAACGCCCCCTGGCAGGCGCTCCATGAAGTACACGCTGTGCAGTGACAACCATGGAATCAAGCCCCCAACCCCGGAGCAGTACTTGACGCCCCTGCAGCAGAAGGAGGTGTGCATCCGGCACCTGAAGGCCCGGCTGAAGGACACGCAGGACCGGCTCCAGGACCGGTGAGTGGGAGGCCAGGGCCCACGGCATCTCTGGGAGGAAGGAGTGGCTGGGGGCTCCTCTCTCCCGCAAAACCCCACCCGTCCCTTCCCTCCCTCAGCTGCTCCTTGAAGCTTCAGGTGGCTGCTTAGAGCCAGACCGAAAGCAGTTTCCCTGGCCTCCCCGCCTCCCCTCTCACTCCAAGGCAGTGCTCTCTCGGTCGGAGCCTGGCAGCCCCTTTTGGCAACTTCTCGTGCCCTGGCTTCTTTCTACCTGGGGAGTAGGAGCCCAGGGCATTCTTCCCAGCTGACCTGCCCATCGCGGAGGGGGGCGCGGGGGAGAGCAGGGTGGGAGAAGAAACAACCTGTTAACCCTCCTTGGCCTCCTCCCAGGGGGTCACCAGGGGCTCCTGACCCACCGTTCAGGCCCAGGTGCCTTCTTCCTCATCCATTGCGAGGAACCTTTCTCTGAGCGCCCACCCAGCCCAGGGGTCTCCCAGAGACCCTGTGAGCCTGTCTGAGCTCATTCTCCAGACCTGAGGGCAAGTCCTGACCCTCCCAGCCTTCACCTTTCCAGGCTGGCAGCTTCCTCTTTATGATGGAAATTTCAGGGCTGCCCTCTGACCTTTGCATCACCTACCCATCTTCTCCAAACTGTATGGATTCAGATACACAGCTAACTCTGAGCTGGACAAGGTGCCGTGCAGGGCACTGGGGGATCAGGGCACCATGACGACTCCTTCCTTCATCTTTTCTTTTTTTAATATGACAATTTTATTGAGATATAATTCACATACTATACAATTCACTTATCTAAAGTAAACAATTCAGTGGTTTTTTAGTACATTCACAGAATGGTGCAACCATCAAGAGTATCTAATTCTAGAATGTTTTCATCACTCCAGAAAGAAACCCTGTTCCCAGTAGCAATCATGCCCCCATTTCTCCCCCAAGAACCCCATCCTTGGCAGCTGCTAATCTTTCTTCTTCTGTGAATGTGTCTATTATACACACACACACACACACATATATATATATATATATAATAAGTAAGTAAGACCACATCTTTCTTGACCAGAGCTCTGCCAAGTAGCCCATTCAGTCTGTATTTGTTGTGGTTTGGAACTTGAGGAGGTCACAGGCGGCATTCTGTGGGCCTCCTTATCTGCAGAGCCAGGATTTCTATTTCCCATTTTCTTCTCAGTGATGCCCTGGGTCTGCTTGGCCCTTTGCTCTGACGTCCTCAGGGAGCAGACAGCCCATTTCCCTGCTGCCTTTCCAGGACTGCCCTGCGGCTCAGAGCAGGCCACCTGCCCTGTGTGGTTTGGGCAGGATGCCCCGCTTTGGACGTGCCTGCACCTCGGCTCCCCAGCCTCTCCACCCACGACTCATGCAGCAACTTGGCCATTCTCTGCTTACTGTATTGTCGCCCTCCACACATGCTGCGAACAGGGATGCTCTCATTCCCGCAGTAGCCTGCCTGCTCCTCAAAGATGGATTTACACGCTGTGCTTTCATACCCTGTATCCCCACTTCCAAGACGCCCTTTCCCCCCATCTCACTTCCTTGGCAAATTTATCCTTCAAGACCCAGTTCAAATATAACATCCCACAGCCCACCTGAGACCGAGACAGGGCTGGGAAGCCACAGCTCTGGGGTCCTGCCAGCTCCAAGGAGGAGTGGGCCCAGCCCAGCTGATCACACCCAGTCCCTTCTTCCAAACTCACCCTTCCTCCCAGGGCTCAGCGTCAGTGAGCAGGATTACCCTAGGGTGAGCCCTCCACCCCGAGGCAGGAGGAGTGGACAGTCTTCTCCGCACCTGTGGGGGCTCTGAGCCCCTGCAGGTCCCCGTTGTCACGCCACCTCCATCGCCAAGCTGTGCCCTGCTGGGCAGCCCTTCCTTCCCTTCTGTCCCCTTCCAGCTGATGCCATTGCTGATCTTGTGGCCCCTGCAGCCCCTCAGGCCCAGGCCTTTCAGTGTTTTGTGGAGTGAGATTTCTGGGCACATTTCCTGAATTTCTAATCTGCCTTTGAAAAGAACACGATGCTGAATCTGGGTTGGTCACTCTGCTGGTCTTATAAACCCCAAAGTGAAGGACATGCCATTTGGATTTTATTTATGTGAATGGAGGGTTTGGGATGAGTGGCTGCATGCAGGTTGAGTTCAGTTCCATGAAAGATTTTCCTCCTTTGTTACTGCTTTTAGCTCATCCTGATGAGTTTCACCCCGGCTTTTCCTCTGGACTAGACGGCATCATTTCCTACTTCACCTCCCTCCCCTGCACTGCCCCCCAGATTCATCTAAGCCTCAGGGATTTTAAAAGCCTGAGAGTTTCTGGCCGAGACTCTTCTGACAGTCTGTTGCCTGCTCTTGCCACTCCTCTTGGGAGTAGCTCTGTGCCCTTTTCAGCAATCTTCTGGGCCTCTCCTCTCGACAGTACTTACAAGAAGGGCACATCTGGCACAGATAAGACAGCCACTCTGTTCTCATCACGCTCCTCGGACTCATCCACCACTTCTCACTCTCCCCTAGAGGGAAGGTGTAACATTATCAGCTATGTTCACGGCAGTAATTTCTCTCGTAAAAACGGAGTGGTTTGTCCCCCTCTCCCCGCAGTCTCTGGTCAAATAACCTTCCACTGAAAATTTCCACCACCGGCTTTTGTAGAAGGCCGCATCGCTCTGGGCAGAGCAGAGATTTTAGGTTTCATTTTTGTTGTTTTATGTTAAAGAGTTTTAAATGGATGTACTAAGTTTTTATAGCAATTGCATTTTTAAACTGAGGTCTTCATCATCGACTCTCTTCTTTGGGTAGTGGATGTCAAAGTGGACAGTCGTCGGCATTTCGGCTCTAGGGGGTGGGAATGCGATGGTGGCTTCTTGTCCCCCAAGGGGGTGGCTCCTCTGTCCTGACCCCTTACCCCTCTCCCACTCCCACTGCTTCCCTGGTGGAATAAAGAGGATGAGGAAGAAGGCATCGACTCGTTCCTTTGTTTTTAGTGCTTTTTGTCCTTGGGGACACCCCCCTCCTTGCCTGTCCTTAGTGGAGCACCCGGCCAGGTGATGAGCGCAGGTGTCTCATCCGCTCACAGGGACACAGAGATCGATGACCTGAAGACGCAGCTGTCACGCATGCAGGAGGACTGGATTGAGGAGGAGTGCCACCGCGTGGAGGCCCAGCTGGCCCTGAAGGAGGCCCGCAAGGAGATCAAGCAGCTCAAGCAGGTCATCGACACCGTCAAGAACAACCTGATCGACAAGGACAAGGGGCTGCAGAAGTACTTCGTGGACATCAACATCCAGAACAAGAAGCTGGAGACACTGCTGCACAGCATGGAAGTGGCCCAGAACGGCTTGGCCAAGGAGGACGGTGCGGCCGAGTCGGCTGGTGGCTCCCCGGCCCGCTCTCTCACCCGCAGCTCCACCTACACCAAGCTGAGCGACCCCGCTGTCTGCGGTGACCGCCCGCCCGGGGACCACCCTGGCACCTCGGCCGAGGATGGGGTCGACAGCGGCTTCACGGCCAATGATGACACCCTGAGCCGGACGGAGGCATTGGAGGCCAGCAGCCTGCTGTCGTCAGGGGTGGACTGTGGCCCCGAGGAACCCTCGTCTCTACACAGTTCCTTCAGCCTGGGGCCCCGCTTCCCCGCCAGCAACACCTATGAGAAGCTGCTGTGTGGCACGGAGGCCGGCGTGCAGGCCAGCTGCATGCAGGAGCGCGCCATCCAGACGGACTTCGTGCCATCCCAGCCTGACCTGGACACCATCCTGGAGAAAGTGACCCAGGCCCAGGTCTGTGGGATGGTCCCCGAGTCAGGGGACAGGCACCCGGAACCAGATCCCCACCCCCCGGGGCCCAAAGACCCCAACTCTGCAGTGGTGGTGACGGTGGGGGACGAGCTGGAGGCCCCGGAGCCCATCACCTGGGGGCCCACCCCACACCGCCCTGGTGCCCACCCAAACCCCAGCCCGTCGGTGAGCGTGGCATGCCCCGTGGAAGAGGAGGAGGAGGCAGCCACGGCCGAGAAGGAGCCCAAGAGCTACTGGAGCCGCCACTACATCGTGGATCTGCTGGCTGTGGTGGTGCCCGCCGTGCCCACAGTGGCCTGGCTCTGCCGCTCCCAGCGGCGCCAGGGCCAGCCCATTTACAACATCAGCTCCCTGCTGCGGGGCTGCTGCACCGTGGCCTTGCACTCCATCCGCAGGATCAGCTGCCGCTCGCTGAGCCATCAGGGCCCGAGCGCCGCTGGCACGACCACTGGAGGCAGCTCCCAGCTCTGAGGAGGGCCGGCCTGGGCAGAGGCTCCCACGGCCCAACTACCGATTGTAGGGGTGCCACCCTCCCTCTCACACCTTCCCCTGGGGCATCATCTTATTTCTTTAGTTTGGGGTTTGGAGGTGGCTTTTTCAGGATGATTACCGTATCAGAGGCTGGGAGTGAAGGTTGGGGGAAGGTGTCCGAAAACTGCGACAGGAGAGAAGGGAAGAGAGACCGAGAGCCAGGAGGCCCGCTGATCAGACACACTGCAGAGAGAGACAGTGGCGAGGCCCCCACCCCAGCCCCCTGCCCCCCAGGCCCCCACACAGGGCAGCCGCTGCTCAGGAAGTCTCCCGTGTGATGATCCAGGGAGGCCAGCCTTGACTTGTCAGCCCAGCCTCCCCATCCCTGCCCCCAGGTCCTGTCTGTTCCCCTGTGTACCCCAGGCCTTGTCTCCCAAGCCACCCCTTGCCCTCAGCCCAGGCTTCTGGGCCAGTATTATCTCCTCAGATGGAGGCAGCTGTGACCCAAAGTACAGGCAGGGGACTGGGGCTCAGAGAAGGTCTGGAACCACTTGGCATGTGCTGAGCTCCAGCCTCTTCAGACTTCTTTCTCCCCACTTGGGATCTGGGAGCACAATCAGGCCACGGGCTGGAGGAAAGATAGTGATGGGCAACAGGTGGCAGAAGACAGTATGGGTCCCCTGTCTGTCTGTTCATCTCAGACCTTCCCCATCTCACGTTTTCCTCTTGGAGCTTCTGAGGGTGTCAGGTCATTCTTCTGTGAGAGCCAGACTGGCCTGAGCCCCAGCTCCCATCTGGAGACTCTGCCAGCACCAGAGAAGGAGATGGGGCTGGCAGCTCAAGGGGGCTTCTCCAGCCTCTGAGATGAGGCCCTGCAGCCTGGGAGGCAGGGCTGGACTCAGCAACCCCAGCTGGTTTCACTCCAGCCCCTGGAGCTTGCCCAAGTTTCTCCAGGGACCTTAGGACCAACTTCTGCTTTGCACTATGTTCATTTTGGGGCTTGGTTCTCATGCATCCCAGGATCTCCCGTGAGGTGGCTGCTTGCTTTCTAGGATGAAGTTTCCTAAATCTTACACCTATCTGCCTCTGGAGGAATATTCAGCAGGATAAATGGCAAAATGAGGTGCTGAAGCCGTAATGTCTGTCCAGGCCAAAGCAGGGTGCTCTGGGATGTTTCCTAGGTGGGAATGGAGTAGGGCTTCCAGCCCAAGCCCGGTCAACCTGGAAAGGTTCACTGGGCCCCCCTCCTTCCCTGGGACCACGTCTGGGTCCCCCAGCAAAACTGCTGACACTTTATTAGCATTTTTATTTAACAGAGTAAACCCAGTCCTCTTCCCCTTCAGGGCGTATACCTGTCTACTCACCCCACCCACTCCTCAGAGTTACGCCCTACATTGGAGCAGGGGTGGGGAGCATTGGTGGGACCCTGTATCTTACTCAGCCCTCTGACCTAGGCGGCCACTCTAGTTCTGCCCAAGTGGCTTGCCCACCCCCGCTGTTTCAGCAGCTGTCACCTGGACTCTGCCCTTCCTCTCTGTACCTCCGCTGGTGCGGGGGACGCCTGCATGCCCTGGGGGTGGGCAGCCAGCCTCTCCACCAGCTGGGGGAGAGCCCCTCAGCCACGTGCTTTGCGCCTCTGAAGCCCGCCTGTCCTCACTCCAGGCCTCAGACCTGCCATCCTTTGTGGAGCTCCCCCTGATCCCAGCCGAACCAAACCTGAACTCTGGGGGCAGGGCTGGGCTGCCCCACGGGACCCTGGGGTCATGACATGGAGGGGCAGTGGACAGCCCCCATCCAAACCCAAGCTAAGACTGGCCATGGACCCCGCCTTGTGCCGTGTACTCACGGAGCTGCGCAGTGTCTCCTTAGAAATAGTCAAAAGCTTTGCCAAGAAAATAAAGGTATGACTATATTTGACAACATAAAATCTATATATTTTTCATCCCTGGAATCTAGTCGAGCTGCGTAGCCCCTCTGCTCCTGTCTGCGTCCTGCTGTCTGTGGCCTTCCTACTGTGTCTTGTGTTTTGGTGGACGTGTTCAGGGCCGGGGCCGTGGTCCACTCTGTCCCTAATTCTGAACAGCCCCTCGGGAAGAGTGTGGACTCAGGTGTGTGGACAAGGTGAGAGGAACTGGTGCCACCCTCTACTCTTGCTCTGGCCTGAGACCTGCCTGCCTGGTCAGAGGCCCCCCAGCCCACTCCGGGTCCTCTCTTTTGTGGGGCTGGTGGGACCTTCGACAGGCTTTGTCTCTTGTCAATGGAGGAGGCGACTCTTCGGCCCAAGCCCGGGACAGGTGCTGGGACCGTGTCGGCCAGGCTCCAGCTTGTGCCTGTGTGCGTGTGTGTGTTCGGGATCCCGCATCTATGCAAAAGGGGCAGAGCTGCCTGGGCAGCTCCGGCGGTAAGAGGCAGTGGCCCGCCGGCTCAGGCTCCAAGCCCAGACTGCAGGGCCCAGAATGTGGGGCTGGAGGCAAGGCCAGGGCCCCAGAGCCTCCCGCTGAGTGCTCATCCTCCAAGGCTCCCCTTTTCCTCCCTGCTTAATACCTCCTCCTGTTGGGCTGTGACCTTCTCTCCTGCCCTCTGCTTCTACAGCAGAAATCTCGGGGGCCTCCTCCTCTCCCCAGCCTCTGGCTGGAGCTGATTAGATCCTGAGCAACACTTCTCAGGAATCACCTTTTGGAACTGCTGGCCCCTTGGAGCGCTGCTGCCAGAATTGGCTTCCCCTCAGTTGTGGGGTCCAGGCAGGGGTTGGCCCTGCTCCTCCCCTGGTGCAGGCTCAAGCAGGAATCAGAGTCAGGGGCAGTACTCTGCTCAGAGAGCTGGCCTCAAGTGAAGTTTATTCCACATATCTCCCAAGGGGATAACTTAGCTCTACAATGAACACCGTTCCCAGTCACCAGTAGCACCAGGGTACCTGGCAGCACCTTGTGGGGGCAGCACAGGGGGCAAGTGACAAAGTTCTGGGGTGGAGGCCTACAGTGGGGCCTCTGCCCAGTGAACTCATGACCCCTCTGTGACCTAGGGGTCAGTATAAACAAGTCATAGTGCACTGTTATATTCAGCCATGCCCTTGACAGAGAATTCAGGGGATACAGGAAGGGGGTGGGAGGTGGGGAGGGGTCTTCACTTTGTCTCCTTTGTCCTTTTGATCTGACAGAGTTGTACCTACAGCAGAACAGCTCTGGATTAAAGCATGAAAACACAACCAGATCCATTGCCTGTTTTCTTTATATTGTGTCTTTTGGGGCAGTGAGAGGGATGAAGGGGACTCACACTGTCCCCGCCCACATGGGAGTCAAAACTCACACCCTGGAAAGAGCTGAGTGGGCAGATACCTTTCCTGAGGTCGAGGGAACCTGAGAGCTGCAAGTTGGCTCAGCTCTACCATGCGTCACTTGGGGGTCACTTGGCACCCCCTCGGTGTCAGCCCCATTGGGCCCTGAGAGTGCACCCATTCCATCCTCTCCAGCACCCCTGAGGTGATTTTCACACCTACAGATGCAGAAGCCAGCTGGAGTCACTGAGCAGGGGGCGCTCTAAGGCTGGTGCCCCCTTCCAGAGCCCACACTGTCCCCCACCACCACCCAGTCATCCCAGCCTCACACCAACAGGCAGCATGTGACTCTGGCCAGGCCAAGCCAAGCCATGCTGTCAGAGGCAATGCATAGAAAAGGCCTTGGTCTCACCACTGCTTAAAAGACAACCAACACTGGTGCGTAATGGGACTGAGGATTCTGGAATATCAATTACTTCTGAGGAAGGGATTTTATTTAAAATCAAATCTTTATTCAAAAGACCGTGAAGGGTTAAAACTCTATACAGTTTGTGACGAAGAACAAGTAAAGGAAAAAGAAACAATTCTTACAAAAAAAAAGAAAAGTATTTCTGTTCTCAAAACATGGAACTGTTTTACTGGTAGAGGCAAAAATTTGAAAGGGACCCAGCTGCAACTTTAGAAAGTGTTTAGCTGGCCGGCCGACGTGACGAGCATTTAAATCAGCACAGAGAATGGCTGCCTGTGGGCCCTGTCCCGGCCTTAGCCCAGTTGAGTGGCTGAGACTCCAACAAGGCCAGTGTATGTAAATAACAGGCGCACAGGATGCCTTGTCGCCCCGCCCGGAACACGCCCCCTTGAGAAGACCCCGCCCCCTGAGACGGCCCCGCCCCCAGGCAGCACGCCTCCGCAGGCACGGACATTCCCTTTCTGGCAGGAGGGTGACAGGGTTGAGCTGTTGTCCCGCGGCCTCAGACGTCAGGGATGGAGTGGTCCATGGTATGGTGGAGCAGGGTCGGGGACAACCTAGATACAGCAACAAGGACAGTCGCCAAAACTGGCAGCACCTTCTCCCCTTTCCCCCCAAAACCTGTGCCTCCCTTGCCTCACCCCAAGTTACCAGAAGCCGGCAGCCAGAAGGTGGGGAGGGGAGGGGGTAGGGAGGAGGGGAGGGGGGCCGGGGCGGAGGGGAGGGGGGCAGCCTTACTTTTTGACCATGTGCTCATAGATGACGGTGGGGATGATGGTCAGGGTGATGATGTTCCCGGCGGTGGCCAGAATCTCTGTGACTTCTTTGTCCTGGAGAAGAGGTGAGTGACGGTCACCTTGGGGGCCAGGGGCAACTCTGAGGCACCTCTGTGAAGTGGTCAGCGTGGCCCTGCTGGAGTCCACCACTGACAATGACGGTAGGGAATAGGTTGTCCCTTGAGTGAGGGTGGCAGGCCCCCAGCTCAAGCAAGAATGTGGGCCTCCCATCTGAGGCTCTCTCAGTAAAACAGACTGACCTCTCCTACCCTCACCTCGAGGGCCTATGTGGGCCTGATACCGAAAGGCCTCACGGACATGACTTCCCCCAAAGAGCCCCGGGAATCCCACCAACCACATGCGTATGCTGTCTCCTGGGCCCCAGTCACACCAGGATTCTGACCTCAAAGCAGAAAGAGAACCACACTGCAGTGGGGGGACAAGGGGGGACAGTAGGCACACCCACCCACCCTCTTCTCTGGGCTCCTGTCAGCCTGAGCCGAGGCCGTGGGGTACCTCTTCCTCTTAATCTTGTTGACCAGCAAAAAGAAAGGCCTGCAGAAGCCGTTCAGATTGTGGGGAGAACAAGACACAAGTAGCACCTACAGAGAGTGTGCCGAACAGCCCAAAGCTGAATGCTAATGCACGAGCCGAGCCTCTGGCCCTTACCTGGAGACTGTGACCTTGACTTTACATAGACCCCCGACTTGGCTGTGTGTTTTCCTAGCTGTGCCAGGATCAATGGGAGAAGATGTGCTAGATGGGACCAGACCGTCAGGCACAGGGGAGATGATGTGTGACAAGAGTGACTTGGGGATGGCCCTTATGAGGGAGGGGTCGTGGCTCACAAGACTGTGTCATCTGTGGGGTGAGATGGCAAGACCCCCCAGGCCACCTCCACCTGCCTGCGAGCCCCAAAGCCCTGGATGCTGGAGTGGGGGGACCCTCACTCTAAATCACAACTGGAATTAAGAACCGCTTTCAGTCCTGGTGGCATCAACCAGGATAAACCGCTCTCATTTGTCCAGGGACCAGAAGCCATGTGACTTATCCTCTTCTGGGGTCCATTCCCCGAAGGCACCCACCCTGTCCCCTAGTCGACATCACAGCACTGTCCCCAGACCATTTGCTCCTTCTTGTATTTAAAGATAAAACTCACCACACACACACACTGTTGGGGAGAGGAAAGAGGTAGGCAATGGGCTTCTGAAGAGCCATTTCCTAAAATATTCCTATTAGTGAACATGATCCAGGATACAAACAGAAATATCACACAGAGTAGTCCGTGCAGCCAGGAGCCCCTCACCCCCGCCCCGGACACCTGTTTCCTTACACACGTCATCACTGCCACCACCACCTGCTGTCACACCTCTGGCCTTCATGAGTAAGTAACAACAGCGAGCATTTACTGAGCACTTAGTGTCTGCACTGTGCTCGGAGCACTTGAACCTTTGTCTCACTGAATCCCTGCAGCAGCCTTAGGATGAGGATCTGAAGCTGGGTGGGGGCGGCAGCCTACCCACAGACACGAACCTTCCCACCACCTCTCAATCGCCCAGTCCCTGAGGTCCTGGGATGGAGCCATGCTCCGCCTTGCTTACCTTCAGCCCGATGACGTTTTGCCCATTCACCTCACACACATAGTGGTTGGTGAGGAGCCCATTGCGGGCCGCGGAACTCCCTTTGACCAAAGAGATGATCTTCCCCTTCTTGATGACGAAGCCGACGTGGCCTGTGCTGTCCTTGTGCATGGTGATGGTCCGCTGGAACGGCCTGGCAGGGAGGGATGGTGAGCTGGGCCTGGGGCATAACCAAGGGCAGACTGACAGGCTCCTGGGACCCGGGTGCTCACCTATCCCGAACGACTATGACAATCTTCTCGGCCGATGCCTTCTTCACCACCTGGTGGGCTTTGTCCGTGCTCCACCCAGCACAGTCACGTCCATCAATCTGCAGAATCTGGTCCCCAAAGCGCAGCCCCACCAAGGATGCAGGGGTGTTGGCCTGGACCAGCTGCACGAAGAGCCCCTGGAGGAGGCGAGCCCGCAGTCAGTTCCCCCAGCCCAACCTGAGCCCAGGTGCCTCCTCCTGGGCTGCTGTTTGCCTCCTGATCTTCTCAGAGCCCACTGGGCCCTGGGACTGCAGCTCTGTGTACATGAGGTCACAAAGAGTTGGACATGGCTGAGCAACTAACACTTTCAGGAATTCCAACTAGTGGTTGCATCCCCAGTCACCAGACTACAAGGCCTCTCATGCTGGCATCCGAACCAACACCCCCACACCCTTCGCCTTACACTGTCTTCAGAAAGCCTCCCAGAAGCCAGATCCCTGTGAGTGGGGAGCAAGGAGGCATGAAGTCCCAGGAGGGGCAAGTGGAGGGTCCCTAGCACAACCCAGAGCAAGCCCAGAGCAAGCGCCTTATGGGAGGCGATGGAAAGGACGAGCCTGTCTAGGGCTCAGGTGAACCTTGGCTCCCGCGGGCAGCTCGGGCCGCAGGCAGGCGCAGTCCAGCACGCGATCTCTCTCTCTGCGTTCCGCGGGGCCCCTCCCCTCCCGCCCGACCCCAGCCCCACCTTGTCGATGGCCTGCAGCCGCAGCCCGGTCTTGCCACGCTCGTCCTTGCATAGGTGGATCTCGCGCACCCCGGGCTTGATCTCCGCACGCAGTGCGCCCAGGCTGTTCCCGGACACCGGCGCCACCACCTGGCCCGGCGAGGGGCCTGAGCCCGCTGCCTGCAGACCACAGGGGAGAAGAGGTCAGCCAGCGCCGTGGGGCCTCGTGCCTCAAGGGTCCAAGCGTGGGAACAGGGATTGGGAAAAGAGAACGGGGTGGACCCTGAGCTCCAGCCCACCGCAGACCACACACATACCTCCTGCGAGCAAGAGGACACATGGCGCCATGAAGCCGCTAGGGGGCGTCAAAGTCCACACCCCCAAAAAACACAGCCAGGAAAACAGAGCCTGGAGGACAGGTGCGTATTATAGAAAAAGGGTCTTCATTTTCCAAGACAACTTGGTGTCAGAAGAACCTTTTAAAATCCACTTAAAATAAAAAGATTCACAGAAAATCGTGAACAATGAGGGGGTAAAGGAGCTCAAGTTGATTTCTGCCTTGAAAAAAATTTTGTCAAAAGTATCAAGATGAGTGAATACTATTCCCCCCATCAAAAGATCTGGAACAAGGCAAAGATGTCCACTCCCACCACTACTGTTAAATACAGTAATGGAAGAACTAGCCCGATCAGTAAGGCAAGGAAAGGAAATAAAAGACATATAGATTGGAAAAGAAACATAAAATGGTCCCTATTTTCAGATGAGAAGATGCTTTACTAGAAAATTCCAAAGAATCTACAGATCAACTCCTAGAACTCATAAGTGAGTTCAACAAGGTCACAGGACACAAGACCAATGCATACCAAAAAATCAATTGTACTTCTATATACTAACAATGAATACGTGGAAACTGAAATTAAAAATACAATACCACGTACAATCGCTAAAAAAAAAAAGAAAGAAATACTTAGGTGTGGAGCTAATAAAACATATACAGGAATTGTATGCTGGAAATGACAAAACACTGATAAAAGAGATCAAAGAAGTGAAGTGAACTGAAATGAAAGTCGTTCAGTCATGTCTGACTCTTTGCAACCCCATGGAATGTACAGTCCATGGAATTCTCATCACATCATCATATGATATTTCTACCTTTAGATAAAAACTGAAATAACCTCAGTAGGACAGATATTAGTAGAAAATAGAGAAGTTATTAAAAAGATAAATTTTGAGTACTCATTACTGTTGTTTTTAATATAATGTATTGTGAGTTTGATAGTGAAAGTCACTTAGCCATGTCCAACTCCTTTCACCCCATGGATGAATTCTCCAGGCCAGAATACTGGAGTGAGTAGCTTTTCCCTTCTCCAGGAGATCTTCCCAACCCAGGGATTGAACCCAGGTCTCCCGCATTGCAGGCAGATTCCTTACCAGCTGAGCCACAAGGGAAGCCCACAAATACTGGAGTGGGTAGACTTTCCCTTCTCCAGCGGATCTTCCTGACCCAGGAATCAACCCAGGGTCTCCTGCAGGCGGATTGCAGGCGGATTCTTTACCAACTGAGCTATTGGGGAAGCCTGATCAAAGGTCTAAATAAATAAAGAAATATTTTGTACTGATGGATCAGAAAAACTAGACGAAGCTGTCAACTGTCCACAAATTGATATACATATTTAATGCATTTCCTATCACAGTCTGTATGTTTTGTAGATAGAGGAAAGGTTAATCTAAACTTTACATGAAAACACAAAGGAACTAGAATAGCTAAAACTAGTCTGACAAAAAAGAGAAAAACAGGAGAAATCACTCTACCAGATTTCCAGACTTTCTGTATAGCTACAGTCATCAAGATAGTGTGGTGCTGGGGAGAGACAGACCTTTGGAGCAGAAGAGAGAATATCCAGAAATAGCCTCACACAAGTAGGGGCAACTGCTTCTTAACAGAGGTGTGAGAACGATTTAGTGAAGACAGAAGAGCCTTTTCAACAAATGGCATGGGAGCAACTGAACATCCACAGGCAAAATATGAATTGTGACCTCATGCCTTATGCAAAGATTAACTCAAGTTCAATCATAAATTTAAACAAAAAACTATAAGAGTTTCAGAAGTAAAAGGGAAAATTTTTCAGAAACCTAGAGCTCAGTCAAGTTTCTTAGGACACCAAGGCATGAGCCACAAAGAGAAAAATCAATAAATTGAACCTCATCAAAATTGAAAACTTTTTGTTCTCCAATAAACTCTTTTAATACAATGAAAGGTGTTACACAGTGGGAGAAAAATATTTACAAATCAAATGACAAAGGACTTTAGAATAAGGTCTCGAAAGTTGACTTTAAAAAATAATCCATTTAGAAAATAAGCAAAATATATGAAGAAACATTTTACCAAAGAGAATATACAGCTGGCAAATAAGCACATGAAAAGATGTTCAACATCACTAGCCATTAGGAAAGTGCAAATAAAAACCATGATAAGGCATCACCACACACCTACCATGAGTAAAATTTAAAATAGTGATAATATCAAATGCTGGCAAAGATGTGCCAACAAAACACTCATGCAGTGTTGGCAGGAAAATAAAATAATACAGCCACTCTGAAAATCGTTTGGCCGTTTCTTTCTAAAAAAAATTAGCCATACATGTATTACACTACCTAGGAATTGCACTCCTGGGTGTTTATCCCAGAGAAATGAAAACTTATGTCTGTACCAAAATCTGTATACAAACATCTGTAATATCTTAGTTTATAACAGACAAAAACTGGAAACAACCAAAATGTCCCTCAAGAGGTTAAACAAACTGAGCTATAGCCACGCAATCCTGCAATAAAAAGGAATGAACTGTTGCAACAGGCGACAGCCTGGAAGGATCTCCAGGGCACAATGCTGAGTGGAAAGAGCCCATCGGAAAAGGTCACACACCATGTGATTTCACTTACATAACCTTCTGAAATGATAAAATCATAGGGACAAAAGCATGCTAGTGACTGCCAAGGGGCTGAGGATGCTGAAGGGGAGGCTGGGCATGATCACAAAGGGGCGGCGCGAGGGAGACTTTTGTGGTGATGTAGTTCTGTATCTCGATTGGGCTGGCGGCTGCAGGTGACGAAAAGACACAGGGCCTTAGACACACGGCACCAATGGAAAATGCCTGGCTTTGACCTTACAGTACAGTTACATAAAATGGAACCACTGGGAAAACTGGCTGAAGGGTACAGAGGACTTCTCTGTCTTGGCAACTTCCTGACTGAATCTCCGATTATGTAAAAAGAAAAACTAAAAATAATTAAAAATTTTAATTATGAAAGTGCATTATCTGTCATTTTTTTTCATCAAATTTAGGTTGTCTGGGGTATTGACCAAAGAGAGATCAATCAGTGGATTAAAATTGGACAATGTGACCTACTTTGCTTCCTGTGTGTGCTTGCCTACATGACTGTCAAGGGCGTCATTTTGGAAAACCACTCCAGGGTGTCACCAACTTTGCTCAGGATCCTACATGTCCTCATCCTTGCTGATTTCTCCTGTGAAATCATGTGTCAGTGTGGCAGCTCTCATCGTCACTTCTATCAATTTCATGAAATCCCACAGCCTTACCAAGATTTGTATTTGCACTTTGCAATCGATTTGCACTGGACCAGCACAATGGACCAACCGGGAATGTTGAAGCTGATGGGGAGACAGTTTCAGGACTGAGTCTATAAGTGAATACATTTTCAGGAGTGAATATTTCTATGTTATGTTTTTTGTTTGTTTGTTTGTTTGTTTGCTCCCTGAAGTCATAGAGAACAAGGGTTAAGCATTATTATTTCATTTGGGGACTGGGGGCTGACAAGCTCCTCCTCACAGGCTCTGTCTAACCATGCAGCTGCTCCCAAGTCACAGGCAGCCCCTCATTAGAAGCACCCAGGCTCAGGCCAGGTTTGACGTCCTCCCTTCTCATCCAGCAAGCTCAGGCCAGCAGGTCAGAGGTCAAAGGGCAGGCAGTGGCCCTCTAGCCCCAAGGCCTGCAGGAAACCATGAAACCCCATGGCACTTCTCATGAAGGCTCAAAGGGAAACATATCATCAGGAAACAGAACCTCAGGGATGCTATAGAGAGAGGAGATACAAATCTGTTTAAATGCAAGACCAAGGAAGGAGGGCCCGCATCAGGCAAGAGACAAATACCTACACTGGCACCTTCTGGAGTCTGAGGCAGGCTCTGCTGGACTTCCTGGCTGGAGAGGGAAAGACCCATATAGTTTTCCAGTTCTGCCAGATTAGGGTACAAAACTGATGGGAAGGGAAGGGGGAGAAGAGAAAGATGTTATTCTGGCCATGAGCTTGGCCACACCTGCCTGGCTCCCAAGTGGTCACTCATCTTTGTTAAGAAACAAAAGGGCCCGAGAGGGTGTTTACTCTCAGGAATGCAGTATATTATTGAGACGGCTCTGCAGCCCTGGGAATACTCGCTGGCAATGTGGGTCCTCCCCTCAGGTGGTCTGCTTCCCCCAGGAGCAGCCTGGGACACAGCCCCTCATGGATCACTTTGGTGTTCAGCTTAGTTAGCTTTATTTGGCACCAGCCAACTCAAAGGCAGCTCTGGGAAACTGCACGGTAAGGAGAGGAGCTGGGCCTGAGCTCAAGTTTGCTACCGCAGGACCAGTCAAGATAGCCAGAGCAGCCCCAGGGCCACCGCATACATCCTGGTCTCCTCACGCAGCCTTCCTTGGTGGCCCTAAGTCAGGGCCGTTGGGGCCCTCACAAGGTCACAGCTTTTCGGTGTCCCCCTCAAAGTAGGGGGACAACTGTACACAGTGCCTGTGGCTCTGTGGCAGGCAAGAGGCAGGCGCTCGGAAACGGCCAGCAGAAGTCACTCTCGGCTCAAAGCACCCCATCCCCATCACTCACCTGGAGGCTGGGAGTCCCCTTTTCCCCGTACTGGCAGGGCAGGCATCCTGGGTACGGCTCTGGCCTGGGCCTGGGGATGGAAGGGGAGTGCCGCTCAGCTGTGGTCAGAACCCCAGAGCCCTTGGAGCTTGGGGCTCCCTGAGGATGGGGGTCAGGGCAATAGGTATGCTCGTGGCCTGAGTGGGTATCCAACCTTTCAATAAATGTGGCTTCGCACACCTCCATGCCTCAGGAGGGAGGTTCTCCCAAGGGCCTGCAACCCACCGAATGTCACAGCTCATTTACTACCTGCGGTGGCCAAGGTAATTGTCAGTCAAAAAGCCCCCAGTTCTCAAAACCCCCTAGGACCTCATGTAGAATGGAAGGAGGAAAGGGCTTCTGGAGGCTGAGTACGCCAAACACCACAGCCACAGGGTTTACCCTGGAAGCTTGCCGTAGAGCATGGGGTCTGCACGAACCCCAATGGAGGAAGCACTGGGACTAAGCAGGCACCAGACACAGGCCTGTCTGCAGCTGCTCGTCTTCTCCACCTGCTGTGATCCCACTGCCTTGGCCTCTGAACACCTGCTCTGCCAGCAGCCCCTGCACTGGGGACCCGCATGCCTTGGGGCCAATAAGGAACTCCCAAAGGCCTCCAGCCTTGACCCAAGACCAGCCTCCCTTAGCTACCCTGGGGTAATCCCAAAGCCCCATCAGGGCACCCAGGCTAACAGCCTGGCAGGTTACCTGCATGGCCTGGTCCACCTTCAGGTCCTCCAGAGATGGGTACAGGGTGGCCATGGCTGCTCCTTGGAACACCCTGCAGGGCACAGAGTGGGGTGCTGAGGGATGAGAGGAGGCACAGACATGTGCCACCCAGCACTCTCAGGATGAGAAAGATGTCAGGAAGGGTAGTATTATTATTACACTACTATTACATGATTATATATAATACATATTTTATATTAATCATATATATTGTTATATGTATTATATATGTATATATTATATATTATATAATAATATATAATACATATTATACCAGTTATATAATAGGTATCATTATCCCCATTTTAGAAATGGAAGAGCTGGGATTGAGCCAGAGTCTGTTTGGTTACCAAGCCCATGTTCTCCACTCCTGAAAAATCCCACCCCACCATGTTCAGCTGACTCTGGGCTTTAGAACTTGGACCCAGGGGTCACCCAGGACATGCTAACCAGGCAAAGCAGGACTGGGGAGCCATGTCCTTCCCTGCCATGTTTCAAAGGTCAGACAGCCTTACAAGATCTTATTGCTCAAGACCTAAACCTGGTCCAGTTGGTGCACAGTGAGCACCTACTGTATACCCGGCCAGCATTAGGGGTTTGTGCGGCATCCTCCCACAACTACTCGGGGCTCAGTCCAGTGTCAAGCGGCTGGGGACTTCATATTACAACAGAAAGGCAGCAGGCACTTTAGAATTCCTCCCCTGCCCCCGCCCACCCCTCTCCGTCTCTGGGCATTTGATCCCCTACTGCCATTTCCGGCTTCACTGGTGAGTCTTGATCTTGATCATGATAAAGGCCAATGGAAACTCTTAAAAACATGCACACAAACTGTAACAGAGTTTATATGCTCAGCAGAGTATTGTTCAGAGGGATAAAGAAATGATGGGGGACCATAAACATTTACTAAAAACCTTCCTACCTGTCAGGGGAGAACCAGCAGGACCTTGGAGCAAGGTACCCAAAGAAATGCAAAGAAATTACCCGCCGAAAAGCTTTATTTCCTCCCTAGATTAAATGTGAGCAAGGAGCAGTTTGTCTTTCTGGATTCTTCTCCATTTACCCACTAACACACTGGCTCCATCACATCTACAGGCCTTTGCTGGGCCAGTCCTCGCCAGCTGGAAGCCCCTACCCCACCCTCCCACCCTGGCTCCTCAGACACTGCTGCTCCCACCCAGGGCCCTGCCCTCAGCAGAGACTTCGGACCAGCCTCTGGTCCTGGGCTCTTCAGTTGTCCTCAGTGTGTCTTCCCACCTGAACTGCAGTTCCTGGCGATCCAGGGGGTCCTATTCACTGCACTGGGCCCACATTCCTGGGCCAGGTCCACAATCTCTGGGCATCTCCCCTGAGTGATCCCCAGGGGTCAAGGTCATCTTCCTCATCACTCTTCCTTGTCCTTCCTCAGCACCTGCTGCCTTGACATATATCAACTTTAGCCTCCCCA
Organism: Budorcas taxicolor; assembly: GCF_023091745.1. NCBI lineage: Eukaryota > Metazoa > Chordata > Mammalia > Artiodactyla > Bovidae > Budorcas > Budorcas taxicolor. Next base: position 59,580,519 of record NC_068922.1, on the reverse strand, counting down.
ACAACCCCGTGCACACGCCGTCCCTTCTAGTCTGCCATCACACCCTATCACCCCCACATCCCATCGCTAATCCTCACGCTGTCCTCCTCCATCTCCCCACCTGTCCCCACATCATCCTCCTCCATCTCCTCACTCTTCTGCAGGAACCACAACATCTCCAATGAGTCAACTCAACTGCTGTTCTTTCTGTGTGAGCCTGGAACGCCATGCCCCTGATTAAAGCCGCCCCCCCCCCCACCCGCCGCCCAGTGGCTCCCCCACTTTCAGAATCCAGTCCACACGCCCTTTACGATTCCTCCAGAGACTGGAACCAGTGGCTCACAGGCCAGATGCAAAACAGATGTTGTTTAACCTTGCCAAGAACTTTATATATTCAAAGTTAAAAGCTTAAATGCAGAACTCGACACATCGCACTTAATAATCTAGCTTCACGCTGCTCCTGAAAAAACAGGACACTCTAGCAACCCTGGACCACCGCTGAGTGGCTACATCTGAGTCGCAGCTGACTCCCAGGCGCCCCAGACCCCCTCAGCCTCTGTTGTCTCTTACATCAAGACCGATGTACTCATTGGCCCTGAGTCCCAATAGACATTTGCTTGCACCCCCTGCCTAATTCTCCTGCTTTCTTTCTTTCCACACGTCTTTCTCCCAACCCCCACCCTCAGCTTCAGCCACAATGAGCTACTTTTAGATCCTTGAATTAATTGAACTTCCTCGTGTCCCCAGGACTTTGCGTGTATTATTGCGCCCTCTGTCTGGCATACATTTCTACCCCCTCTGCTCCCCTACTGGCTAACTTCCAATTATTTTCAAGTTCCGTATCAGAGGGCTCTTCAGGAAACTTGCCTTGATTTGTGCTCCCCCTGCCCACACACTCGCCTCCTCTCCCAGCTCAGTTCTTAGTCTGTTGATCATTCACTGCTCCGAAGTTGCCTCTTGATCTACCTATTGGGAGTTCCAAATGGGCAGAAACTAGACCTTCTAATTTATTGTGGAACCCCTAGCCCGTAGCGTGGACATCAACTCAGTATTTCCAGAAGCAATGCATTCTGCCTGGGCTTCCACGTTTCTCCTTGTAAAGTAAAGCGCTAATGTCCTATGAACGTGCACCTTCCTAGGAATGGAAACCAGGAATGTAAGGTCCCAAACAGGTTTTGTTTACCTTTCACTGGTTTGTTTTTTCTGTTTTCATTTGAATTAGTGTCAACATTTTAAAATCTGGAAATATAAAATTCTCCTCGTCTATCTTGTACAGGAAAAAAAACACACACACACAAAATACTTGGCAATGCAAGAGCAGGAATCATACACATCAACACTCAGCCAGGCCGGAGTCACAGCCTGCCCTTAGATGAGGTTGCACACACCTCTTGTTTCCCAAAGTACCCATCCAGCTGGCTCACACTGCCCGCTTGGTTCCTGGGGGCAGGCAGTTCCAGATCTTTGCCCTCACCTGGTCTTTGGGGCAGAAATGACCATCTTAAGAAGACAGGGATGGTCCAATGGGGAGAGGGAGACAGGCTCTGACCTGCTTTAAATCAGCTAGGGGGAGAGGCCCCTTTGCCTGTGGTCTTCCCTTCTGTGCACACACTCCAGGAGACTTGGATCTTGGGACAGTCCTCAGAAGGTGCCACCCATCAAAGATACCGCCCTGGATCACACATGAGCTGCAGATGTGAAAATAAGAAGCATCCCTGCCCTGCCTTTTCAAACACTGAAGTAGCAGAGCTTTTATATCTGTAGCAGCTACCATCTGGGTGAGCAGAATCTGAGATCCACTTCCTGGAGATCCTTTCCAGGCTGGGATCACACAACCCGTCCTCTGGCTCTGGGACACTTTCACCACTGCCACCTTCTCTGGGTCTCAACCAAGGTTAGGGATCTGGGTGGAATCAAGAGGCAGGTGTTTCCCTGCCTTTTAGCAATTCACAGTATAGTGGGGAATGGCTCCTGCCAGGAAATATGCATAACTCATTCAATTATCCATCTACTCATTCACACTATTTGAGTGTCCATTATGTGCCAGCGACCTTGGACCTGTTTGATATGGAGGTCCCTCTGCTTGGCATACCACTCTTCTCTGCATAGCCTTTCAAGCCTTTCAAGACTCAGCTCAAATGCAAGTTCTCTGCTTGGCTTTTTCAGGCCGTGGGACCCCTGGCTAGTTGGCTAGGTCTTTTTGTGTCCCCAAACTGACTCGTCCTGCGCCTACTGTCAAGTTATTTATCATATTATACGATTACTATCTGGGTATCCCCTCATCCTGAACTCCAGCTCAGAATGCCAGGGACTGTGTCCTGTTCATCACCCTACGCCTCCCCACTGAAACAGCACCCAGCACACAGATGCCGACAAAAATTCCTATTTGACTGAATAGATAAGTGGTTTTCCAAGAAACTGGAAATTTGTGTGGGCATTCTTGGATGTCACAAGACTGAGGGGACACTAGCGTTTAGGAAGCAGGGAGTAGTGACCAGGACCTTTTGTAATGCACAGAACAGCTCATCACAACAAACTGTCCCGCACAAGTTTCCAATATCCCACCAAACCTTCATGGAAGCAACAACAAAAAAAAAACCTGTGTATAACATTTTATATACAAATACAGTGAAACTTTACCTGGTTTTAATGTATAATATGCCATCCAGAAATGTATACACCAGCTTATCTGAGGAAGTTATTCTTGGTTTTGTTCACCATTTTGAAAAATAATTGTCAATTCTCCACAACATGGGGCGGTCACCAGAACACACTCGTGTGTGTCTGCAACTGTTGCTGTCACAGTCCCTCCACGCCTGTTTACAAATACATTGAAGCTCTGACTCAAGATGCCAAATATAAACTCTGGCAAAATTCAGCTGAATACTATCTGTTAAATCCAAGGTGGCCCTAGCGGCAAAGAATCCGCCTGCCAGTGCAGGAGACTGCCTACAAGCAAACGATCCTGGTTGGATCCCTAGGTTGGGAAGATCTCCTGGAGGAGGAAATGTCAACCTGCTCCAGTATTCTTGCTGGGGGAAACCCATGGACAGAGGAGCCTGGCGGGCTACACCATGGGGTCCCAGAGAGTAGGACACAACTGAGCATCCGAGCACACAGATCCAAACTTCCTCAATTTAAGTACAAGTGTGACCCGGTGTAACCGAGTCTGAGCTTTTACACAGTGAAGTGCATATTCTTTTATTATAAACTACTTTCATTGCCCTCATTTCTCCTTTACAGTGCAGACAGGACAACATGCTGTTTTGGGGGGGTTTTTTTCAACTTGTTGCTGTTCAGTCAGTTGGTCACGTATGACTCTTTGCAACTCCACGGACTGTAGTGTAGGGCTTCCCAGGTGGCGCTAGTGGTAAAGAACCTGCTTGCCAATGCAGGAGGCGTGAGAGAAACGGGTTCAATCCTTGGGTCAGGAAGACCCACTGAAGAAAGAAACGGCAACCCACTCCAGTATTCTTGCCTGGGAAATCCCATGAACAGAGGAGCCTGGCAGAATACAGTCCATAGGGTCACAAAGAGTTGGACACGATTGAAGTGACTTAGCACAGACTGCAGCATGCCAGGTTTCCCTGTCCTTCACTATCTCCCAGAGTTTGCTCAAACGCATGTCCATTGAGTCGATGATGCCATTCAACCATCTCATCCTCTGCCGGCCCCTTCTCCTCTTGCCCTGTCTTTCCCAGTATCAGGGTCTTTTCCAATGAGTAGCTCTTCGCATCAGGTGGCCAAAGTAGTCAGCTTCAGCATCAGTCCTTCCAATGAATATTCAGGGTTGATTTCCTTTAGGATTGACAGGTTTGATCGCTGCTATCCAAGGGACTCTCAAGAGTCTTCTCTAGCACCACAGTTCAAAAGCGTCAATTTTTCAGTGCTCAGACTTCTTTATGGTCCAACTCTCACATCTGTACATGACTACTGGAAAAACCATAGCTTTGACTAGACGGACCTTTGTCAGCAAAGTGATGTCCCTGCTTTTTAATTCCTCTGCCTTTTCTCAATCCAGCTTGTACATCTGGAAATTCTCAGTTCACATACTGTTGAAGGATTTTGAGCTTACTGTGCTAGCATATGAAATGAGTGCAACTGTGCAGTGGTTTGAACATTCTTTGATATTGCCCTTCTCTGGGATTGCAATGAAAACTGAACTTTTCCAGTCCTGTGGCTATTGTTGAGTTTTTCCACATTTGCTGGCATATCAGTGCAGCACTTTAACAGCATCACCTTTTAGGATTTGAAATAGTTCAGCTGGGATTTCATCACCTACACTAGCTTTGTTCACAGCAATGCCTCCTAAGGAGGTGGGGGTGAAAAACCGCTCTGAACAAACCTCAGCCTCAGTTCCCTGCTTTTTGGAAGCAGCCAGGCACACAACTCCGTGAACAGGGGGACCGGAGAAAGCACCACAGGTCCCTAGGGCCTCTTTCCTAATGTGTCCAACGATCGCTGATCAAAGATCTCCAAAAGACTCCCATTCCGACCCTCCTGTAGCTCCGAACTCTGCTCGGAATAAGAGAGGCGACCCCTTCTGGTTGCTATGAGTTACAGCAAAGACTCCGCCAGGCCGCTAGGGCGCGCTGAGGCGGCTAGAGCGCATGCGTCTCATCCACCCGGGGCTGCGCGTGGCTACACGCCGTTCCCAGGGTGCTCCGCGGTTGTGGGTGGAAAATGGCAGCCTCCTCTGTGGGTTGTTGGTCGGGTGGGATCCTAGCGTACCTCCGGCCTCTTGCTTTTTTCAGGCGCTCGTGGCTGGCACCCACATCCACAAAATCAGGTAGAGCAGCAGAATAAGGGATGGAAAGGCTCGATCGGGCTCCGCATCGCCTCTTAACGGTGTGGAAGCTACGCGGATCAAATTGCGCTTTTAATTCTGATGTTTCCCTACACCTCCTCACGCCCCTGAGCCTCAGTCCATTAGCGGCTTCTCGAAGGAGAGCGGGTGCGGCTGAACCCTCCCCTGACTGATAGGATTCCGTTCTGAGGCAGCTGTGGGAGGGGGGAGGGCAAAGTTGACACGCCTGCGCTCCGGGCTGCCTGTTGGTCTTTAGGAAGAGGGAGCTCCAAGCGCTCCCGTGGGTTTCGGAAGCACCTTGGATCCCCGAGTATTTCCCACCCATTGAGACGTCACTTTCCCAAGTTTCTTGTCCCGCCCTGACTTCCCGTCCTGGTGCTCCGCCCCAGGAAGATTCACCCTGGATTCCCACCCGAGAATGACTGAGGGCCTGCCGCTCGGGGTGAGGGTCTTGGGGTCTTGGGCTTGGCCTGGCAGATCACTTCCCACAGCAAAACCACCCACTTGCTCGTTGTTAGAGATTCGGGCAGTTGGGTCTGTAGGGTGCAGGATAAAAGCCTGGGGCAAGGGGGAAGGCGTCCCGGAGGAAGCCAGGGAGCACAGACTGGACTGTGAAGAGGAGGAGCGTGGAGTATGTTACTCCAGGGATGGGAAGCCCAGACCCGAGTCCAGCCGCCTTCCAGATCTTTACTACCTCCCGCTGGTTGAAACTCATTTTTCCCAGCTTTGCTTCCTCTCTACAGTGACCCCACCAAATGCACCCCATGGTCGGAGCCGGAAACCTGGGAGTTAGCCTTGGCTCCTGCCCTCAGAGTAAAATCTCCGACTTCAACTTGATGTTCACATTTCCCTGAACTGACTCCAGGTACCTTCTCCACTGACTCCTGATAACCTCACTCTTGGGCACCTACCCTGCATTTCATTCATTCCAGACTCCTGTTGATCGTAACTCACCCTGCTAGTTCATGCCTCTGTGCTTTTACAGGTGCTGTTTCCGCTTGAATGCCATTCACGTCTCCCCCGCCCCCACCACTTTGTTCATCTGGTGAATTCATTTTACCCCCAAATTCCCCAAACCAAACACAAATAAGCAAGTCTCCCTTTTCTAAACCATAGAATCTCATACTCATTCCACTACTAATCTCATCATTCATTCCACTAGTGTGTTTTAAGCTCCTGCTGTGAGCAAGGTCTGCATTTCCTGAGTTGGATTTCCACTATTCTGTGTTTGCCTGTCTCCCTCTCTGGTGAGAAATGTTGCTCTTTTCTGAAGCCCTAGTGTTGTGCCCACTCCCTGGCACACAGCAGGGGTCCAATTACTGTTTCTTGAAATGGAAAGCAGACCCAAGGGGAAGACAAAAAGTTCCAAAAAGACCTTTGAAGAAAAACCCTGGGCCTAGAAAGGGCGATAAAACAGTGCCCTGTGAGGTAGATGGAAAGGCTGGCTCCTGCAATGACAGTGGAAGAGTTTGCTCAATATGATGCTGGTGATTTCCTACAATTAATTGGCTCCTGTGAAAGGAAAGAACCCATCTAACCTAGCTCACCCAGAGAAATGTTCTCCCATTGCATTTTCCATGATTTCCATCCCTGAGCTTCTGTACTTTGTGGTATTCTGAGTGGTAGCAACTCCCACAACTGAGCAGCAATCAGGTTTTCAGAGACCAGCAGGGCTGAAGAGGGGTCACCAGCCCCCATCTTTGGGCTTTGAAATGAGAACACTTTGTTCCAAAGAGCTGACACTACGGGACGCCCACTTGTTCCTGTGGACAACTCATCCATCCTTTAGAAGACAGTGTGCGGGAGGGAAGCGTGGGTTAGAGTGTCAGAGGAATAGCTCCTGGAAGGCCAAATTAGCCCAAGGATGGTGAGTTGCAAAAGAAGAGGCTGTTGCTAGGCCACCAGCTTATACCCCCGTCCCTCCCTCAGGCTGTACTGCCTGCTGAAGAAAAACTGTGAACTTCTTTCAAGGAGTGCGAATACTTCTGAACCCAGGCACAGGAGAGGCAGAACAAGAGCAAGGACCTCGGAGGCAGGCAGGATGGGTTCAGACTGACGTGCTCTGGCTGGAGAGCAAGCACGGACAAGTCCCTCCTGCATGTCATTTCTTCCTTTGTAATATAAATAACAATACTTGCATCACAGAGTTGTTGTGGAGGTTAGATTCTTGAGATGTGTACAGAAAGTACTACCACAATAAAGGGCATGCAGTAATCCTTAGCTGTTGTTCATTCAGTACATTCCCTTAGCACCTAAGTCCCAGTACTGTTCTGAGTACCGGTAAAAGGGCAAGGAACAAAAGAAAAACTCGCCTTTGAAAGTCACCTAGCTGGATAAATAAGTGCGTCTGCAGTGTTAGCTAGCTAGGTGATTAGGGAAGTGATAAGGAGTGGAGGATAGAGCCTGGAAGTCCAGAAGAGGCTCACTGCTGAGGGTGGGGGCCACAGGTGGCCTAAATGGGGAAGGAAAAGCAGTGAGCTTAGGGTACAGCCACTGCAGTGGCCCTAAGGGGAGAGTGCCTGTTCTGTTTAGGGAATGTCTGACCAATGAGACTGAAGTCAGTTGTTCAGAGGGGAAGTAGTAGGACAGAAGCTTGGAGAGGTGGTGAGAGAGACTAGATCCTTTATGGCCTGAGGGTCATGCTGAGGGCTTGGCATAGACTCTTGTGAGATGGGAGCCAGCCACTGGAGAATTTTGAGCAGCAGAATGACATGGTCAGACTTTCATTTGGAAGATAGAAGAGGGAGCGCGAGTGAAGAGAGAGCCCAGGCTAGAGGTGATGGTGGTGCAGTTGTTAGTAGTCTGGACCACCGTATGTACAACAGCCCGTGCGGTGCCTGCCCAGCACATAGCAGCCCCGTCTGAAGCCCCATTTTCTGAGGCTAGCTGTGTGAGGCCTGCTCCTTATATCCATGACCTCATTCAGTTTCCCCAGCTGTGTGGGAGTCCCCACAGGAGGAAACCGGTTCTTGGGTCAGGCCACTGGCCCAGGCCCCCAGCAGGTTCTCCTTCCTTGGTAAGGAGCTTGTTGATCGAAACAGCTTCAGGCAGAGAAGTGAGTAACAGAAACTGAAGCCTGCATTCAGTTCCTTGCAGAGATTGCTCTTTGGTTTTCCAGGGGCCCATTGCAAGGAACAAAGTATGGGTCCCGTCCCTGTGATCACTGTCCCAGGCAGTCAGAAGGAGGCTGGATGGAGCCCTAGTGATGTCTGGATAAAGATCACCTGCCCTTGAACCTGGCCCAGGGCTGGGCTCAGAAGAGGAAACCCCAGTTTACATTTCACTGCCAGAGAGAAGCACCTTGAGAGGAAAAGGCCTGGAAGTCCCAGAAGGGTCGAAACAGGGAAAGAAGACAGGTGAGAGCAGGTGTCCTCTTCGCCCCCTCCAACCCCCCTGCCAAGGGGCCCTGCGCCCGGCTCTTACCTGTAGTCAGGTGCTGCTGCTCGTCCTTCTCCAGCCACTGCTGGCGGACTCTGGTCCCTCCCTGGAAGGTGGTGGCCCTTGTCCCAGCTGGGTTCCTGCTCCCTGGTCAGCTGACTCACCCAGGCCTGGGATGGGCCCAAGCACGTCCCTGCAGCTGGGGTCAACCTGCCCGAGGTCATCAGGTTCAGAGGAGGGCTTTGGCCTTAGTCTGGATGTAGAAATGGGGCTAGGGGCTCACAGCTCCTGTGGGGAGGGGTATGAACCAGACTTCTTGGCTTTGAGGAAATCAGACTTGGATAGGACACCTGTTCCTCTAAACATGAAGGCAGTTTGATGGGTCTTTAAAAATGGCCATACCTCGTAACCTAGCAATTCCTCTTCTAGGGATTTGTCATAAGAAAATAAGTAGGGTGGGGTCTCAGGGCCCATCACTGTGTTTCTTATAATAGGGAAATCTAGAAATCTCCACATGCCCATCACAGGGTCAGTTAAATAAGGCACCTTTGGAAGATCAGAAAGCCATCAACGTCATTTAAAGAAGCAATGAGGCATCCTGTATTACATCCGGTAATACAGAGTCTGTTTTCTTGGTACCACATCAGTACACAAAGATAAACACAAAGTTCTAAAAAGATGGTGATTAAGAAAAAACACAAGGATTAAGTGTGTTTTTCTTATCAGTATTGTTTTAGTTAGAGGAGTTTGAAATATGTTTTATAGCTTTTTTTCTCATCAAAATTACTGCTTCCATTTTTCATTGCCTATTTTAGTAAATGTGATCAGTAGTCACCTAGTAACACAAATGAGAAAACTTGGACACATCTAAGATCTCCACTTCTTTTATACTTCCTACATCTAAATCAGTGGCCAAATCTTATGGTGCATGTATATGAGTGATGAAAAGAGCTTTCTTTTTTCTCTTTTTTCTTTTGGCTTATTTTGTAAGGTTTTTATTTTTTTACCTTTGTATTTTGTATTGGAGTATAGCTAATTGACAGTGTTGTGATGGCTTTGGGTGCACAGTGGAGTGACTCAGCTGTACACACACATGTGTCTGTTCTCTTCCCAGCTCCTCTCCTATCCAGTCCACGTGGCAGTGAGCAGAGTTCCCGCTGTACAGTGTGTAGTTGTCGGTTATCCATTTTAAATGTAGCAGTGTGTGCATGTCAATCCTGGGGCTCCCTGGCTGTCTGCTCCCTGAATTCTTTCCTTCTGGTAACCTTGGGTTTGTTCTCTTATGAGTCAAAACAGCTTTAATGTACTATGGACTTACAACCACAAACTGTGCAAGCTCAGAAAAGGCAAAATTATTAAAGAACCAAAAACAAAACCAAAAAATTTGGTAATCCTCTCAACAGTATCCCAGATTTTAACATAATAAATAATATATAGTTATATAATTTAATTATATAAATATATGACATTTATAATTTTAATATATATTTATATATAAAATACAAAATATGGTCTCATTTTTTTTTAAGCCATGAGGAAATGTTCTGGCAATATATTGAAAAAAATCAATATTATGACATCCCTCTTGTGTTTGGTTTTCATTTTTTAAAAAGTAAATATGCACGGAAAACTGGGTAGTCACATTCTAAACCACTGGAAATTCGGATGGTGGGATTGTGGGGACAGGATTTGTATTTCTGTGTCTGTTTCAGGGTGATGGGGTTTTCTTTTGAAGTTATTTTTTACTTTGCATGTGTATGATTTTTGTAAGGGGGGATCAAATTAAGGTTAGTTGTTTTAAAAAGGAATTTAGATGAGTTATCTCCAGGAAGGAGAACTAAGGGGCTCAGTGCTGAGATGGGAGGGGATTTTTTTTTGTAATAGCACACTTTTTGTGCCTTTTAAATTTTGAAAAAATTTAATGTATTTGACCATCCCCTCAAATAATCGTGTAAAATAAACAGAAAGCAGGGAAGAATTTAACTGAGGTCCTGGTGGGTTGGGTGGTACAGAGGTGACCGTCACACCTGGTGCCTGGAGAGGGCCGGCCCCCGTGTGCTGGGCAGTTCTGGGAGGAATGACGCAGGGCAGCTGCCCAGGGCGGGGTGAACGTCAGGGTGGCTCAGCAGGCCGGGCAGGCCCACGTCACAGTCCCTGTGAGGAGCCTGGACAGAGGGGCACTGGGGCATCAGATCCTGGCTGGGGCCCACAGTGTTCAGCCCGTGGAGGAGACACTGCTAGCCTCAGGGGCTTAGAGCCAAGAGCCCCACACTGAAGACCAGAGCAGGAAACAGGAGCGACAGCAAGGATGCAGGGCGTGAGACCCCACCGTGGGTGCTTCACAGCCATTACCTCAGCGGCTCCTGCCATCCTGCGGAGCAGGGTGAGAGGCAAAGTCCCTCTCTTGAGTGACGCAGCTGCAGAGTGGCTCTAAGCTCCTTTTTTCCTTCTATGAGACTAACGCCCTTGAAGCTGAGGTGTGGACACACCCAAGGGCTGAGCCATACCGCCCTGAAGTGTGTGGGAGACCGTGGGTGACAGACCCACCTTAGGTAAGGTCTTCAAGTCCGAAAAAAAGTAGCAAATAGAGACCCTAACTGAACCATGTGACATCCCCTGCCCGCCCCCCCACCCCCCACATATATCTCAGTTCACTCAGTCAGAGGGTCTAAAAGGGGCTTTCTCATGACTTCCCTGGCGGTCCAGTGGTTAAGACTGCATGCTGCCACTGCAGCAGGCAGGGATTCGATCCTTAGTGCAAAACTAAGAACCCACAGCACCGCAAAGAAACAAAAAAGGTGGGGGAGGGGCAGGCTTTTCAAGAAGATAGAGGAAGAAACCAGCCCAGAAGGGTGAGGAACTTGCCTGTGGTCACACAGCATGTCTGTCCACACAGATCTGGGACAAGATCCATGTCCCCTCACCCCCACCTACATGCAGGGTGCTCCCTCCGTGCCCTGCTATTTTAGCCACCTCCAGCTCTGACTTCTCCCCTATTGCAGTCACCAAGAAGAACTGATATTTTTCTGTAGCATGCCCTTGAAGCATGCTACAAAGTCTTCAGAATATAGTCCCTCCTATATTCACTGGAGGGACTGATGCTGAAACTGAAGCTCCAATACTTTAGACACCTGATTCGAAGAGCCGACTCATTGAAAAAGACCCTGATGCTGGGAAAGACTGAAGGCAGGAGGAGAAGGAGACGTCAGAGGATGAAATGGTTGGATGGCATCATCAACTCAATGAACATGAGTTTGAGCAAACTCCGAGAGATGGTGAAGGACGGGCAAGCCTGGCGTGCTGCAGTCCATGGGGTCGCAAAGAGTTGGACATGACTGAGTGAACAACAACTGAAGGGAGAGAGGGAGGGTCAGGATGAGGACTAAATTCCCAGGCCTGACATTGAGACTCCATGGCCCATCTCATCATCATTACCATTTCAACCTTGTTGCCCCAGCACTCCTTCCTCAGCCAGGCTGCAAGCCTCTCCACTCTCACCTCAAGCTTCCCTACCTCTGCCTTTGCTGCTGTTTCTCCTGGAATGCCTTCCCCCCGCCCTCGCTCCAAGCTCCTCTTCCAGGAAGGCTCCCTGATCACGTCCATCCGTGTGGCCTGTCTTGCTTCTGAGCTCTGGATCAGACTGTGCTGTTCCGTTCTGTTCTTTGATAGTAATCATCTTGTATTGTTCATGTGTCCTTTTTAAATTTTTTTATATTTTAAGCATGTGCACGCTTGGTCGCTCAGTCCTGTCTGACTCTTTGTGACCCCATGGACTGTAGCCCGCCAGGCTCTTCTGTCCATGGGAATTCTCCAGGCAAGAATACTGGAGTGGGCTGCCATGCCCTCCTCCAGGGGATCTTCTCAACCTAGGGATTGAACCCAGTATCCCACATTGCAGGTGCATTCTTTACCATCTGAGCCACCAGGGTGGCTAGCCACCAATTAGAGCCTAAGTTCCTTGAGGGTAGGGCTTAGTTATTAGATCTACAGTGGCTATTTTCAAAATGAAAACTAGAAGCTGTGCTCCGACCAGGATATGTTTCTGCTTTGTTATGTACTTGCATAACCATCTTCAAAAATCTAAACCATTGGTATCCAATATGCACCATGCACTCAGAAACTCTGTAACAGCGCCCTTCACAGACCTGAGTAATCAGCCAGTATCACCCCTTGTTGCTAAGCCCAGAGGCAGCTCAGAATTCTCTCAGAATAATGTGGCAGGTAGCTAATACCACCTGGATTTGGCCTGTGAGATGAAACCTCTGCGCCATCTGGAATAGGCACTCCTTGAGAGCAGGGACTTGTCTATGGGATTCTCATCCATAGGGCCAGCACCCTGCCTGGCATATAATAGGCTCTCAGTAAGTATCTATTGACTGAATGCATGCCCTCCTAGAAAAGTCAATCAGAGATATAAATGTAAAGACTAACTCATTTAAATGATGGGCTGGGTTGGGGCACCAGATCTCTGTCTCAGATCTATGACGTTGTACAAGTTACTAAACCTCTCTGAGCTTCAGTGGTACCTGCTTTACCAGCTTGTCATGGGAATTAAATGAATCATATGCAGTGCTTAGGACATAGCTGACACTCCATAAACATGTTTCCAACTTCCTCTTGGAAGGAGTCCAGCTACAAGTTACTGAAACAAAAGTCAATTGCTTCAAGTCAAAACAGGGTGTTTTTTTTTTCATGGAAGAAGGGGGAATGGCTGCTGGGCAGAGAGAAATGCCAACTGCACACTTCTACCCTCTGCCTAGAACTGGGATGGTGTAGAAAACGCGGGTTACGTCACCCCAGCTGCATCAGTACAGCTAAATGATAATAGGAAGTGCTCCATCTGCATGCGGGACGCTCTGCTGAGTATGGGGTAGAGCCCAGGTTCAGGTTGTTCCCAGCAGCCTCCAGATGGGGAGGGTGGAGCACCTTGCCTAAGGCAAGGTTCACACACAGCCCAAGGGTGTGAACAGGCCATGGCTGTGAACTGAATGGAGCCATCAGGGCTCCGGAAGTCTTCCCCATCCCCACAGAGCTGAGTTGTGGATTTCTCAGGTGGGAGCTGAGAGCCAGAGGGCTGACTCCCTCATGCTTCACCCCATTTAGTTCTACTTAGCCCCTTGCTTGGAAGCACAGGCTCCTGCCAGAGACCCCAACATGGGCACAGGCACCTGCCAGAGACCCCTTACAATACCAACCACTCAAAAAATACCCGAAAGTGATATCCTAAAGGGGGCACAGCATATTGTATGGCTGCGGAATCCCAGCCTGCCTGGGCTAAAATCTTTATGCTTAGGCCATCTGAGCTTGGGCAGGTCACTCCACCTCTCTGGGCCTCGGTTTCCTCACCTGTGAGAATGATTTCACTTCGTATTTATTAGCACAAAGTACACAATGACACAGGGCCCGTGGGAAGAGCCAGCTAAATTTGAATTATTATAATATCCACATTATTGAATTTTTGTTTTATCCAGGTGAGAAAAAGTGTATCCATTACTGCTTTACATGTAATCAGAGATCAAATAAACAAATTACTTGCATCCTTTCTGGACCATCCATCCAGGTTGGAGCTTCTCCCAGGATAAGCTGCCAGCAGGTGGGAAGCTGAGGTCCCCAGATGGCCCACTACTGTGGCGGCCCCACCATCTGGGCCCTCGCTTCCTCTAGTCTTCCCCTTGAATCCTGTATTTCTCCAAAGGCACTGACCCCAGCCACCTGCAACAGAGACCTCTGGGTAGAGAACACTTGTTAAAAAGACAGATTCCAGGGAACAACCAGGCTTGCTGCACCCTACTCTGCCTTTGACTTACCTCTCCAAGTGACCGGGACACAACCTATAACGTGAGAGATAATGTCTTACTCCTTCCCAACCCAGGTTCTTCTCAGATCCAGTGCTTACAGTGTGCTAAGCATGGGGCTAGGGGCTTTCCAGCCCTTACCTCCTTGAAAGCCCTAAAGCATGACTACTGGGGTGTTGTGACAAGTAAACCAAGGCTCAGACAGGCATGCTGAGGGCCCATGATCACACGTGGTAAGCCGTGGAACTGGAATTTGAACCTAGAATCAGTCTGCTTTCCCCTTGCAGGTTGTGGCGGCTGTGCCAGCCTCATTAGCCTGGCCCTGGGTCTAACTTGGTCCTTTGCTGGTGAAAGTTGGTCACAGTAGCCAAGCTGCTTGCCCAGAGGCACAGAAGGAGCATCTAAACACACACAGGCAACTTGGGGGTAGGGGAAGTGTCGGCATTTGGGCTTGTGGAGGGGAGTCAGCCAGGGTTTGTGATCGCCCATCGACAGAAACTGGCTGTGGGTTACTTAAGTAAGAAAGGAACTTATTAAAGGTTACTGGGGAGCCCACCACCTCTAAGTCAGTCAGAGAGTCCAGCATGGAAGTCTTATGGCCCAGATCTCCTCTCAGCCCCTAATCACGGGACACTGACATGGCAACCCATCTCACTGACTTCCAGACCTGGCCAGTCCCTGCAGAACCTCTGTCCCTGGTGACTCCAGACCCTGGATGTGGGCATGGACAAAGTGGGTCTGTGTGCCCCTGTCTTCCTGGGTCATGGATCCCCCAAAGTTTTGCACTGAGGGCATGTGACTGGGGGGAGTCTTCGTCATGTGCCCAGCCCTCACTGCAAAGCATCTGGTAAATTAAGGGTGCTCTGTTGGAAGTATCATTGTTGTCGTTCAGTTGCTCAGTCATGTCTGACTCTGCGTCCCCGTGGACTGCATGCAGCATGCCAGGCTTCCCTGTCCTTCACCCTTATTAGTGTCATTAGGTGGGGCATTCACCAGACACAATGGCGGCTTGAAAACAGGGCATCTGGTAAGAATGCACATGTCCACTAAGACCAGGGGTGGGTGGTCGAAGACCCAACCGGTTCTGAGGGCTGCCGTGGACCAGGTGCTGCGCCCGGTGGTTCGCATCTAAGGCTTCCATTCTTGTCTACAGAAATAATGCCAGTTTGCTGATGAGAAAGCTCAGGTCCAGGATCACAGGAGGCATGAGCGCTGTCGATCTGGGTCCATTAGACCTGAGCCAGGGCTGGTGACCATCACCAAGATGTAGGTCACTGGTTTTTGCTTCCCGTAAGAGGGCCAACCCCACACCTCCAGATTGCACACTTGTAATTCCCCTGCCTTCTGCATGCCTCTGAGCTCTGCAGGATGGTCCCTCAACATCTCTGGAAGGGAGGCAGGCAGGGTATTATTATCCCATCTTATAGGTGGGAACCCAAGTCAGTGGAGGGATTTGGCTCAGAGAGCAGCCATGAGAGGTCTGGGGTCTCCCCACACTGGTCTTCTCTTACTAATTCTCTGCTCCATTTCCTGGGGAAGCCCGGCTTCCCTTCTGAAGAGAACTTGGAGAGCCAGCTGGGAACACTCCTTTTCCCTGCCTTTGCCTGGCAGAGAGCCAGCTTCTGGGGAAGGCTGTGGGGTAGAGGTGCATGGGCCCTAGTGCAACTTGGGGAGGAGAAGGAAGGCAAAGAGAGCCCTAGAATGTATGTCCAAAGCCCCACTTCCCCAGTTGTTTGATTTACTTTGCTAAAGAAATGCTCTCCTCCAGGGCCAGAAAAGTGTCCCCAGTCCCTTCAGCCCACTCAGAGATATCTCTTCCAGCCCTTACAGTAAGGCTTTGCTAGCCAGGTACAAAACACATGGGAATTGTGGCCCATCTTCTTGGGCAGTGGGTTTTTATAGGAGGTTTTATGATCTTCATTAGCTATTGAAACATCTTCCCAGTCTTCGCAATTTTCACATTCACTGTGTACCACCTGCACCTCTCAGAACGCGGATGGGGCTGCAGCTGCAATAGCAGGAAGGAGAGGGCAGAAGGACCTCCAGCTGAGTGATCTCCTATAGGAAGCCCACCAAGAAGTCCAGGCAGACTTCATACTTAGGTACTTAGGTAGCAAGGATTTAATCACATGGCCACACAGTTGCACGCAAGGCTGGGCACATTACAAGATAATATTGGAGTTCTGTTACAAAGGAAAAGGGGAGCATGTGTACTGGGTAGGCAACAAGCAGTCTTTGCCCCTCATGTCAAGATGTGCTAAGATCCAGCAAAGGGCCAACTCAGCTTCAGTCGGTCCCTGCTGGGCCCGAGACACCGGAGGTATCCAGCCTGCGCATTTGGCATCATACACTCAGAGCCAGATATCTATCAGCCCGTGCTGATAGGCGAAATCCCTCTGCCTGATCACCCCAGGGCCAGGTATTCGGCACCTGGAAATCCCCCTACAGCCCAGAGCCCACTGAAACTATTGGGACCAGTCCTTCCCAAACTGTTCACCTTGCCCTACCTTGCCTTTTTCTTGGAAACCCCAGTAAAGGCTGTGGCTTAAGCCTTCTCCCCTCCCGCTCCTGACCACCCCGTGTTTTTGCCACGCATGGCACGTATGTTTCCTGTCTCTAGACTTGCGCATGCGTAGAACTTTTGTTTCCCTGAGCCTCTCCTCTGCCTGCTCCACGGCCACACCTGATGAACCATCTCATAAAAGAACACAAGTCTCCAGACTGAGCATCCTCCACCCCATTTCTCAGCTCCGCCTTGGTTCTGCTTTCTGGAGAAATGTACTAGTCAAGGGAGGAGAGGTCACACGCGCTGCATAACAAACCACCCAAGTCCTAGCGGCACCGGCACATCCATCAAAAGCCGGTGGGGCTCTCTGGTCACCTCCCCCAGGGCCCAGGCGACGGGGAAGCCATCAGCTCAAAGGCTAGGAGAAGCCACGATGGAGGAAGAGCGTCTTCACCTGGCGACTGCTCCTGTCGCATGGACCTCATTGGCCAGGGCTAGAGAGACGACCCCACTCGATCACAAGGGGGCAGGAAGTGCCATCTCCCCACGTGCCTGGAGGCCAGAGCCTGGGAAATAACATGGAGAATGACACTGAGGACCACCTCAGGCCTCTGTTCGGGGGGTCACAAGGCGGCTGTGGTCCCCTGTGCAGGGGCAGAGGGAGCCTCTGTGTCCTGGATGTGGGGGTGGGGCCACACTGAGCCCAGCAGCAGGGACCTACCTGGCGTGGAGGTGCTGAAGAGAAGAAAGACATCTGACAACCCCGAGCCTGGGGCTGTCAGGCCAGATAGGCCTTCCGATCCGCCTGGTTCCTCTTCTGCAGAATCAAACCCATACTTCTCAAACAGCAGTGATGGTGAAGAGTAATTAAAATACAAGAGTAACATGGGGAAATGTGCCTTTCATATTCCCAGCAGCTTTTCATGGAAGGAAATACTTTTCAGTGGAAGACCCTCTGCCCTACTGAGCCCTTTGATGAGCTCGGGTGAACAAATTTGAGTACAGAAGGTTGGCAAAGAGAGGCTTAGGGGAGGCAAGGGGCTTATTTTAAGACTGTGTATATAAAGCACAAAATATCCCTAAGATTTCTTTGGGGGTGACCTTGTCTATTTGGGATGATTTGGGGGGAATCAATGGAGATTATTGGGCATCCGGGCTTCCCTAGTAACTCAGCTGGTAAAGAATCTGCCTGCAGTCCAGGAGACCCTGGTTCTATTCCTGGCTCACCAAGATCCCCTGGAGAAGGGATAGGCTACCCACTCCGGTATTCATGGGCTTCTCTGGTGACTCAGACAGTGAAGAATCTGCCTGCAATGCAAGAGAGGTGGGTTCAGTCCCTGGATTGGGAAGATCCCCTGGAGGAGGGCATGGCGACCCACTCCAGTATTTTTGCCTGGAGAATCCCCATGGACAGAGGAGCCTGGTGGGCTACAGTCCATGGGGACGCAGAGAGTCGGCCGTGACTGAGTGACTAAGCACAGCACAGCACAGCATGGGGGCATCCAAGCCGCCCAACTGCCCCTGTCGAAACTGGGAACAAACCAATCGTTCATATAACAGGAAGAGAAGATTCAGGGGTTTCTGTTGCAGTCCACAGGTTGGGGGAGCAAAAGGAGGGGAGCAGGAGAGGGAAGGCAGCAAGATGGCAGCCGCTGGCAGGAAGGCAATGGCCAGAGAGGCCCATGGGGGCATGAAGGCCGCAGGAAGGTACTCTGAGGATAGGCTGAGGCTTTGAAGCTATGATGTGATGTGAGCCTTGGTTCATCCCCGTGCCTCGCGTCTTGCGCGAACTCCCTCTGATGACGGGAGGCTCACTGCTGGCCTCTCAGTGGCCACTCAGCATGCTGCCTGTGTGGTTCATGTTGCGGCAAGGCCAACTTGTGGACAGGGAGGCCCGTTCTGCCTCCTGGGCTGAGCGTAGAGAGAAAGCATATCAAAAACCCGATCCTGGTCCTGCCCAGCACAAAGAGACACACTGATAAGACTTGGATGTACTATTCCGGAAGCCTCCCGTGGCCAGCCCAGCGTGGTGGGCTTGTCTGAGCAGAGAAATGGGGGGGCAGGGCAGCAGAAAGACAAGAAAGAAACTTCCTGAGATCAGCAGTCACCTTGTTAATCTAGGTGTGCAGGCCATTTGGCAGATAAGACAAACTGAGTCCTGGGGGGATCAACTTTCCCACAATTACCCAGATGGCCACAGTACAGCCAGGGAGGAGGGAAAGGGGAGCACAAAGAAGGGGAGGCCTTGCCCAAGGCCACATAGCAATTCTGAGGCAGAGCCAGGATGGGAGGACTCCAGAGCCCATCTCTTCCAGCTGCCAGCCTGGGAAAGCTGTCCAGCCCTTTTACCCACTTTTTGCCTCGTGCCAGGCAAGAGGTTGAGTGGTGAGGTGAGGAGAGGCAGCGTGATTTAAGAAATCCACTCCAGCCCAGACACTACGACTGAACCGATGCCCCTTGCGCCTTGGCAGGAGCAGCCATCCCCCAAAACTGACAGTACCTGCAAGGGCAGCTGTACTCTGGGTGGGACACCAGAGCTGGAGCTCAGCCTCATGCACGCATGATCTCACTGGACCCTCAGGCAGCCCTGAGAGGTGCCTTTGCTATTTCCGATTTTTCTAGAGAGGAGACTGGGGCAAGCTGGACCGAGGCCTCAGAGCAGTCCAGGGCTCCAACTCTGAATGAGAGGGGCCTGACTGGGACTGACTGGGAGTGGGTCAGCGGGGGTGGAGTGGGGGTGGTGCGAGGGTGGGCTCCCCAGCCCAGATGCGCCCTGACCGGAGCTGCGAAGCTGAGCAGGAAGGAGGAAACAATGGACCGCAGTCTCAGCAGGGCTGCTGGCTTCCGGAGCCAGGGTGGGGCCAGCTGGGGTCTGGCCGGAGTCTGGCTGCTGAAGATTGTAGGAAAGAGGTCCCTGCGCAGGAGGCTAACAAGATTAACATCGTCTGAGCACTCAGGTGTGCCAGACCTGCGTCCACTGCTTTAGGTGGAGTTATCTCCTGGAGTCTTCACTTTGTTACTGTCCCCATTTCACAGATGAAGAAATCAAGGCACAGAGAGTTTAAATAAAATAACCAAGGTTAAGTAAGGGGTGAAAGCAATAGTTGAACCTGAGTGGTCTGGCTCCAAATCCTATGCTCTCGACCACCATAAACCTGATTCACACACGCACCCTACCTCCTTACACACACATTTTCTTGTAAATTTCCTTTTTTTCACTTAAAGCTTTCTATGTCATAAATGCAGTCCTCAGTTGTCCTTATTGGAAGTCCCAACAAGCTGGGAAGATGTCCTTGCACCCAGACCCCCACCCCACGTCTTTCCCACTATCTGAAAGACCTGATTTCCATTTCTACCAAAGGTGCCCTGTCCTTGAGGTAGGCCTGGTTCCTCAAATTTAAATTGGTGATAACATCAGGGATGGGCAAGTGACTCCTGTGTCCATAGGGCTCTCCTGGCAAGAATACAGGAGTGGGTTGCCATTTCCTTCTCCAGGGGATCTTCCCGACCCAGGGATCAAACCCAGATCTCCTGCATTGCAGGCAGATTCTCTACCGTCTGAGCTACCAGGGAAGCTCAGTGGGTGCTTAAGTCCCTCCTAATCTCTATCAGAAGCCCCTCCATCACCCCCAAAAGACACACCATCTGCATAAAATTATGCACTTGTTATGTAAAGGAAGCCTTACCCGGCCTCCTTCCCACCCCGAATCAGACTAGTGCATCCAAGTCCCCCCACCACAGAGAATTCCAGAGACAGCAGGGCTGGGGGGTTCATGCTTGCTGGGTTCCTGGCTTTGAACGCTAGATAAGGAAACACTGCCGGTTTCTTAGGATGTGGTTGGGTGAAGATGTGGCCCTTCCCAGAGCAGAAAAAGACATGGGAAGATCCAGCCTGGTTAGCAGCGGTGGCTCCAGAATCCACAGAAGGCAGGGTAGCTGGAGCAGGTGGAGGCGCTGGCCTGGGGCTTCCATTTTATACAAGATTAAGGCATCAGATTGGCACCATCAAGGGGAAGGCCTGTGGGAATCTTGGGCCCCTCACCCAACTCCCTTCCAACTGAGACAGACTTGGAGATCCCAGTACAGCAGGGATGAGGCCAGGGGTTGTCAAAGCCACTCCATGACATCTGCTGGGAGAAAGGCCTTTCCCAAAGAGCCTGATGGAGCTTCTCCTCCAAGAATGATGAACCAGCTGGATACCCCCATCCAAAAGTCCCCTTGGGTACTCACAAGATCAGCTGGGACCACTAGATGGGAGACCAAGATACCTGAGCTCTGTGTTCTGGTTTTATCTCCTCCAGGGGCTGCTGTATGGCCTTGGACCAATCATTCTCCAGCTCTGGGCTTCCAGCTTCCCCACCCCACCACACCAGGGACCTTCAGGGACTCTTCCCACTCTTGACAGGTGGTCTGACGATGGCACTTTCCCCTTCTGAGGCCACCTGAGCAGCCAGGTGGATGATCTGGTACAAGTCACCTCTCTGAACCCTCCTTTCATCACCAATTATTATTTTCTGAAGACAGTTATAATTTTGGGGTCATCAGCATTCATTTCTTCTTCTTATGGCATCAATCCCTGATTTTCTTCAGGGGAAGCCCCCTCCCCCACCTCAGCCTCAGGCAGTAGATGGAGTTGAAACTACCCCTGACTACAAGGGAGAGTGACTAAGCCAGGCCCAGACCTGCATTCCATCCCCTGAGCCTCCACTGAACTGTCCAGAGGGTAGTCATGTAGCCCCGTTCCAGTCACCAGCAGTTGGGCTTAGGACTTATTCCAAATGTTGAGAAGAATGAGAGCATCAAATCTGAGAAGGTTGGCTGCTGGAGTTGCTGGCAGCTGTCCTGCCTCTGCTGGAAATGGAGCCTTTGCAGAGGGGTAGAGCCAGGTGTGTGTGTGTGTGTGTTAGTCGCTCAGTTGTGTCTGACTCTTCGCAACTCCATGGACAGTAGCCCGCCAGGCTCCTCTGTCCATGGATTTCTCCAGGTAAGAATACTGGAGTGGGTTGCCATTCCCTTCTCTAGGGGATCTTCCCCACCCAGGGATTGAACCCAGCTCTCCTGTATTGCACGCAGATTCTTTACTGTCTGAGCCACCAAAAGGCTCCCAGTTCACCTGTTCAGTTCAGTTCAGTCGCTCAGTCGTGTCCAACTCATTGCAACCGCATGAATCGCAGGCCTCCCTGCCCATCACCAACTCCTGGAGTTCACTCAGATTCACGTCCATTGAGTCAGTGATGCCATCCAGCCATCTCATCCTCTGTCGTCCCCTTCTCCTCCTGCCCCCAATCCCTCCCAGCATCAGAGTCTTTTCCAATGAGTCAACTCTTCGCATGAGGTGGCCAAAGTACTGGAGCTTCAGCTTTAGCATCATTCCTTCCAAAGAAATCCCAGGGTTGATCTCCCTCAGAATGGACTGGTTGGATCTCCTTGCAGTCCAAGGGACTCTCAAGAGTCTTCTCCAACACCACAGTTCAAAAGCATCAATTCTTCAGTGCTCAGCTTTCTTCACAGTCCACCTCTCACATCCATGCATGACCACTAGAAAAACCATAGCCTTGACTAGACGGACCTTAGTCGGCAAAGTAATGTCTCTGCTTTTTAAAATACTATCTAGGTTGGTCATAACTTTTCTTCCAAGGAGTAAGCGTCTTTTAATTTCATGGCTGCAGTCACCATCTGTAGTGATTCTGGAGCCAATTGCCTATTCTTAGGCTTTCTACATCCAAGAGCCAATAAAGTACCTTTTTCACTTAAGCAAGTTTAAAGTGGGTTTTTGGTGCTCACAATGGGAAGAATCATGACCATTTTGGATTTACTTGATACTGTGGCAACCCAGTATTCTTGCCTGGGTAATCCCATGAATAGAGGAGCCTGGCGGGCTACAGTCCGTGGGGTCACCAAGAGTCAAACACAACTGAGTTACTTCCACTTTTTTTAATGTTATCAATTGTAAGATTTCTAAAGAAAATGTATCTATTTAATAACTTTTTGGGGAAAAAGGTATATCAGGTGTGTCCTCTAAAAAACTTACAGTAGTGTATTTTGTTTCTGAAATTGCATATCATGGTCACTTTGGTGACTTGATCAAAGATTAAAGTTCTTCACATTCTTTGGATGAATTTGGCAAGTCTTGTTTTGCCTGGGTGATGATAGCCTTCTGAACATTCAATAACCTTCTATTTCCATGTGGCATCATTTTAAAAGCCACTGTAAGGGATAATTAGGGATTCAGTCTGATAAAATTCCATCGGGCTTGATGTCAGCCATCTGAGGAACTGGCCAGAGACAGTGAGGACACCTAACTCCCCCTCCGCCTGCTGGCTGACATGTTCTTTGGACATCAGCTGTCAGACACATCCTCATTCCAGAGACAGGGAGATGCGTGTGTGGGACCCATGTGTCAGAACTAGTTACAATTGTAACTGAGACATTTCCTGTGGGACAGACACTAAGCCAAGCAGAACAAGGGTGTGACCTTGGGCAATGTTCACCACCACTCTGTTCTTCCATTACCACATCTGTAAATGAGAATAATAGCTTCACAGGGTGGTTAGGAAACTTAATGGGAAAAAAAAAAATCAGTCATACTCTTGGAACTTTGGGTACCAGAATCTTCCAGTATCAGGTTGTTTTTTTTTTTCATTCTCACAACTACTCTTTCAGAGCAATATAATGATCCAACTTTATGGTTTAGGACACTGAGAACAGGGACAAGTGGAGTCATGTCCAAGGTGACTCATCTGAGAAGGTGGATCTGGGACTCAAAGCCAGGCCTGTCCAGAACCCGGGCTTATGTTTCTAACTAACGCCATCTAGACCTCCAGCCAGCAGCTGGACTCCTAACCCCAGAGGTGCAGGGTTTGGGGGGTTGTGGGCCAAGGGGGACTTGAGGGTTCGGTTCTAAACGGGGTAGGGAAAGATCATATTCGCTCACCAGCCACAATCACTGCCCAGACCACTGTTTTAGCCTGATTTGTGGAATCCTTGACCCAGGGACTTGTCCAAGGCCATACTGGCCAGGGAGCGGCAGGGCTCAGGCGAGAGCCCCTCTTCTCTGTCTCCTCGGAAGTTCCTCAGGTTTCACTGCCCTCCCCCCAGACCATCCCGGCACAACGTCCTGCAGGAAGCCCCCTAGCCACCATAGTTCATGTCCACGTTTGCTGTGTCTTGCTCTGGCAAAGCCTTAGTACCTGCTGGCATTTCAGAAATGGACTTTGGACTTGGGCCAACCTTGGACTTGAACCCCTTTTCTGTCACTTATTAATGTAATCCTGGGCTTTTTCCCCTTCCCTTTCTGAACCTGTTTCCTCGTCTATAAAATGGGCTACAGAAGCCCGTCTTGTGGAGTCGATGTGAAGTTTCGGGCAAAGCCAGGGCTTCCGCTCAGCGATTTTCTCACTACTCCCTCCTCTGCAGCATAATTATTGTCATCAATAATCACGAAATAAATCCTAAGAATAATGACCAGAAAAGAAATTCAGAGTGGGAAAAGTTTCTTTATTGGACTTCACATATATATAATTGTAGCAGTGAAAAACAACAAACCAAACCAACAAATATAGTATTACAGTACAAAAAAAGGAAAAGTGATGAACTAATATTTCTGTCACAGTAATGTCTTTCCTTTTTGCAAAAATAAGCAAAGAGTGAACCCGGTGAGTCTGGAGTGTGATCTGCACGTGCAGTGACAGCAGGAGGTCGCGCGGGCCCTGTTGCTGCCTCTCCCGGGCACAGCGCTGTCACTGCTTCGTCACCTTGGCTGTTCGGACTCAGGGGTGTGCGGAACACCGGAGGGCACACCAGCTGTGTCTGGAGTTGAGTTTAACTGTTACAAACTGTTACCAAACTGGAAACGAATGCCTGTAGTTGACTCTGGGTGTGTGGGGGGAGCCCAGTGTATAATAAAGTTCTCTGGATTAACTTCCATGTAGAACACAGTGTTTATTACAGGAAAAGTAGTTTTAAACTGTGCTAATAGCCTGTTATTAAAACTTAACAGTAACCACAGTGACCATTTAGAACCTAGACTCGCAAAAGATTTTTACCAGGAGGAGAGAGTTAATCACTGACTTGGATTAGAACGGCTAGCGCAGAGTGATAATAAAAAGCAGGCGCCTTTCAGGGGTTTCATTACCGCTTCTCAACTCTCTACAGAAAATACCCCTCTCACAGTCCACACTGGGAAGCCTCCCTCTGCCCACGCTCGACACTTCTCTGTACTCATTTCCAGGTAAGTGTCATTTTGATGATCACTGCTAGTTTTAACCACAGGGCATCCCCAGAGAGGGGTGAATGAGGGAAGGAGGGAGGGAGCCATCGCCCGTGAGTCCCAGGCCTAACTCATTATAACAACCTGTTGGTGTCACACCCCTCTCTGTGCTTCAGGGCCTGGGTTATCCCTCCCCTGCGTTCCCGGGCCTGAGCCTAGGCCCGGCGGCAGAAGCAAGTGGCCACTGCGTGCCTGCTGCATCCCTGGGTATCTCTCTAGAAGTCAAACCCGCGTTGGCACAGCCTCACCCGTTGTTACCTCTCCTGCTCCAGCCGCCTGGCTATCAGTAGACCTGGAACATGCTACAGTGTGGACGGTGACTGGTTTTAATTTTGTATGATTCCATCTTCTCTCTTCTCAGAATATCAATTGCTTCTTTTAAAAAGTTGTTAACAGCTTCCCTAAAGCAGAGGTCCCTGACCTCCAGGATCTAAGGTAGAATTGATGTAATAATAGAAATAAAGTGCACAATAAATGTAATGCGCTTGAATCATCCCAAAACTGCCCCACCAACCCCAGTCCACAGAAAAACTGTCTTCCATGAAACCGGTCCCAGGTGCCAAAAAGGTTGGGGACTGCTGCACTGGAATGTGCAGTATGTCTACAACTAATCCAAGGCCGCTTTCTTTTACATTTTTATTTATTGAGGGACAATGGACATATTGATATAACATTACATTACCTGAAGGTGTACAACTTAATGATTTGATACTTGTTTATAAGTCCACTTTCAAATGACACTGTACCACTTCATGGGTATACCAAGTCCCTTGGAGTGGTCCCAATTCCTCCCTCCAATCCCTTATAACATTGCTGCCATTCAATTCAGTTTTCATATGCTAGAATCACCCTGTTCACTGTTGCTATTATTACTTTCGACAAAGAATTATCTCTAAGATTAGGTAGGTATACAAGCAATGAAGAGTGTATTTTACCTTCATTTCTTCCTTCTCAGATACCTTCCTTCCTTCTCAGATACCTTCTTTATGTTGATCTGAATTTCCAATTGATATTATTTACCTTCTCTCTGAAGAACTTCTTTTAACACTTCTTGCAAGGCAGGTCAGTTGTTCAGTTGCTCAGTCATGTCCAACTCTTTGTGACCCTGTGGACTGCAGCAGCCAGGCTTCCCTTTCCTTCACTATCTCCTGGAGTTTGTTCAAACTCATGTCCATTGATGCCAGTCTCTCCCTTTCTTCCTGCCCTCAATCTTTCCCAGCATGTGTCTTTTCCAGTGAGTCAGCTCTTCACATCAGGTGGCCAGAGGATTGGGTTTTCAGCTTCAGTTATCAGTCCTTCCAATGAATATTCAGGATTGATTTCCTTTAGGATTGACTGGCTTGAACTTGCTGTCCAAGGGACTCTCAAGAATCTTCTCCAGCACCATAGTTCAAAAGCATCAGCTCTTTGGTGCTCAGTCTTCGTTATGGTCCAGCTCTCACATCTGTACATGACTAGTGGAAAAACCATAGCTTTGACTAGATGGACCTTTGGCAAAGTGATGTCTCTGCTTTTTAATACGCTGTCTAGGTTGGTCATAGCTTTCCTTCCAAGGAGCAAGCTGCAGTCACCATCTGCAGTGATTCTGGAGCCCAAGAAAATAAAGTCTGTCACTGTTTCCTTTTTTCCCCCATCTATTTGCCATGAAGTGATGAGACTGGATGCCATGATTTTCGTTTTTTGAATGTAATAAGTATTAAGCCAGCATTTTCACTCTCCTCTTTCACCTTCAAGAGGCTCTTTAGTTCTTTACTTTCTGCCATTAGGGTGGGGTCATCTGCCTATCTGAGGTTATTGATATTTCTCCCAGCCATCTTGATTCCAGCTTGAGCTTTATCCAGCGCAGCATTTCGCATGATGTACTCTGCATAGAAGTTAAATAAGCAATGTGATAATATACAGCCTTGATGTACCCCTTTCCCAATTTGGAACCAGTTCATTGTTCCATGTCTAGTTCTAACTGCTTGTTCTGTTGCTGCTTGATCTGATACAGGTTTCTCAAGAGGCAGGTAAGGTGGTCTGGTATTCCCATCTCTTTAAAAAATTTCCACAGTTCGTTGTGATCCACACAAAGGCTTTAGCGTAGTCAATGAAGCAAATAGATGGTTTTCTGGAATTCCCTTGCTTTTTCTTTGATCCAATGGATGTTGGCAATTTGATCTCTAGCTCCTTTCTCCTTCAGTTTTTTGTTTGTCTGAGAAAGACTTTATTTCTCCTTCATTTTTGAATGATAATTTTGCTGGATACAACATTTTAGGCTGGTTGTTATTTTCTTTCAACACTTGGATATCTCACTCCACTCTCTTCTTGCTTTCTTGGCTTCTGATGAGAAAGCCCAATGTAATTTTCATCCTTGTTCCTCTACAAGTAAGGTGTTTCCCTCCATACCCATCTTTGGCTTCTTTCAAGATTTTCTCTTTGTCCTTGGTTTCTTACAGTTTGAATATAAAATGCTTTGGCATTGATTTTTTGGTATTTATCCTGCTTGGTATTTCTTGAGCTTCTTGCATTTGTGGTTTGGTATCTATCATTAATTTTGGAAACTTGTAAGTCATTATGACTTCAATGCCTTACAAGTCATTTCTTCTCTCTTCTTTCTCTTCTGGTTTTCTCATTATGTGTATGCCACACCTAAACGTCCCATGTGAAGTGAAGTCACTCAGTCGTGTCCGACTCTTTGCGACCCCATGGACTGTAGCCTATCAGGCTCCTCCGTCCATGGGATTTTCCAGGCAAGAGTGCTGGAGTGGATTGCCATTTCCTTCTCCAGGGGATCTTCCCAACCCAGGAATTGAACCCGGGTCTCCCGCATTGCAGGCAGATGCTTTACCGTCTGAGCCACCAGGGAAGCCATAATTTGTACTTATTCTGTTCTAGTTTTTTTCCACTTTGCATTTTTTCCAGGTTTATTGAGATAGAGTTGACATACTGGGTAAGTTTAAGGTATAAAATGTGATAATTTGATACACTTACATATTGTAAAATTATTACAATAGTATTAGTTATCTCCATACCATCACTTTTTTTTGAAGAAAGCATTTAATATCTACTCTAACAATTTTCAAGAACATAATACAGTATTGTTAACTTAAACACCATACTTTAGATCCCCAAACTTATTCACCTTATAACTGGATATTTGTACCCTTTGACCAATACCTGCCAATATCCTGAGCCCCAGCCCCCGAAATCCACCATCTTCAGTTCAGTTCAGTCACTCAGTCCTGTCTGACTCTTTGTGACCCCATGAGCTGCAGCACCCCAGGCCTCCCTGTCCAAAACCAACTCCCAGAGCCTACCCAAACTCATGTCCATTGAGTCGGTGATGCCATCCAACCATCTCATCCTCTATCGTCCCCTTCTCCTGCCCTCAATCTTTCCCACCATCAGGGTCTTTTCAAATGAGTCAGCTCTTCGCATCAGGTGGCCAAATTATTGGAGTTTCAGCTTCAACATCAGACCTTCCAGTGAACACCCAGGACTGATCTCCTTTAGGATGGACTGGTTGGATCTCCTTGTAGTCCAAGGGACTCTCAAGAGTTTTCTCCAACACCACAGTTCAAAAGCATCAATTCTTGGCACTCAGCTTCCTTTATAGTCCACCATCTTACTGTCTAGAATTTGGTTTTTAGTGCATACTATTTTAGGATTGTTATGTATTCTCAGTTTGGGGTTCACTCAGCTTATTTTAGGACTGTTATGTATTCTTAGTTTGGGGTTCACTCAGCTTAAGTCAGTAAATTTATGCCCTTTTACCAAATTTGAGGATTTTCCAGTTATTATTTCTCTGTATTTTCTGCACTGCACTCCTTCTTCTCTCCTTCTGGGACTCCAGGGACATCAGTGTATCTTGGTGCTGTCCGATAGGCTCCTGGAGTTGTTTGTTTTTCTCACCTACTGTTTCCTTGTTTGGGCTGCGCGGTTTATATTGGCCCAACTTCAAGTTCACTGTTTCTTTCCTCTGTCATCTCCATTCTGCCACTGTGTCCATCCAATGAGTTTCTTATTTTTGTATTCTTTAGTTCTAAAATTTCCATTTGGTCTTCCTTTATATATTTCTTTGCTGAAACATTTTATCAATTATTTCTCTATTTCAAGAGTGTTCACGGTTGCTTGTTGATCCTTTCCTTCCTTTGCCCTTTCCTTTTTTTCTTATGATGGCTGCTTTAAAATCCTTGTCAGATAATCTCAACATCTATGAAATCTTGATATTGGGGTCTGTTGATTGTCTTTTCTCATTCCAGTTCAGATCTAGTAATATTTGATTTTATCCTGGATTTTTGGGTATTATGCTACAACAATCTGTTTCCTTTAAAATAACCTTCTACTTTAGTATGCCTTCAACCTGTTTCAGTTCAGAATGCACATTATGGCTCACTTCTGTGGTTTGTGTGTTTGAATGTCAATTTAGTTCCAAATTCAGTGCTATTTTGGTCTGCCCTGCTAGTGTGCTACCCAGGGGCCAATCTAAAACCATGCAGTATTCCACATCATAGTTCAGTTCTCAGAGATTTTTCTGTTAATTTCAGTGGGTTTCATGCATAGGACACTTGAATGTATGCCAACTTCATACACAAATTAAAAGAATCTCTTGCTGTAGCGCCTCCTTTTCCGTAACCCTCCCCAGCACTCTGGCTGTGAGGAGGTGAGTGTTGCCTCTGTTACCTTGGCTTCATACAGGCTGCCGTGGAGTGGGGGGTGGGGAGGGTGGGGTGTCCCCTCTGATCACCTTAGTGCAAGGTGGAACTGAGACCATGTGCTGTGAAGAAGCCTGGGTGTGTCTGCTGGAGGACAAGAGGCCACATGAGAAGATTAAGATCCTAAAATGACACGCTGAAGCACAGCAATGTAATGTAAAATGTAATGTAGCTTGTTATTTTCTAAATTTTTTTCTTTAGAATTATTTATATATTTAGAGTACAAGATTTTTTTTCTATTTTGTAAAAAGAATTTCTCTCCATTATGGTTCTTTTCTTTATGGCATTATGATACAGAAGTTTTATTTCATTTTTAGGTGTTCACATCTATTATTAATTTCCTTTACATCTCTTGAGATTTTGTTTCTTAATTAAGCAGGTTCTTTCCAAAGATTTACTTTAATCTTATTCTGTAAACAAACAAGCAAGAAAAAAAAAAAATCCCCTAAAACACAATGTAATCGACTGGTGCAACATGATGGTAACTGCAGAAGAGCGAGCTAGGAGTTTGAAATAGTTGTCTCTATGCATGGGCTAGAGTGAGGAGGGCCTGGCAGAACAGTGCTGCTTTTCTACTGGGACTCTCCCTCACGGCTCTGCCTGAAAGCTACACTGGTGGAATGTCCTGGACCTGACCACTTTCTTACTACCCTCGCTTCGCCAGTCTGATCAAGACCCCTGGTGGTTCAGATGGTGAAGAATCTGCCTGCACTGCAGGAGACCTGGGTTCGATCCCTGGATTGGGAAAATCCCCTGGAGAAGAGAATTACTCCAATATTCTTGCCTGGAGAATTCCATGGACAGAGGAGCCTGGTGGGCTACAGTTCATGGAGTCACAAAAAGTCAGACACGACTGAGAGACTAACACTTCCCCACTTTGCCTCATCTCTGGCCTAACCCCAACAGCCAGCCCCTTGGTGCGTGCTTCCCTGCGTACCCCCATTTCAATTGTCTTTTGCTGTGAAATAAACCACTTCAAAACCAGTGTATTAAATCTCACAGTTCTTTGGTTTTCCTGAGCTGAGTGAGGTGGTTCCTCAGTGTATGTGATGTTGCTGGGGCTCTGGGCATCTGTGGGCTCAGCTGGATGGAATGAACATCCAGGTGGCTCCTCAACCTGACTGGCAGTTGGCTGGGCCCCAGCTGTGACTGTGGGCTCAATTCTCCTCCAATAGGGCACCTCCACAGAGCTTCCAAGAGGAAGGCAGTAGAAGACGGCAGTCTCCTTAAGGCCTGGGGTTTTTGGTCTCAGAATGTCCATCCCACTGCCTGCTAATGGTGCAAGCAGTCACAAGGCCAGCCCAGACTCAAGGGGAGTAGAGGAACCACTGGGGGTCATCTGGGGAGACCAACTACCGTGATCTCCTTCAATTTTCCAGTTTCCAGAGACATCTTACAAAAGCAAAAGACATCACTCCCCTGCTGAAATCTACAATGCCATCAACATGCTCACTATATGTAATGCTAACACCCTGCCCCTCACACCTCTGCCCTCCCCATGTGGTCTGTTTTCCCAGCATCCCTAATTCACCACGCCTCAGAGCCTCTGTACTTGCTGTTCCATTATGCTAACAGTTTTCCTCCCAGCGTTCAGTTGGCTACTCGGCTGCTCTCCTCACTGCTGTCACCTTCTGGACACCTGATGCTGTTGATTTGTTCATGTTTTGGGTCTCCACTAGAATGCAAGGTGGAGGTGCAGGTGGAACCTTTCTCTTCCCTCTCCTATACTCACTCCTAACACCTAGAAAAGCACTGACCACAGGGATGACATACCATAAACATACTCTACTCTGTGGTTAACTGAATTTTGCTTTTCTGGCAGCTCAGATGGTAAAGAATCTGCCTGCAATGCAGGAGACCCAAGTTCAAATTCTGGGTCGGGAAGATCCCCTAGAGAAGGGAATGGCTACCCACTCCAGCATTCTTGCCTGGAGAATCCCATGGACAGAAGAGCCTAGCAGGGATACAGTCCATGGGATCACAAAGAGTTGGACACAACTGAGCAACTAACACTTTTAAACTAACATTTCCCTAAATCTTGGGCATCAACTACTTTGAGAAATACACAAATTAATTCTAAATTAATTCAAATTAATTCTAGGAAAAACTACAGTGGTATCTGGCAGACAGATCCAATAATATATCAGTCCTACATACTCAATAGCAAATAGTTCCACCTTCCTAATAAAAGCCAACAGCTGCTTTCCAGTACAGGGCAGCTGCTGCAAAGCCCAGCTCCTGATGGTCCGTAATCAATCTGTCCCATGCACGTGGGGACCTCAGGAAACTCGTAAGACCCACTCTGGACAGAAGCCAGGGGAGTGCTGCCTTTGGCATTTTAATTTTAATGCATTTCTGGTGTCAGATGTCCCTCATTAATTCGCTGCATTTAATTAGGGGGCTAAACAGGAATCCCTAAACTCTGCTTTCTCAGTGGTTCCTGAGAACCCACTTCGGTCCAAGGGTATCAACCAAAGTGAATCCACATTTATCCAGGAAGCAGGTGCATGCTGAGGGCAGAATTCTTACAGACACACATCCCACATGTGTCAAAGACAAATCTAAGTTTAAGACAAAATTAATAAAGCCTGTTTATTTAGAAACTTGCTGCAAGGGAACTCCTGCCGTCGCCTTCGCTTCCGCAGGGGTTCAAAAGTGTCAGGGGGTACATTTTATTGCGTAAAACTGAGATCTGTTTAGTTGCTCAGTCGTGTCCAACTCTTTGCCACCCCATGGACTGCAGCACACCAGGTGTCCCTATCCCTATCTCCCGGAGTTTGCTCAAACTCGTGTGCAGAGTCGATGATGCCATCCAACCATCTCCAGGCTTTGTTGCCCCCTTCTCTTCCTGCCCTCAATCTGCCCCAGCATCAGAGTCTTTTCCAATGAGTCGGCTCTTAGCATCAGGTGGCCCAAGTATTGGAGCTTCAGCTTTAGCATCAGTCCTTCCAATGAATATTCACACAGTTGCTGTCCTTCAGGATTGACTGGTTTGATCTCCTTACTGTCCAAGGAACTCTCAGCACCAGTTGGAAAGCATCAGTTCTTTAGTGATCAGCCTTCTTCATGGTCCAACTCTCACGTATATACACGACTACTGGGAAAACCACAGCTGATCTTTTTCTGATCTTTATATTTATACAAAGATCTTTATACTGATCTTTGTCAGTGAAGATCTCTTTTATATGCTGTCTAGATGTATACTAATGTAGTTTCCAATTGGAAAACGTTCTGATAGGGCAGGTTTGTGACATGAAGGAGAGAGCAACTGATCTTCCAATGCATTTGGCCATCCTTGGTTAGCTGCAACAGGCCAAGCAAGCAGTCTGGGGACATGTCAAAAGAGGAAGGGGTGGAGGGTGTGTGGCCAGCCATTTCCTGGAACAAGTAGGGGCTGGTGGAATTCTTTTTTGCAGTCACACTGTCATCCTGGTTACTGGGGAGCAGAGGAGGTGTGTGGCTGCCAAGGCCGCATACAAACTGTGAAGTTCCTCATGTGATCACCGAATTTTATATCAGTACAATTTTGTTAGCGTTAGAAGTTATCTTAACGTCACTCGGTCACTCTGACCTACTATGCACTCCCCAAATACCACCCCAAATCCACTCAACAATTCGAAAGGCTCATGAACAGGGTAGATCAGTGTCTAACTTGTGGCAAAGGTCAGAAGCAGAATTAGTTCTCCTGAATCTCAGGACTGTAAATATAACCACGTTTCTCAAGAATAAAACAAAAAGGAAGGAAAAGGAAAAGAAAGTCAGTGGCAACATGAACCAGTTCCAGCTGGGCCTATGGTGCTCGTGTTTCTTTATTATTTTTAACAGACAGTTTTTATTGGGCTGCATGGGGTCTTCGTGGCAGCACGTGGATCTTCACTGAGGAGCACTGAGCTCTCCAGTTGTGGTGGCTGGGCTTCAGAGTGCTGGGCTCAGTTGCTCTGAGGCATGTAGGATCTTGGCTCCCCGACCAGGGATTGAACCTGCATCCCCTGCATTGCAAGGTGGATTCGTAACCATTGGACCACCAGGCAAGACCCAACCTATGCTTCTTTAGTGAGAGATCCGGGATACCGTTCTGGGGCTCAGAGGGAGCCAGCACTGGGGGAAGGGTGATACGTCTCTGGTCCAGTCCGGTCAACTCTCCACAGATCTACTTCCAACCAAGGAACATGAGGGAAAAGAGGGTGAGCGGGAGGGCGTCTGGAAAAAGAAAGTGCTTATGTTTTAGGGAGACCATGGAAGTGACAGCCCATATTCTGCCGTGCAACATGGGTGGGGTCTGTTTTTGGTGTGTGGGAGGCTTATACATCTTAACCCCACTAACTGAATGTCACATAATAATCTCTTTTGACGCTACGGCCCTCCTTCCACTATTTTATCCTGCAGAATCAAGGTATTTAGGGAAGAAAAAAATTACATGTTTAAAAAGACATATTAACTTTTTAATAAATGCAAAAAATTGGAAATACCTGAAGTACCCAACAACAGGATGTCAGGAAACGTGGTGGAAGCCTTTGAAGTAGCTTTCCTCCCTCTCGTTACTTGGTGTTCCATCTGCCCATCCACCCCCATCCCTTTCTTGGTTGTCTCCACCGTCCATTCTCTTTAAGCCACTTCACAATGATTGACCTTGAGGGAAATTGACAGTGAAGATGATTCCTGTGCAGAGAAATGCAGATTTCATCCAGTGGAATTTAACTGATGGTGAATTAGCTCTGTGGATACTGGCCAATTCTGTCGGTCTTGTATCTATTAAAAAAATTCATTTCAGGATTCCTACTTGGCTTATTACTAAAACATCTTACTGAGTCTCCAATTAATTAACAACTACAATCTTTAACATGTTCATTTCGTACTTGAATCATGATTTTACTTTCCAATGAAGTTTACCCTTTAACAAAATGGTTAAGGGAAATTCCCCAGCAGACTGGTGATGAGAACTCAGCAATTTTACTACCAGGGCCCAGGTTTGATCCCTGGTCAACTGGAAAACTAAGATCCCACAAGCTGTGTGGCATGGCCAAATGAAAAAACAAAAAAACTCCAAGGTGGTTAAACTTAGTATAGTCATTTGATTTTATTTACAGCCCTCTTAAAATAGTTACAAAGACTTTGTAGCAACATGGACACATATTCCTGATCAAAAACATTCAGTAGGGAAAAAAACCAGAATGCAAAATTCGTGCTAGGTTGTAATTAAAACTCAAAATGACAACTCCCTAGGGAAATAGAGGGGAAAGAACTGAAACCTGATTTGTTAAGAGTTGTAGAATCTCGGGAGATTTTTTAAAAATCTTCACTTCTTGTTATTCTGTTCTCTGCTATACATTAAAAGAAACAAAGAGCCTGTGTGAGTTTTTTCTTGCTCAAATTGCCACTGTAACAAACTGCCACAAATTTAGTGGCTTAAAATAACACAGATTTGGCTTATAATAACATAGATATATCATCTTACTGCTCTAGAGGTTAGAAGTCCAAAATGGGTCTCACAGGACTAAAACCAACTGTTGGTGGGGTTGGTTCCTTCAAGCCCTGGGGAGGATTTTCTCACCTTTTCCAGCTCCTAGAGCCCACGGCCATTTCTCAGCTTGTGGTCCCTGCCTACATTTTCAAAGCCAGCAGTGCAGTATCTTCAGATGTCTTTGTTCTCACATCTCTGACTCATTTAAGGACCCATGTGATTACACTGGATCCTCCTACACAATACAGGACAATCTCCCCACATCTAGGTTCTTCCTGTAACCACATCTGCAAAATCCCTTTTGCCACTTAAGGTACTCATGAGCTCTGGGAATCAGAATGTGGACATCTCTGGCGTCCATGGTTCTTCTGCCTGTCACGGGTAACTGACCCCGATCCAGAGGATTTCTTTCTTCTTGAAGTTCAATGAGAACTAAAGTTTCCCGATGTGTCTGAGTACAAGGAGATATACCCTAAGATGATACTGAAATTAAACTCTGCAACAGGCAACACTCTAGTAGAAAAAATTTAAACAATTGTTGCCTCTGGGGGGTGGGATGGGGACTGGCTAGGAAAGGGCACAGGGGAACTTTCTGAGAGTGATACTCTATATTTTGATAGGTTTTTAAGTGTAAACAAATACTAAATCCTAATGATATCAAGGGGATACTGCAGTGATGTTTGCCATTTATTCTGAAACGTGACTAAAGGGACAGGTGGGTAAATAAATGATAAATAGGTGTACAGTAACATGTTCATGATACAGTTTAGGTGGTGGGTATATGGGTGTTCATGATAAAAATCTTTTGTTGTTTGGCTTTTTTAAAAATAAAAGAACTATGGGGGATAGAAGACATAACCCTGAAATAATATTCTGGTGATTTAAATTAATAAAGGGTGGGAATTCTTTGGCAGGCCAGTGGTTAGGACTCTGCTCTCTCTCTGCCAAGGGCCCAGGTTTGATTCCTGGTTGGGGAACTAAACTCCCATACGCCGTGTGGTGTGGTCAGATTAACAAACAAACAGATAAATTAATAAATGGACGGCTGGATGGATTTGAAAAATCATTAAGCAAGTCCTTGAACCACCTATTTAAAATCAAAGGCTCTTAACCAGGGAAGTTTTGGAAGGTGTCTAGAAAGGAGTGGGACACCACAATTTTTGATGTCCATGATAGGGGAGGAGGGGAATATTACTTAGCATATGTAAGGTAGGGCCAGGGAAGCTACTGCAAGCACTCAAACTGTCCACTTGACAAAAACCTCCACACCAGGCCTCACCAAGGAACACCTGCTTAAAACCCAAGTCTCCCCTTTGTAACATTTCACCCATTTGCTGGCAGCACATCTCCAAAAGGGCTGTGGCTCAGTTCACCTGTTGGCACATCCCTGAGTTCTCGGCTACCCCAGGAAACCCAGCACAGAGCTCTACCTAGACTTCACTTTTAATGAATGTCTGATGATGGGCGAGGGGGAGGCTCCCTGACCATCTCAGCCTCACCTCCATAGCTCACTCCATGGTGAAGATGCAAATCTACTGCCCACTCCCTCCCACCCCCGCCAAAGACCACTGGGGCAGGATGTTCCTGCTGCAGTTCTGCTAAGACACAGCCTCCAACACTACACCCCCACCGTCATACCCCCAACCCCATTCTCTTGCACAAAAGGGCAGGGGAAGGTGCCTGAAAGTAACCACCATCACACAGAGCTGAGAA
The DNA here is from genome assembly GCF_023091745.1 of Budorcas taxicolor. NCBI lineage: Eukaryota > Metazoa > Chordata > Mammalia > Artiodactyla > Bovidae > Budorcas > Budorcas taxicolor. Next base: position 59,543,914 of record NC_068922.1, on the reverse strand, counting down.
AAGCCAGCATAAAGCACTTTTATTGCAATAATAAAACTTGAAACTCATGTGTAGTGCAGGGGGTGGGGGTAGGCTGGGGGAGTAGGCAGCAATTTCTCTCACCAAATCACTACACAGGACAGCAAAGGGGTGAGAGGGGGCAAGGAGAAGCCAGGAAACTCTGAGATCAGCAGGGGGAGCTGAGCATCAAAAAACAGGAGATGCTGAAGCTGTGATGACCAGCATCATTTTCTTAAGACAACACTCAAGGATTTGTCATGATGGCTGGGCTTTCATGGGTGTTAAGTGTCTACAAACAGCACCTTCAATTTAACTTTCGATTAAAGTTCTTAAAATTTAGGAAGTAGAGCTTGGATAGCTATGCGATTACAAAAATCCTGGATATCCATTAGAAAAACCACAGGATGGAAAAAAAAAAGGCCAGGCCATGAAGGTTTCAGAGGTCCCTGCTGGCCTGGGGAACAGACATCTGCAATGTCCAACATCTCAGTGAAAACGATCTGCTTTCAAAAGGCAGAGGGTCTACGAGGAGGGTGAGGGTGGGGCAGCGGAGGCAAAGGCTCTCCCTCTTCCCACTGCAGTTTTGGGTAGGGCTTTCAATTCAACCCGAGGACATCTCTCAACTTGGAGAGTAATTCGGCCCTCAAAAGCGCCTCGAATCTGCTATGGCTTTGCAGCGCAGCAGCAAGAACGTTTAATATATAATAGATAAAACTTTTATCCAAAAAAATAAAATAAAATAAAGATTCTTGCACCCCCCCCCCCCACACCAATTCCTAGTCTAAAGATAACCCATTACTTGTGCTGTTAATACTTGACTAATACTTAATTGGAAACCTAGATCCAAAGGACTGAAACTCAATCTTCACCCCAAAACAAAAACAAACTGAGTAATTTGAGGTTTATGGCATATAGTTCAGGTCAACACACATACGAGGAGAAGGGGAAGAGCAAAGCCGGTGACAGAACACATTCAGTCTGGGAAGATGCTTATACAAAGAGTGTAGTGGAACGTCGGGAAGAGCTCCACACGGACTCGCTGTGTGCGTCTGGTGGCGCCAGATCCTTCTGTGGCACATCTGTTGGGGACAGAATACCCGTAAGTCCCAGCAGCTCGATGCTTTCTGTGTGGGGAAGGGACCGCCACAGGCTGTTGCCACACCATGTCCCTTCCCCAACAGCTGTGAGGTCGGATCTGCCTTCACCCCTCTGCTCCAGCTGGGAAGGACCCGCTGGGCTCAGGCTAGGTTCCCAGGTGAGCAGCCTCCTTCCTGTACACCTTAGTGGTGTTTTTTAAACCTAAGGTTACATCTATGTTGCTGAGGACAGCAGGAGGGGCAGAGCCCACCAATACGGCTGACAATTCAGATTCCCATTATCAGTGGGTCTCCAACCTGGGGGCTTTAAAAAAACCTGAAGGCTTGGACCCCACATCCAGTGACAGCAGTTAACTGGTCTGGGGGTGGCCTGGGCATCAAGAGTCTTAAAGCTTCCCAGAGACTTTAACATGCACAGCCCTAAGCCGATTTTTCCTCGTGTCAAACGGATTGAGAAAATATCTAGTCTTCATTCACTCACTCGAACCTGACTTTTTGGGTCTGCCCTTGAGCTTTCCCTCAAGACCTTTGCAAGAAGCTCTGAACTGTTCTATGGCAGTTTTGGGGGGAGGTTGAGGCCAGGGTGAATCATAGCCACTCAGCCCTCTCTCCCCTCCTTCCCTTTCCTGTCCTTCCAGATTTACAGAAAGCCTATTACCAAATCAGGATAACTCCAGGGCTCCCTTTGGTACATTTATGTTCAAAGGACTCAGCCTTCTAGGGCAGGGACGAGCTCTATCAAGTGTCAGGGTTTCCTCCTGGAAGGAATGACAAGTGAAAAAGCTGGAGTCCTCAAACCTGACCAGGCACGGATGACCCAGGTGTTTAGGGATCAAACCACTGAGAGGAAATAGCTAAAAAAAAAAAAAAAAAGCTCCTCTACCTCAAGACAAAGTACTCCATAACACACTGGCAGCCACTTAACTACTGTTTTCACCTGGCTCTGGCCTTCTGGTTCCAGGAGCACGAGGGGAGCAAATGCAGAGATCTGGGGTCACATGGAGGAGAAAGGCACGGCAACCCACTCCAGTATTCTTGTCTACAGAATCCCCTGGACGGAGGAGCTTAGCGGGCTATGGTCCACAGGGTCGCAGAGTTGGACACGAATGAAGTGACTTAGCATGCATACATGAGGTCATGTGGAAAGTTATCAGTGTTCACATGTTTTATGATTCTACTACTCATATGAAAAGTAAGTGCTATTAGAATATTGGGTTGGCTTACCTAGAAATAAGGGAAGAGGAAGGAAAACAAGTCGAGGAACGGGAAGCAGGAAAGGGTTCTGTCCTAATCTGTCTCTGTCTGGATGTGACCTTGAGTAAGGCCTCTTTCTCTGGGCCCCAGTCTCACTTGTTGGACAGAAAGGCTCACTCAGGTCCCTAAGATCCTCTCCGGGATTGTCTGAGAACATCCTTCATACTTCATAAGCATCCTGGGCCTCATCTTTAAACCCACTGATAACAAGCTGGCCTACTGTCCTTGCGTGTCCTGGGCTTGCTCCCTGAGGCAGGTGGCCCAGGTAGTAATGTCCCATTCATACCTTTCTAAACAGGCAGTGAGAGGATGTGTGAATGAGGGAGCTGTACAAACTCAGCAGGGCAAGCAAAGTCATCACCAATCTTATTTCTAAAGAACTGAAATGCTGGCACTAAAAATTTGGTCTATATTTCCAGTTCCCAACCCAGTTTTAGTTTGTAAGTTACATATAAAAATACTTCACTTCAACAGCTACTATCAGCTGCCCCATCCCCCTGAGTTCTTTCAAGAGCACATGCTGTCCCTTTCCAAGGTATAAACTTGTAACAAAACTCAAAGTATGGCTGATGGAGGAAGAATATAAAGGAAAACATCCCGAGGCATCAAGGTTCTTTCTGATGCCCATCAAGCACTGGGCATGACTCGGGAGGAGCAAAGGTAGTTAGAGAAAGGTTCTTTAGTATTAAGTTCCTTACCCAAGAATGGGGAGCTCAGGGAGGAGGCCACTCCTGTCATTCCAGTTTTAGAAGTTCCACGTCAAAGATGAGAGTGGCATTTGGTGGGATGATGCCTGGGTGCCCAGTGGCACCGTAGGCATAGTCTGGGGAGATAGTCAGCTTGGCTCTCTGACCCACGCTCATCTGTGAAAAGAGCAAGGAAGAATGGCAGTGCTGGATGCACTCCCCAGCTGTTCCCTTAAGAAGCAGAGCTGTTGACTGGGTGCTCCTTGGCCAGGATGGTGTGACTAGGACATTCTGGTGACTGCATGGCTGCCTGGGCACTGGGCACCCTTTGTGAGGACGTGGAGGCAGGCAGACAGGCTGGATGAGCCCTCCATCTGGCTCCAAGGACTCGATAACTGATAAAAATCCCTCTTGACTCCCAGAATCACCAGGCTCTCAATCCTTCTGTCCTGGTCCCATTAATCCGACTCTGGGCAGCCAACACTATAGACATGTCACCACCTAAGCCCTCCAGTGGCTTGTCACTAGAAGCATCTACACTATTGCAAAAGGAGTGCTTTGAACAAAACTTTACTTTAGAAGAAAACACACAGAAAGTAATATTTAAGGCAGGCTACTTTTCTGCAATCTCTATATTTATACTCAGAAATGTAGAAAAAGTAAAACAAGCAATAAGATTTTCTGGGGGTACCAAGTACCATGTACCAATTGTATGAAAATAGCATGCTACCAATTATACAAAAAAGAAAAGTATTTATACATAGTTGTACCTGCCTGTATAAACATGAAAACATTTTTGGAAGAACACAAATAACACTAGCACTTTTCTATGGGGAGAGCAGAGGATGGCGAGAAAATTTTCACTTTTTAAAATGTATTTGTAGCTTTTTTATTTTCTCATCAAACACAAAATGTCTATTTTCCGAACAGTGAGCAGGTTCTCTGCTCTATCCCCACTCTTTACCTATCTCTTTTAAGTCTCCATGTCTATTTCCTCTCACCAAATAGAACTGGAGATTTAACCAGTGTGGATAGAGGGATTTCTGTCTCTTTTTCAGAATATGCTTTACTCTACATCCTTTGTAAAAGATCACTGATTTATCTCCAAATAAATGGCTTAACCGGAGAAGGCAATGGCAACCCACTTCAGTACTCTTGCCTGGAAAATCCCATGGACAGAGGAGCCTGGTAGGCTGCAGTCCATGGGGTCGCTAAGAGTTGGACACGACTGAGCGACTTCACTTTCACTTTTCACCTTCATGCGTTGGAGAAGGAAATGGCAACCCACTTCAGTGTTCTTGCCTGGAGAATCCCAGGGACGGGGGAGCCTGGTGGGCTGCTGTCTATGGGGTCATGCAGAGTCAGACACAACTGAAGCGACTTAGCAGCAGCAGCAGCAACAAACGGCTTAACTTTCAGAAACTGCCTTTCCCAAGGGTCTAGATTCTTGCTCCTGCCTGACTAGACGTTGGCAGTACAAACAGAGGATCTCTGTGGCTCCCTTTCCTCTGGATGCCTCTCCAACTACATGCGTACCTCTCCACGTGTGCATGCCCGGCTCTCTGACCCAGTCCAAGTGATGGTGACTCAAGAGAAAGCTGCAGGCTTCTTTCCTACAGCACCCTTCAGAAACTGGGACATGCTGGACCAAAGCGGCAAGGACAGTTGAAAGCATATGGTTTAATCTAATAAAATTCAAAGCAATGATATCCTTTTACCCAGCAATTCCACTTCCAGAATCTGCTAGCAACTCAAATGCCCACTGCAAGGGGTGTGGTTTCACAGTGCAGCTGTACCATTCTTCTTAGCCTCTAGAAAGAAAACAGTGGCCTTAACTATACTAACATGGAAAGATGTCCAAGACACATGGTTAGATGAAAAAAGCAAGTTGCCAAAATAGTATATGTGCCAGGACTGAAGACCTATAAGCACAGAAAACTGGAACAATATCAAAAGAACAGGAGAAGGGGCAAAAGACAACCCTTCTTCCTGTGCTTTTAATGTATGTCCTAAAGAAATATTATATGGAGGAGTTCATGCTCTATGCAGGTCTCAGACCACCCAGACTTCCCACAAGCAACACCACTGTGACTGACTCAAAGCAGCCTGGCTGCAGGGGGAGACTGGGCATCCCCCTAACACTTCATCAGGCCTTACCAGCCTGGGATGGGAAGTAGGCTGATAACACTAGCTCAGTGGCAGCGATGGCTTCTGGGACACACAACACAATGATTGTTCCAGTGCTGGAACAGCCACAGAAGATGAGCCGTGGGGTGGACAATGGTTGGCATGGGAGATGGGGGTGAGCTACAGAGCCAAGAGCCTATCAGACATCTGGGGTGGGAGACACGACAGAAAGGTACAGTTGGAGAGGTTTCCAAAAGGAAGTAAGCCACAAAGATCCTCTCCGTTTTCTATTGCTGACTCCCAGCCAGGAAGGAACAAAGATCTAGACACCTAAGAAAAGCAGTTTCTGAAAGTTTAAGCAGTTTATTTGGAGGTAAATCAGTGATATTTTATAGAGGATGTAAAGTGTATTCTGAAAAACAGAAAAACAGAAATCCCTCTATCCACATTGGTTAAATCTCCACTTCTCTTTGGTGAGAGGAAATAGACTAATTATCCACCATGGCAGAGCCTGATTATAAAGCTCCCTGGGTTGTAGGCCACAATAAACATCCCTTTACCTGGTTAGTGCCAAGAAAAAAATTCCTGGGCTTAGCGCAAGGATAAAATCCAACTGAAATTTGGCAACCCTGGATCCCTTATTGTCTGCTGGGAATTTCATAGAGTTGGCAGAACAAAAGCTGTTTACACAAATGGGGAGGGGAGAAGTGAAGAAATAGACTTAAGACAAACAAAATGACTTTCTCTGTGAGCCTGACCTCTCAGAAGTGGTCTGACACAACATGGTCAATAATAAGACAAATACAAATTAGAACCACACCAAGATAGTGGTTTCACTCATTGTGTCCTGAAGCCGAAAGTTTTTAACAACACACTGTGCTGGAAGGGCTGGGAGGAGCAGGCACCTTCATAGCCCACTGGTGGCAATTCAGTGTAATCCCTACAGATGGCAACATGGCAATATGTCAAAATCCAGTGCACACAGCTACTGAACCACTCGGTCTACTTCCAAGAATCTGCCTGTGGGAACCCCTGCACAAATGCAAAATAAAGTCAATTCAAGATTAATCACTGCAGTGTTGTTTATAATACTGAAATACTGGGAATGACCCAAATGGCCATCAAGAGTGTCCTGGTCAAATAAACTGTAGTACACTCACCTAAGGGGATACAGACATAAGCTCCTTTTACTGTGTTTCACAGACACTATGTTTTTCACAAATTGAAGGTTTGTGGCAACCCTTGGTGGAATAAGCTTACCTGTGCCTTTTCCCTCAGCATTTGCTCACCTCATGTCTGTGTGTCACGTTTTGGTAATTCACGCAGTATTTTGAACCTTTTCATCACTACATTTGTATAGCAATATGCGGTCTTTGATTTGCTACCACAAAAAGATTATGACTCGGTGAAGGCTCAAATGTTAGTTAGCATTTTTTAGCAATAAAGTATTTTTTTAATTAAGGCACATACATTTGATCCTTGAACAACACAGGTTTGAACTCCATGAGTCCACTTACATGTCAGTGTTTTTCAACACTGAACACTACATGATCCATGGTTGGCTGAGTCCCTGGATGAGGAATTTCAGGCACAGAGCACCAGCTGTGAAAGTTATGTACGGATTTTTAACTGTTCAGGGGGCAGGGAGGTGGGGTTTGGTGTCCCTACCCTGCACTGCTCAAGGATCATCTGTCCATTGTTTTCTAGGCATAATGCTATTGCACACTTAATAAACTATAGTGTAAACATAATTTTAATATGCACTGGGAAACCAAAACATCCACGTGACTCACTTTTCTGCAAGATTTGCTTTATTGTGGTGGCCTGAAACCAAGCCTGCAATACTTCCAAGATCTGCCTACATGATGAAGCTCTATGAGGAGAGCTTCCTTTTCTTTTATGTCCTGGTATATCAAGTATCAGAGATTGATTAAGTGCGAAAGAAAAGAGCAGAACAGTGTGTGTGTGTGTGTGTGTGTGTGTGTGTGTGTGTGTGTGTGTGTGTGTGTGAAAGAAAAGAGCAGAACAGTGTGTGTGTGTGTGTGTGTGTGTGTGTGTGTGTGTGAAAGAAAAGAGCAGAACAGTGTGTGTGTGTGTGTGTGTGTGTGTGTGTGTGTGTCTAAAAGAAGGGGTGAGGGGGGCACTTACAGAAATTCTACAAAAAACATTAATAAAAGGAGCTACCTGGGTGAGGGAGCTAGCAATGAAATTTTTCCTACGCATAAACATAATTTAAGAAGTAGACACTAAAAAAACAACAACAACAAAAAAAGAGAGCATACCTGGGCAACCCCTTCTTCCCAGCCTCGGATCACCTCCTGCTTGCCCAGCACAAACTTGAAGGGCTTGTTTCTGTCCCGGGAGGAATCGAATTTCTTTCCATCTTCAAGCATCCCTGTGGAAAAGGGCAGTTGTAACGTGAGTAACGAGGAGAGATGACATGAGGGAAGTGAGAGCCAGCAGGAGAGTGCCTGTCCTAGAGGCCAGCACGAAGACCTGGTGGGGTGTCCTAGGATTTTCTGTGTCCTCAGTGGGCCTCTGAGGAGCTGAGGTAGTCCCTCTATTCCAGGCTAGTGAATGTTCTTCTCCAACTCAAAGCAGGAAGTTGATACCAGAGGCAGGCTATCTACCTTGTTCTGGAGAATGGGGAAGCAGACACACTCCTGGCAGGAACTCCCAGCACTCTGGATTTCCTCCCAGACTGAGAGCAACTGTGGGCCCTTTAAGCACACACAGTAGCTCGCAGTCACTCTATGTGCAAGCCATATTCCTCCTTCAATTCACCCATCTTTTATAGAAAGTGGGTAGTGTCAGAACTTAATTGAACTATAGGATACTAGCTGGTATTGGAGAAGGAGGATTGGAAAAGACACCAAAAACCTTTCACTGGTAAACTGTCAAAAACTCTGGTTGAACTGTGGGCTTCTAATCTGAGTCAGAGACTGGGCAAGGTACTTTACACACATGAACTTATTCAATCCTTCCCACAGCAAAGGATTCCTGTCCCCACTTCACAGAAGAAGTAACTGAGGCAGAGAGAAGTGAAGTAATGTGGTAAGGCATTAAAGCTAGGCTATAAATCCAAAAACCACTTTCATTCTACCATTCCAGTTTCTCATAAGCCAGACAACCCATACTGGAAACTTCCACTAAAAGGGGGCATTTCAGAGATGGAAATGCCAGGAGATGAGTGTCATGACAAAAGACCAAGAGATACCTGCAACTCCTTGCTCACAAAAGACCAGCACATGGGTTTCTCCAGAAGCCAGTGTCAGCCAATTGTGATAGCTGTCACTGAGGTCTTGAAAACACTCACACCTTCATCCCAGACTGGAAGGGTCCAGCCCGTTGTTGACATATAACTAACACAATACTGATTTCATATGGAGGTGGAGGCGGGGCAACCACTATGGTTCTAAGCAACCCTCTAAAGACCCAGCAAAACACAGAATTCTGCTGTATTTGTATGTTTTCAGAGGTGGAGGGAAATTCCAACCTAAAAAACAGTGTCAACACTGGTAGGTGGAATGGGGAAGCAGAGATCAATTGCCAGCTTTATCACAGTCACCAGACTTTCTGTATTTTGACAAAATAGGAAAATGGGGAGTCATGGGGATAGGAACTACTGTCCTAACAGAGGAGGAGAAGGGACAAATGTCCTAGGGCAGAGTGGGTGATGATACTGCCTGAAGCTGGGAGCTGAGGACTGAAAGGGAGACACAAAGATGGACACAAAGTGACCTGTTAAGTCACTGTAAAGCTAGGAACTCAACACCCTAGAACTAACAAGTTCGGGTGTACATGTAGCTCATCTCTTTACCAGAACACAATCACTATCTGATCAAAGAAATGATAAATAAATAGTTTTCTATAAATGACAAACTGGGAGAAAACTAGATCTCCACTCTCCATAATACTCACCATAGATGTTCCCTCTAGCCCATTTCAAGCTCTTCACACACTGATCCTACCCCAAATGAACTCAGCATCAAGGGTGAGAGCAGGCAACGAGAAGCTAGGCATCTCAGAATCCTTTCTCTTTTTCAGGAGCCTTTCCATCCATCTGCCAGAGACTGCTTATAACAAATGAGGAAACCAACTCCAAGGCTATAATTTGCAGGATGCTGAAGGAGGTTATGCAAAAGAGGAAGCAATGTCCATTAAGAACCAGCAATGAATGTGCATATGATGCTTTCTCGAGTGGGAATTAGGTTTGTCAGTACTGAATGCAGAATATAAGAGAAACTATGATTATCAAAAGTTATTAATGTTTTGGCCAAGATGGAGGAAAAGGATCAGATTTACCCTTCGATCTAATCAACCAAAAACTGAAACAAAACGACACCAGACAAACCAACCACAGGAAAAAAAAAAAAAAGAAAAAGAAACTGAATGAAACCAAAAAGAGGCCAGACTACAGTTACAACAATGAAGACACTGGACTTTGCAATTAAAGCCTATGATCCCTGAGAAATAAAACTAACAAGGCGAGAGCTGTGATGTCCCCCCAGCTTATATCCTTGGGAGCTTCCGAGGGAAGAGAACAGAACGGAGTCTACAGGACACACAGCAGGGAGGGGAAGCGCTGTAAAAGAAGCTCTCCAGATTTACAGAGTCCCCCATAAGTACTCACCACAGTACTAATCAATGCACATGGCCTGAGGACACCACTCACGGCCTGGAAAAGAACCCATCCAAAAGGTTTACAAGGAACAGTGCTCAGAGCCTACACAGGACTGGGATCAGTACTGGTTCCCACCAGCCGAACTGAAAAATGTCATGGTTCATGAGGCACGGCATAGGATCTCTGGGAAGATCTCGCCTCAGCAGTGAGGAGTAATCAGCCCCCACCTGAGCGCTGCTCTGGAGGACCCACCTAACAAATCATAAAAGCAAGACTGCAGAGGATCAAACTGCTTCCAAGTAACTCAAGTGTTTACACATAAAAAGCTCAAGAAGATTTTAAGGAATAAAATATCCAGCACCCCAAAAGGTAAAATTCACAATGTCTAACATTCAAAGATGGTTGTTGTTCGGTTGCCAAGTCATGCTCAACTCTTTGCAACCCCATGGACTGCAGCACACCAGGCCTCCCTGTCCATCACAATCTCCCGGAGTTTGCCCAAGTTCATGTCCATTACTTCGATGATGCCATCCAACCATCTCATCCTCTGTCGCTCTCTTCTCCTTCTGCCTTTAATCTTTCCCAGCATCAGGCAAAGTCTTTTCCAGTGAGTCAGCTCATTGCATCAGGTGGCCAAAGGATTGGAGCTTCAGCATCAGTCCTTCCAATGAATATTCAGGGTTGGTTTCCTTTAGGATTGACTGGTTTGATCTCCTTGCTGTCCAAGGGACTCTCAAGAGTCTTCTCCAACAGCCCAATTCAAAAGCATCAATTCTTCGGCATTCAGCCTTCTTTATGGTTCAACTCTCACATCTACACGCAACTACTGAAAAGATCATCAAGGCTACTGTAGCCTTGACTATACAAAACCTTTGCTGGCAAAGTGATGTCTTTGCTTTTTAACACACTATTTAGGTTGGTCATAGTTCTTCCAAGAAGCAATCGTCTTCTAATTTCACAGCTGCAGCCACCATCTGAACCCAAGAAGAGGAAATCTGTCACTGCTTCCACCTTTTTCCCTTCTATCTGCCATGATGTGATGGGACTGAAGTGGCTGTCTAAGGCAGCTTTATAAATAGCTGAGGAAAGAAGAAAAGCAAAAAGCAAGGGAGAAACGGAAAGGTATACCCAACTGAATGCAGAGTTCCAGAGAATAGTAAGGAGAGACAAGATGGCCTTCTTCAATGACCAATCCAAAGATTACCAAGCATGCAAAGACGCAGGAAAATATGACCCACATGCAACTAATCAATCAACTGAAACCAATCCAGAAGTGACACAGATGTTAGACTGAGCAGAGGCGGAGTATAAGATTGAAGTCAAACTTTCAGAGGTGAAAACCATAATGCCTGAAATGAAAAATATGCTGGGCTTAGAAGAACTGAATGGACATCCACAGGCAAAAAGTAAAAGCTTGGACCTATACTTCACATCATAATCAAATGTCAACTAAAAATCAGCTCTAAAAGAACACTAAACCTATAAAATTTCTAGATGAACTCATAGGAAAATAATCTTTGTGACTGTGAGTCACACAAAAATTTCTTAGATATGAGGTGAAAAAGCACACGCCATAAAAGGACAAAATGAACTTAATCAAAAATGAAAACTTCTGCACTTTTAAAGAATACTTTTAAGAGAATGAAAAGTCAAGCCACAAACTGGGAGAAAATCTTTATGGGACATATCTCTCATAAAAGACTTGTGTCCAGAATATGAAAAGAACCCTCAAAAAACTCAGCAAAAAAACAATTAAAAAAGGGCAAACGATATGAATCCATTCTTCACTGAAAAGGATAAAAAATGGCAAATAAGTACATGAAAATATATTCAACACTGTCATCATTAAAAAACACAAATTAAAACCACTAGGAGGTATGACTACTATCGATTAGAATGTATCCAACTAAAAAGACTCATCATATTATGTACTGGCAGGGATACGGAGGAACTGGAATCCCCACACGCTGCTGGTGGGAATATAAAACAGAAGAGCCACTTTGGAAAACAGCTGGCAGTTGAAACACACACCCCCCATTTGACCCGGTCATTCTACTCCTGGATATTTATCCAAGAGAAATGGTGCTTTTGGCTATATAAAAATACTCATATACACAAATGCTCATAGCAGACCTACTTGTAATAACCAATAACTGGAACAATCGAAACATCTGCCAGCTGGTAAACAGATAATTAAATATATCCATATGATAGAAAATTATTCAGCAATAAAAAGGAACGAACTACTGACTCGTGGAACAATATAACCTCAAAATAATTATGCTGAGTGAAAACCAGACAAAACAGTACACATGGTATGATTCCATTTATACAAAACTTTAGAAAAGGCAAACTAACCTATGCTGCCTATCAGTGGTTGTCAGGGATGGGAAGAAGAGGGAGGTTTCAAAGAGTAACAAAGAAACATATAGAGACTTATGAAATTGTACACATTAAACATGAATAGTTTATTTACTGGATGTCAATTACGCCTCTATAAAACTGTTATTTTAAAAAACAGGAGAAAGGGGAAAAAGTGAGATTTACTAAAATGCTACATGCTTGCTTCCTACACCCAACCAGGTAGTGGATGGCAGGTGCTTCCTCTGTTTTGGGAAGCAGCAGGTAAAGCAGGCAAGTCAGCCTCAGCAGCTGCTCCCATTTTAACTCTGGACATCTCCGTGCCAGAACCAGGAGCCCTTGAACAGTGAAGCCACCTGCCAAGTTAGTGCTGTAATTTCCTAGAGAAAACATTTCTCTCCTGAGAGAAGGCAACTGAGGTTACAGTGCAGACACGACAGCTGATACTCTTTAAGCTCCAAAGGCCATTCTTAGCAAAAACCTGGATCACCAGCATAACCTTCTATTTAAAGAACTGACTGATTCCATTTCTGATTACACACAAATCTATACCTCACGACCCAGAAATTGTCTAGGATAGCTACGTACTCTTGATGTCAAGAACTAGCTCTCGTCTTTCCCAACTGAACATGGCTCGAGATCAGACCTGGACTCAAACAGTTCTACGTCCCTGGGGCACTCAGCTCAACCCCTGGCACTCATGAGCACTTTAGGATCTGCTTCATTTGCACAATTTTTAAGAACTAGCAGGACAACCACAAGGCTTTGGACCTCTTCCCTATGTGATAAAAAGAATCTGAGGGGTAATCCCAGCCAGAATGGCAGTTTTTTACACTCAGCACCTTTAAATTCCTCGGCAAACTCCGGGCTCTCCAGTTAAAAGCACAAGGCCACGGAAGGAGCAAAAGCTATGGCTGCCTGTAAAGTCAAGTCAAGTCACTTAGTTGTGTCTGATTCTTTGTGACCCCATGGACTGCAGCCCACCAGGCTCCTCAGTCCATGGGATTCTCCAGACAAGAATACTGGAGTGGGTTGACCATTTCCTTCTCCAGGGGATCTTCCCGACCCAGGGATCGAACCCAGGTCTCTCGCGTTGGAGGCAGACGCTTTAACCTCTGAGCCACCAGGGAAGCCATGGCTGCCTGGGGGACTGTTAAATTGGCCCCTGGCTGCAATGCAGTTGATGTCACCTTCACCTGGGTCTACTCCCAAGCTGTTTTAGCTGTTCTTTGGGGAAGAATCAAACTCAGATCCCTGGAGAGGGAGCAGGAGGGCTTTAAAAAAAAGTGAGAGCATATGCATGATAGTGGGGAAGTCTCCAGGTCCTCTCCTGGCAGGATCCCGCTCACAGCATAGCTTTCTGCTGCCTGTCTGTTATGGAGGGCTCTTTTTTTGCTCAAAAGGAACCAGGAGAGGCAGACCTGGGCAGCAGCTGCTAAGCAAAGGCCCCTTGGACTGTTTCCAGATGCTTGGGCCATGTCACAGAAGCAGTGGTTAAGACCCAAGGCCAGGGAATTCCCTGGTGGTCCAGCGGTTAAGGATCTGACTCTCGCTGCCAAGGGCCTGGGTTCAATCCCTAGTCAGCAAAGATCCGGCATGGCACGCAGCCAAAAAATAAAAATACATAAATAATACATTAAAAAGAAAATAAAAATCTTAAAAAAAAAAAAAAAAGAGGAGGACCCAAGGCTAGCATTTGCAGATTCTGGAGAACCCTTGGGTTATCATTTCACTTAACAGGAAAGACGACACTTCTAGCGCACTCTGCTTCATGGAAGGCAGAGCTCCCAGATACCCCCTACTGGGTAAGGGAAGATGACTTAGGAAGGCATGAATCTATGGCCTCACCACATGTTGTAGTTAAAGCTCATGATTCACAATGTGATTTTCATTAGCTGATGCATCTTTGTAGGTGGTTTTCACAAGAAACATTTTGCAGGGCCCCAAATATGGAAAGTTTTAGAACACCAACCAACAATAAAAAAAAAACCTAAACCAAACAACAAAACAAAATATCCCAAACCCCAAACTTTCAAAACTATATAAAGTTCCTGCTACTTACAGTTGCGAGAGGGAGAAAGAACTTCTACTTTTAACTTAATACCAATTAGTTTTTTAAGGAATCTGCATACTGTTCTCCAAAACAGCTAGTATCAATTTACATTCCCACCAACAGTGCAAGAGGGTTCCCTTTTCTCCACATCCTCTATTTATTGTTTGCAGACTTTTTGATGATAGCCATTCTGACAGGTATGAGATGATACCTCACTGTAGTTCTGATTTGCTTTTCTCTAACAATGAGCAATGTTGAGCATCTTTTCATGTGTTTATTAGCCATCTGTATGTCTTCTTTGCAGAACTATCTGTTTAGGCCTTCTGCCCACTTTTTGATAGTGTTGTTTTGTCTTCCTGGTATTGAGTTGCCTGAGCTGCTTGTATATTTTAGAGATTAATCCTTTGTCAGTTGCTTCATTTACTACTATTTTCTCCCATTCTGATGGCTGTCTTTTCACCTTGATTAGTTTCCTTCATTGTGCAAAAGCTTTTAAGTTTAATTAGGTCCATTTTTTTTTTTTAATTTCCATTACTCTAGGAGGTGGGTCATAGAGGATCTTGCTGTGATTTATGTCAGTGTGTTTTGCCTACGTTTTCCTCTAAGAGTTTTATATAGTTTCTGGTCTTACATTTAGGTCTTTAATCCATTTTTAGTTCATTTTTGTGTATGGTGTTAGGAAGTGTTCTAATTTCATTCTCTTACATGTGGCTGTCCAGTTTTCCCAGCACCGCTTATGGAAGAGGCTGTCTTTTCTTTATTGTATATTTTTGCCTCCTTTGTCAAAAATAAGGTGCCCATAGGTGTGGGGATTTATCCCCAGGCTTTCTATCTTGTTCCATTGGTCTACATTTCTGTTTTTGTGCAAGTACAATACTGTCTTGATAACTGTAGTTTCGTAGTATAGTCTGAAATCAGGAAGGTTGATCCCTCTAGTTCCATTTTTCTTTCTCAAGATTGCTTTTGGTTATTCAGGGTATTCTATGTTTCCATACAAACTGTGAATTTTTTATAGTTCTGTGAAAAATACAATTGGTAATTTGATAGGGCCTGCACTGAATTTGTAGATTGCTCTGTGTAGTCATTTTGACAATACTGATTCAATCCAAGAACATGGCATATCTGTTTGTAGTCTTTGATTTCTTTCATCAGTGTCTTACAGTCTTCTGCATACAGGTCTGTTGTCTCTTTAGGTAGGTTTATTCCTAGGTATTTTATTCATTTAGTTGCAATGGTGAATGGGATTGTTTCCTTCATTTCTGATTTTTTATTGTTACCATATACAAAAGTAAGGGATTTCTGTGTATTAATTTTATATCATCCAACTTTACTAAATTCAATGATTAGCTCTAGTGGGTTTTTGGTAGCATTTTTAGGGTTTTCTATGTATAGTATCACATCATCTGCACATAGTGAGTTTTACTTTTTCTTTTCCAATCTGGATTCCTTTTATTTCTTTTTATTCTCTGAATGCCATGGCAAGGACTTTCAAAACTATACTGAATAATGGTTAGAGTGGGCACCCTTGTCTTACTCCTGATCTTAGAGGAAATGCTTTCAGTTTCTTACCATTGAGAATAATGTTTGCTATGGGTTTGTCATATATGGCCTTTATTATGTTGAGGTATGTTCCTTCTATGCAGATTTTCTGGTTTTTATCATAAATGAATGTTGGAATTCTGTTGAAAGCTTTCTCTGCATCTACTGAGATGATCATATGGTTTTTATTTTTCAATTTTGTTAATCTGGTGTATCACACTGATTGATTTGCGCATAATGAAGAATCTTTGCATCCCTGGGATAAACTCCAGGATTAATCTCCAAAATATATAAGAGCTCATACAGCTCAATATCAGAACAAACAACTCAATCAAAAAGTGGGCAGAAGACCTAATAGAAGTATGATACCAATCAGAACAGGAATGCAGACTTTCCACACTCCAGCTGAAGTCTAAGGCCAAGTCCTAACTGACCACTTGAAACAGTCACTGGTACCTACTCCATGCCAAGCACCAAAGCAGAGAGACCCTGGAGACCACCAGCCCTGTGGGGCTGACTTCCTGGAGCCTGCAGTCTCCTAGGGAGAGAGCAGATGTAACTACACACTGCCTGATGGGCACCTTGTTAGAGATAGAGGCCTAAGTGTGTGCACACATCTGAAGTGTCACTTTAGCCAACGGTCGGGGAGCCCACCGAGGGGGTGTCATTTAAGCTGCAAGAGCAGCCTGCCCTGGCGAGAAATGGAGGCAGTGTGGCAGGCCAGAGGCCTTCCTCGGGGGAAAGGTTGATGTGTTTGGGGGAACTGAATGCAGGCCAGGGTGGCCTGAGTTCCTGGGAAGGGAAAAGGAAACGCAAAGAGAGCAGAGACAGCAGCAGCCAGAAGCAGATTATCCCCCCTTTTCTTTCCCTTTCCTCCTCCTGCTCTTTGTGCTGCTAAAATTTATCAGGCCAAAGTTAAAGGGGCCCAAGGGAATACATGCCTAAGCTGTTCAAAACACCTCTGGCCTTTTCCATGGAAAATAGTAGATGACAATACTGTTTTTAGGGAAAATTCCAAGGCAGACAAATGAGCCTTAGTTTATAGACACAATGAACTGTGTCTATAACATTTCAACTCCTATTTTATAGAAAATCAAGGTAGTGGAAGGAGTTACACACAACCAGGAGAAAACAATGAGACAGACATGGGGATACTCTAATCAGAACTTTACAAAAATCAGTTTTAAACCACCAAACATGTTCAAGTTAAAAATTTTATTGTATAAATTATATCCAATAAAGCTGTCAATAAAAAAAGTCTGAGACCCATTGCAAGGAACCAGAGTTCTTGGGAGAGAGGTGACTAATGCAAGGAACAGAACAGTGAAACCAAGGAAATGATTACAAACAGTGGAAGCATGTCAAAAAGGTAGGGTCTGCGTGCATGCACACTCAGTCACTTCAGTCGTGTCCAACCCTTTGTGACCCTAAGGGCTACAGCCCACCGTTCATGGGATTTTTGTGACAAGAATACTGAAGTGGGTTTCCATGCCCTCCTCCAGGGGATCTTCTTGACCCAGGGATCGAACCCACGTCTCCTGTGTCTTCTGCACTGCAGGCAGATTCTTTACTGCTGACCCAGCCAGGAAGCCCCCCTGAAGGGGCTCCTACTGGCCAAATCTGGGACAAGAGTTATCAAAAAGAATAATGAATATCAATGATTTTAAGGCCCCGAGTAAAATATGAGTCCCTAGTATACTAAAGATAAATAAATAGACGGGGAGAGTCACTTGTCACCATGGAGTATGACTGTAAAACCAATTCCTGATCTTAAAATTGATAATTAAAGGGAAAGAATTCAGCTTTACCCTGGGTAACCGAAGAGCAGTTAATAAATGTGGAAGATATGAAAAAAAAGTTTTTAATTACCATTTTGTAAATTAAATGCCAATGAAACAGTTTTTTCAGGTAAGAATCATCAACTGATATAAAAATCAGTAGGTAAGAGGCTGGTGAGGAGCAGGTCACACACAGGATGTCCAAGCCCTTTGACAATGGCCCCGTTAATTCAAACGGTAAAATGCATAATCACAAAAAAGATCACAAATAGTGATGTTCCCCATGGTATGCCGAGTATGAAGTACACAGCATCATGTCAGAAGTCTTCACACTGAAATGTTTTAACCAGAAACTGTTTAGACATTTCAACTCCTAGTTTACAGGAAATCAAGATAGTGGAAGGAGTTATACAACAGTCAGGAATAAACAATGAGATAGATGTGGGGGTATTCTATAACAATAAGTGCTCTCTTTGGAAAACCAGTGAGATACGAAGACTCTTCTGGATGTTTACTATAGACATAATTTCCAACTGAACTTTTCTTTTTTTTACACTGTTGAAAAACACTTTGAAGACAACTGGGGTCGTTTCAATAAGCGTTTGGCTTTAGATACTACTGAATCATTTAAAATTTTCTCAGATGTGACCAAAATTAGGATAGGGAGAATACTCTCATTCTTATAGCATGCTCAAGTACTTAGAGAAAAAGTATCATGTCAGCAGCTTCTAATGGCTCAGCTAAAAACTCAATATAGATTATATCTATCTACATATACCTGTAAGTAGACTGAACTGACAAACATGACAAAATGTCAGCCATCGTGGAATCTAGGTGGTGGGCACATGGGTAATTACTGTTCTATTTTGATTTTTCTCTAATTCTGACAACTTTACAAATAACAGTTGCACATAGATGCAATAATTCTATGAGATCTTTAGTTTATTTAAGACAAGTGAGCCTTCTTCTGTTCTCATCTGTGGAAGAAGAAAGCTGGCATCCATGTGATTCCATATTTTGGTAATCACAATCCCAGAGGAAGGAAAATAACATTTCCATAGCAAGGTCCATTTGCAAAATGTTACAATCCAATTATGTTAAGGAAACTTGAAGGTAAAAGGACTGACACTTTAACTGGCACACACTAGTGAGCTGGTATAGCCCAACCCTGACTGTCTTACACCTACCAAGAATCAATAACAAATACTAAAACTCCTTTCATCTCCAAATTAAAGAGAACAGCTGCAGTTTTCTTAGGCAAAATATTCTGCAGGCAATGTGGAGGCCTGTTTTAAGATGAACCTTCACTCAGATTCATCTCTTTTTTATTTCCTCATCTGTAAAACGGAAGGGTCTCAGCCTATGCAACTCTGCCAACCCTAAACTGAGGGATGATAGGACACCTTGCGCTGGGGACACAGGGGCCTTTCGTGACACAATGCGCAATTACAGCATCACTGTTGCTGCTGCCCCTCCCAGATGCACTGCCCCCCGCAACTCCTCACAGCAGGCACTGTTTCTCCCATTTTTAATAGATGGCATACAGAAGCTGAGAAAAGTGGATCACGTGCCCAAGCTAAAATCTGAACCCAGTAAAGAACCCACATCTTCTTTGGGGATCACTGTCCTTGTGGTACCACTTCTGCACACCTGCCCTTGGCACGCTCTGAACACCCAGGACACAACGAGGGCCCTGTTTCCGCACTGCCACCAACACTCCAGCGTCCACACAGTAGCTAGAAGGCAGGCGATTCTGTTAAAATCCAGATCAGCTTGTGACTCCCATCTCAGAAAGCAAGCCCCACCCTTACCTCATCTACTACCGTCTCCCTCGCACAATCCACTCCAGCTAATACACCAAGTCATGCTCCAGCCGCAGGGCCTCTGCGCTAGCCCCTCTCTCTGCCTAGAAGACTGTTCTCCTTGACAGCCACATCAGTCACTCCCACCTTCCTTTGGACCAATATTAAGTGTCATTTTGTAAGAAGTTTTTTCCAACCACCCTCACCACAAGCTGTAAAGCTCCATCCCAGGCCCTCACACTGCTTTAACCTCTCTCCACAGAGCTCCTCACCACCCGATGTGTCAGACCTTCATGCTGCTAGTCGCTTCCCCACCAGACCAGGCCTTTGTTCAGCTCACTGGCTGTGTCCCCAGTGCCTGGCTGGTTTCTGTTGCTCAATAATTATCGGCTGTAGGAAGGAAAAGGGTCCTGCTGTGGCCCTGCCCAAACAGTTACAGTCTGCCTGCCTGAAGCCGGCACACATCAGGGGAAGCCATCTGAGCAGTCTCTGCTGGGGGCGAGCCTTCCTCCAGACATCGGATCACCAGCCAAGAAACACTCAGCAGGGGAGGGGGTGGAATAAAGCAGGGAGGAGAGAGGAGACAGAGGCTAAAGAAAAGCAGCAGGTGGGGAGGGGAGCTGCAGTGTCCCTTCAAGTGGACCTCCTGAGGTGATGAAGCCGAGGCATCCTTGGTTTTTCTCAGTCAGAAGTCAGGCTACAGACAAGTTAAACCTGATCCCAAGGACAAGATGTCAACTATAAAAAAAGAATTCCTCAATCCACTTGAGGTTGCTCTGACAATGGCAGGCACGTGGCCTGCTGATGTGAGTATAAGGGACATAAGCTTAGCAGTGTGTCAGGACAAGCTCAATAATAAAGTTGATGAAGCTACTGGAGGCAAGGAGGGAGCCATGAGGATCCACTTGATCCTCAAGGCACCTATCTGGCAGGTTATCTTTCCACTTCCTCCGTCTCACCTCAATGCCTGCCTGTCATGCTACCAGGAGGGCCTTGGCTAAAGACAGTACAGTTTTCACCTTCCCTTCTGCCATCACGTAGATGTGGCATAGGCCTTTCTTTGAGGCCGTGCTCATGCTGTGCTCTGCTAGAGGCTGTAGAAGTTACCAGAGGGAGCCTGGAGAGTGGCATCCAGGATACAACTGGCAGTCACCAGGAGCATTTAGAACATCCATGTGGTCAAACCCAGACTGTGCTAATCATATTCCTGATGACCAAGAGAAGATTTTGGCTTCCTTATTAACAACGCTGATCCTTTGAAGCTGCTCCTAAATCAGCAGCAGCAGTTACCTGGCCAGAGCAGACTGGATCTAGAGAATTCACATGACCCGAACCTGGGTCAATCAGATTCTCCGTCCTAGGAACTGTAACCACTGGAGCCACACAGCCAAGCAGTCTGAGCTAGCTATGCAAAAAAAGACAGAGAAACAGGGGGCAGGGGTGGGAGGTGGGCACACAGGGATGCCCACCATCCATGACTTGGGAGAAGCAGAAAAACAGCCCTAACAGGAGACTACTGATAGGTGGGTAGAGAAAAACAAGATGAAAACTAGGAGGATCATGAGAATTTCTTCTCCTCGAGGTTCAGTGAGGAGAGGTTCTCTTGTATTTGAGGACCCTCAGATTTTTATGATACTCTTCACCATGTTCCCTCAAGATGGATTCTGTTCCAAGCGGCTTTTAAGTCACTCAACTGCTACAGATGAAATCTCAAAGCACTTACCCATTCCTCTCACGCCCCCACAGGTCTCAAACAGGTTCTTCCTGGGAGGCTGATGGCAAAGACCCACAGGAACAAAGAAGCCTGCCCAAGAACAGCCTATTCTGTGAGCATGAGGCAGAGCTGGCTTCTCACCAGGGTGTCTTTGTAGGGCTTATCAAAACTGAAATAAAAAAGAAAGCTTTTGTCCTAACACATGCCAGGGTCGCACTGCTGTTCTGGGAACATGTGGGTGGGTGCCACCCTCAAGGAAAACTCAGACTTGGAGAAGAGGCACTGGGAGCCCTGATGGTGTTCTGGGTGCCACAGCCATCTGTTCTCTTAGGAAAAGCCTCCAGACACGCGTTGTGGGGACACTTCACTAAGAGGCACAGTGAAACTTCGTTCTGCCGACATGCTGGTGTCCAGTCCTGCCATCAGCACCAGAAGATGGGTGAGCCAAGGATAAGGGGCACAGACTTGGGAATGAGCCAGGTGGAGCCAATTAACCTAATGTAACTAGAAACTGGGAGGAGAAGGGGGGAGAAGTCAACTCATCACCTCTCTGAGTCCCTGCCCCAGTTGGCTGTGGGAACTGAATGAACTGCCCACTCACCTAGCACTGTAAAAGGCAATGGTTATTACTCTTCTCATCTCACAGATCAAAATCAACCAAACTGACATGTTCTCTTCCACTAGACCTCCCGGGCTCAGGTGCTGACCACAGTCTATAAAGACAACCATTTAAAACATCAAAACCACTTTACAGTTTCTTTTGTAGGAATGAAATAGTTCCCTACTAAGATAGGTTTCAATACTTCCTCCTATGGTAGCCTTTTTAAAAGTTCTATCCCTAACTCCCTATACCCCCACCCTCTTTTCTACACAGGGAGAAGGGCCAGAGGAATAAAAAACCCAGAGAAATAAAAGGGCACCAGAGAGGAGAATGTTAGCTGCCTTTTTCCCTTCCCAAAGAAAAGTCATTTCCCTCACAGAGGGCTCCCCCCATGATCTGAGAGAGAAAAGGCAAGAGCTTATCCGCGAGCAGCAGGTTCAGAACTGCCTACAGCCTACTTGAGGGGGTGGCGGAGCGGAGAGACATAGAGGAAGGAGGAGGAGGAACAGAGGAAAGGGTGGGAAGGAGGAAAAAGGGAAGGAGGAAGGGGAGGGAAGGTTGTTCATATTAACAACCGTGGCTACACCAATCACCAGCACCCACTACAGCTAAGTCTCCGCCTGCTCAGCCTCCCCCCTCCCCTCCCTACCAAGTACAACCTAAGCGAACCTTGTAAGGGCACAGAGTAAAAAATGGTCTCAAGGAATATGACTGTCATGTTAAAATTCTGGTTGAGAGTCTAATACTTCCTTTGGCTTATAATACTGTTTGTTTTCCTACCTGGGCCTCAGTTTCCTTATCTTTTGAACGGGGTTAAGTCTCTACTCTTAGAAGGACTGGGGGGGCTAAATTACATGTTATGTCAACCCGGGCCATCACCGCCACTGAGGCCAGGATTTGTAAAGTGGCTCAAAACTAAGAAAAGGAAAGGGACGGTGCAGATCTAATTTCTCCAAGGCCAGGCTGGGCCAGAGCAAAGACTTAGAAAGTGGGATATCTTCCCACCCACAGCGCGGGCCCGAGTTCCCACGGACTAGGAATTACCTCGCCCTTCTTATCTCCATCGAAGGGTGGGGCGGAAGCGGGGATAGGGTGTAAACCGAGCACAGAAATGCTATAAATCCTCTCTGATGGTCCTTGGCCAGAGCTCTGCCCATCCTGAGCTTGTGACCTTGGACAAGTGACTTCGCCGCCCCAAGCCTCAGTTTCCCCATCCGCGATGTGGGCAGAACGGCAGCATCTCTGACACAGAACCGCTTTCGAAGTGCGGAATAAAGTCCGGCCCGCGCGCCGGCTCGGACCGCCCGAGGTTTGGCAGGCCCGACGCTGCCCCCTCGGGGGCGCTGCCACCATCCAGGCCTCGGCCTCGGGCCACGCGGGCCTGCCGCCGCCACGCCCCAGGCCTTTGCCCCCAGGCCGCGCCGGCTGCCCCCCGACCCCCGAGGCGCCCCCTACCCCGGTCCTGCGACTCACCCGTGTAGTGCACCACGCAGGTCTGGCCACGCTTCGGGAAGGTGCGCCCTGAGGAGACAGACAGACGCGCGAGGTGAGCGGATGCGCGCGGTGGCCGGGGCAGCCCGGGGGCACCGGGCGCGCGCCTACTCACCGTCTCCGGGAGAGATGGTCTCCACCTGCACTCCCATGGCTGCGGTAGCGGCGGACGCTGGATTGGCCGACGGGCGGCGCGACGGGCAGCGTGGACCGAGACCGGATCTCGCGGCGATTCCGCGGCTCTGCCTCGACCCTCCACGCTACGGCTGCGCACGCGCGCGCCCCCGCACGCCCCGCCCTGCGTGCGCGCCCCACACGGCGCGCACGTCCCCGGAGCCCCGGCCGCGGGGCCGTGGGGGGAGGGGGGCGGGGAAACCGGAAACCCGGAAGCCCCGAAGCCTCCGGATGCTGTCTTTCAGAGGGGCTGGGCTGCTTCCCTCACCCTTCCTTTCTCCGTGCTACCAGCGGGGCAGGCATCGCTAATCCAGTTTCCGCGTATGAGAAGCGAGAGTCAGAATTGGGGATCGGCCAGCTACTAGCTGGGGGACTACTAAATCCACACCTACTCATCCTGTGAAAAGGATGGTTGTGAGAGGTTCGCACAGATGTGCGTTCATGTTAGCATTCCAGTCAGTGGGTCACGATCCTGAGCTCTGTTTTTCTGTTGAGGAGGAGTCTTCAGCCTTTACACTGTGCTGCAGGAAACCTGCCCCTCTCTTGTCCGGATTCATTCATTCATTCATCCATTCATAACTTACATACATATACTTATTGAGCACCTACTCTATGTCATGCGCTGTGTTAGATGCTGGGGTAACAGTAGTTAAAGGAGACAGACTCAGTCCCTGACCTCGGAGAACTTACGGTCTCGTGAGGGAGATCCAATCAAATAACCACAAAGATAATGTAAAGTTTCAAATCCTTAAGTACTGAGAGGGTGGCTCATGGCATTGTGCTCCAAAGGACATATGACATAGATGTGTAACTTAACATGGACTGTGGTGACATGCTTCCCTGAGGTAGCCAGGTTTAGCCAAGTTCTGAAGGGGTTGACCAGCTCCTGTTAAAAACATGACCCCAAAGTTCTTTAACATTGTTATCATCTATGTCCCCTTTCCTTTGAAGCTCAGGGAGCCTGTGACTGCTTTGGCAATTTTTGCATTATTTAGGATATGGTCTGTGACAGAAACCTAAAGGAAGTCAGTCCTGGAAGGACTGATGCTAAAGCTGAAGCTCCAATCCTTTGGCCACCTGATCCAAAGAAATGATTCATTAAAAAGACCCTGATGCTAGGAAAGATTGAAAGCAGGAGGAGAAGTGGACAACAGAGGATGAGATGGTTGGATGGCATCACTGACTCAATGGACATGATTTTGAGCAAGCTCCAGGAGATGGTGATGGACAGGGAAGCCTGGCATGCTACAGTCCATGGGGTCGCAAAGAGTTGGACATGACTGAGCGACTGAACTCAACTGTGACAGAAACCAAATTAACAGTGGCTGAAATGAAGCAGAACTTGGTGTCTTGGGACGTTCCTGGTGGTCTAGTGGCTAAGAATCGACACTCCCAACGCAGAGGGCCCGGATTTGATCCCTAGAGAGGGAACTAGATCCCACATGCCACAACAAAATGAAGATCCTGTGTGCCACAACTAAGACCTGGTACAGCCAAATAAATATATAAAAAAAAGAGGGGGATGGAAATCCCATCTCATTGAAACCAGGGTGGCAGATGAGAAATGCCCTATGACAGCAGTCCCCCTGAAGATAGAACTGACTTTGTGGCAGCTCCTCACAAGACTGCCTGACTTCCCATGTTCCCACAGATCCCAGGAGTTCCACCAAGGCTTAGGTCAGCTGTAGTCAAACTTTGCCTACATGGTCTAGGTGGATATGTGCAAGGTTGTCAGGGCACCAGTACAGAGCATTTCCCTAAAAAGAGTCCTTCCCGGAGAACAAGAAACACAACAGCCCTATGAGAGTTTCCAGGGTGACGTGAGAAGAGCTGTGGACAGGGAGGAGGGAGTCCTGGGTTCTAGGTTTGGCATTGCCAGTGACTTGCTGCGTCACTTGGGTAAATTCTTCCCCCTCTCTGAGCTTCTGTAAAGACAAGGGGTTTGTCTAGATGATCTCCAACAGCTGGGAAGGCTTTAATGATCTTTGATTCCAGAACAGTGCCTGACACATAGTAGAAGCTTAATAAGAGTTGAATGTATGGCAAAGGGAAATTCACAGTGCAGATTCATAATGTAATCTCTGTGAGATCTGTGCTGTTAAGACTCAGTCACTCAGTTGTGTCCGACTGTTTGCCACCCCATGGGCTGCAGCACGTCAGGCTTCCCTGTTCTTCACTATCTCCCAGGGTTTGGTCAAACTCATGTCCATTGAAATGGTGATACCATCCAACCATCTCATCCTCTGTCATGCCCTTGTCCTCCTGACTTCAATCTTTCCCAGCATCGGTGTCTTTTTCAATGACTCGGCTCTTTGTATTAGGTGGCCAAAACTTCAGCATCAGTTCTCCAATATATATTCAGGGTTGATTTCCTTTAGGATTGACTGGTTTGATCTTGCTATCCAAGGGACTCTCTAGAGTCTTCTCCAGCACCACTGTTCAAAAGCATCAATTCTTTGGTGCTCAACCTTCTTTATAGTTCAGCTCTCACATCTGTACATGACTACTGGAAAAACCATAACTTTGACTACACAGACCTGTGTTAGCAAAGTGATGTCTCTGCTTTTTAATACACTATTTAGGTTTGTTGTAGCTTTTCTTTCTAGGAGCAAGCATCTTTTAATTTCGTGGTTGCTATCACCATCTGCAGTGATTTGGGAGCCCAAGAAAATAAAATCTGTCACTTCATTTGCCATGAAGTGATGGGACCAGATGCCATGATGTTTGCTTTTTTTAATGTTGAGTTTTAGGCCAATTCTTTCATCCTCATCAAGAAGCTCTTTAGTTCCTAGTCCTTAGTCATGTCCGACTCTTTGCAACCGCACAGACTATAGCCCACTAGGCTCCTCTGTCCATGGAATTCTCTTGAAGTGGGTAACCATTCCCTTCTCCAAGGGTTCTTCCCAACTCAGGAATAGAAGCCAGATCTCCTGCATTGCAGGCAGATTCTTTACCATCTGAGCCACCAGGGAATCCCATTTTAAGCCAACTTCTTCACTCCCCTCTTTCATCCTTACCAAGAGGCTCTTTAGTTCGTCTTTGCTTTCTGCCATTAAAGTCATATCATCTGCATATCTGAGATTGTTGATATTTCTCCTGGCAGTCTTGATTCCAGCTTGTGATTCATCCAGCCCTGCATTTCGCATGATGTACTCTGCATAGAAGTTAAATAAGCAGGGTGACAGTATACAGCTTTGATGTACTCTTTTCCCAGTTTGGAACCAGTCTGTTGTTCCATGTCCAGTTTTAACTGTTGCTCCTTGTCTTGCATACAAGTTTCTCAGGAGACAGGTAAGATGGTCTGGAATTTCCATCTCTTTCAGAATTTTCCAATTTGTTGTGATCCACATAGTCAAAGTCTTCAGTGTAGTCAAAGAAGCAGGGTTTTTGTTTTTGTTTTTTTTAATCCTTTGCTTTTTCTATGAACCAGTGGAAGTTGGCAATTTGATCTCTGGTTCCTCTGCTTATTCTAAATCCAGCTTGTCCATCTGGAAGTGCACAGCTCAAAATTCTAAGGTTAAAAAAAACAGATAGTATAATATAAGTCTTCTTACCCTTCTGACCACCACAATTAGCATTTGATGTGTCTTTCCAGCATGTTTGTGGTGTCTGTACAGATACAAGCAAATACATATTTATATAGATTTATTATATGTGGGAGGAAGTGAAGGAAACCACAGTATGTCATTCCAAAATGTGCCTCTTTGACATGAAAATTATTTATACTGAAAACAGGAAGCAGAAAACCTCCCCCTTTTCTACCCCTAATGGCAGGATATAAATTCTTTTATTAGAGACAGACATTTCAACCTAGAGATGACACCAGAGGAATCTACAAACTAACCTTCTATTAGTTTCCCCCCCTGTATTTACCTTCCCACAATCTGCTATCTTTGGAAGCTATAAAGCTTTCCTTTTTCCTGTCATTTTTCTACCAATTTATTGTTCCTTGTTGAAGACGCTATATAAACTAGAATTCTAACCTGCCATTTTTGAGTTACTTTTTACTTAATTTCTCCTTCATGATGTGCATTGTACACGTTAATAAACTGCTTTATGTAACCTATACTTCGTGTTTTCCTTTCTTCTCTCCCTAATGGGGTTGGGGTGAGGATCATGGGTTAATACTTGTGCAGTGCTAAGAACAGTGCCTGGCACATGTAAGCCCTATTCTTGGAAATCACTTATCAGGTATCTTGGAGAGCATCCATTTTCATGCACAAGCATTCATTTCTTATAAATGACTGCATTGTATTCACTGTGTGAATGTGCCATAATTTACTTAACCATCTGGTTAAATTCATTTAGAATCTGATATTACAAAGACTGGTTCAAAGAGATTCATTCATTCAAGTGTACATGATTCACTTGGCTCCTAGCATGAACCACATGCTTTGGGGCTTCCTGCCCTTTGCACCTTCTGCTCCCTTTTCCTGGCACATTCTTCATCAGCTCTCTTACCACTTGGATGAATACTGTACAACGTCCAGCTCTCAGCTCCAAAGTCCTCTCGAGAAAGGCTCTCTGGCTTCCTGACAGGCCATGTCTGCCTGTGACAAGCTCCTGGGGTCCGTCTTGCCCCTCACCTGCCTCTGTGTCCTTTAGTGACTGACTCTCTCCCCTGAAGACTGTGCATGGGGTGTGACCTTCAAGGAACCCCACCATGCACCCTTGGGCCTGGCACTGAGCCTGTGCCTACCAACCCTTGTTAACTGATGGATACTGTGGGCTTGATTTCTCTCACTTATTTAATCTCCTAAATCTGCAAGAGACTTGAATTTTAGAAAATGCCATTTCCTTATGCTCAAGATCTCAGGAGCACTTGTGAACCTGAGTGCTGTTAGCAAGTGGAAGCCTGAGGTCACAGCTTATCTAGTTTCTGCCCTGATTCAGGTAACAACGAACACTTGATGCCTGTGTGCTTCATACATGTTATTTGATTTCTCACAGTAACCTTCTGAGGCAGGTGTAATTATTGTCTTCCGTTAGCAAAGAGGATAGCAAGGCTCAGAGAGAGGATAGAGCCAGTAAGGAGTATCAGTTCAGTTCAGTCGCTCAGTCGTGCCCGACTCTTTGCGACCCCCATGAATCACAGCACGCCAGGCCTCCCTGTCCATCACCAACTCCCGGAGTTCACTCAGACTCACATCCATCGAGTCAGTGATGCCATCCAGCCATCTCATCCTCGGTCGTCCCCTTCTCCTCCTGCCCCCAATCCCTCCCAGCATCAGAGTCTTTTCCAATGAGTCAACTCTTCACATGAGGTGGCCAAAGTACTGGAGTTTCAGCTTTAGCATCATTCCTTCCAAAGAAATCCTAGGGCTGATCTTCAGAATGGACTGGTTGGATCTCCTTGCAGTCCAAGGAACTCGCAAGAGTCTTCTCCAACATGGTAATATTCAAATCCACGACCAGCTCAGGACACTGGTACTTTGTCTTTTGCTCACTTCTACCTGTGCCCTTGGGGCTCCAGGGGTTGGTTTAGATAATTTTTTGGCCTTTGGATAACTCTCACCCCTCTTCACCTCAAATTTCCCCACCACTTACAACTTTAGATCTCTGTCATCTGGCTGGTGAGCGGAGAATGTTCACATGGGGCCAGAATCTCTCTTGAATTATGACCGCCACTGGGGATTTGGGGACCTGTTTGGCCTGCCTGGAAGGAAAGCTGTCCCATCTCCATGGGGTCAAGTGGTCCCACTTGCTAAGAACCTTTGGTGTCTCTGCTGACTGGGGCCTTGCCCACCAAGTTCCTGACTGAAAATCATCCAAAAAAGCACAAACCCCTGGCCTGGGGAGGGAGGTTGCAAGCTGACTTGCCATCTTATCAGTTTGAAATCTTTGGATAAACTCCATCACCTTCAGGGAGTTGAGGTGTCCCAAACCTGCCCTGGAAGCAGAGTTGTTGTCAAAACCAACAGTACTGGCTAATCTGGGGGCCCATGAGTCCACAGGTTTGTTCCTAGCAATACAGTAATTGTTACAATACAGAAATTCTGCTGAGAGCCAGTGTTATAGATGGGAAGACTGCAGAGCAGAGAGAGAGTTGAATCAGGAGGAATGGGTTAGCCCCAGGGCTCTGGAGTCCATTCTTGGTTTCCTCAGCCTTCTCTCATCCCATGGGTCCAAAGGGGAACTTAGTGTCCCTCAGTAGGGACAAGATACAGTCTCTGGCACTGGCTCCTTCCCAGAATCAAGAGGTTAGTTAACTAATGTCACACCAGATCTACCTGCCCCATACCTTCACGCATCCTTTGGGTTTGTCTCTAGAGGAGGAAAACTCTTTACCTCCTTGCTAGTGAACCAACCCCTGGTCATCCTTCACAGCTCAGCTCAAGGGTGCCCTCCTCTGAGGAGCCCTCCTTGATTTCCCCTGCCCCTCTCCCCGCCTGTCCATCATTCCTCCCTTCGCTGTCTCTGGGCCTGCATTTTTCACAGCAGTAGATCCTGATGGTCCAGAGCCATAGCTTTGGAGTCAGGTGGCTGGGAATTCAAATCTTGGTTCTTTTACTTGGAATATGACTGCAGCCAAATCCCTTCACTGAGCTAGGCCTCAGAACCTTCCTCCACAAAATGGGATAATTATGATAACTTCAGGTTGTTACCAAACTACATGAAGTAAGGTACATATAAGACCTGGCACAAAATTAGTGCTTAAATTATGGTGGCTGCTATTATCATCAGTAGAAGCTAAAGAACTAAGCTGGGCATTGAGGATCCCAGGTGCTCACTGTGAAGGTGATTGGCCCTTAATAACCTTCCTAATCCAACCCAGGTGGCAGGGAAATGCTGGGGGCATTCCCTTTACACATGCTCCCCCCACCCCACTGCGCTTTTTGTTCTGCCCTCTTAATGGCCTTTACTGAAAGAACCTGAAGCTATAATTGCCCTTTAGAATGATGCCCCCCTGTGGCTGAATAGCAACCTGCTTTGGGAGGCAGTTGATTGGGAGGTCTTATTTTCATTTCACGTGTTCATCCAACCAGTTATTTGTTGAGGATCTACTATGTGTCACGCACTGTGCCATCAGGTTGTCAGGATACATGAGTGAAGAAAACAATCCCCCTGCTTCAGGGAGCTTATAATCTAGTGGAGAGACAAGGGAAATAGAATATATGACACATCGGAAGAAGTCAGAAGAATAAAGCAGGACAGAAGGATAGGTAGGGGCCAGGTCCTATACGGCTTTTCAGGCTTTTAGTAATAAGTTTCTAGGGGTAGTGGGGAGTTCCTGAGGGCTTTAAAGGAAGATGTGGTGGGCTTTAATGGATGTGGAGACTCTGTGTGAACAGATTGTCAGGGGCAAGGAGAACAGGGTGACCAAAAGGAAGTCACTGCAGTTGTTGATGTGAGAGGTGGACAATGGGCCCCGGAGATCGCTGGGGAGGGATGACAAGTGGCTGGATTTGGGATGCATTTGCAGTAGAACCTGGAGGACTTACTGAGGGACTGGACGTGAGGTGAGGCATGAGGCCACTGAGAGAGAGAGATGCAGCCACATGGCACGGGAGTTTGCTCAGACTGGGACCCAGGCTGGACACTAGAAGTCCGCAGTGTTAGCTGCTCTGCTTCCTTGGCCTGGCCTGAGACGAGAGTGGATGTAGGATGGGGGGATGGGAGAACATGGTCATAGCCCTCGACAAGGGAGCAAAGTCCCTTTTAAAGAAAGAAGATATCCTTTTACTTGACCCTGGGAGAAGTTCCGGCAGCAGTCCCCCCCTAAAATGCAGTTAGAGGAACTCACATTTCTGTACCAACTTCTTCCCCCAGTGAACTCAAAGTCAACTTTAAAGGGTTCCTGGCTGGGATTTGTTGTTGTTCAGTCGTTAAGTCATGTCTGAGTCTGTGACCCCATGAACTGCAGCACACCAGGCCTCCCTGTCCTTCACGATCTCCCGGAGTTGGCTCAAACTCATGTCCATTGAGTCAGTGATCCCATCCAACCATCTCATCCTATGTCATCCCCTTCTCCTCTTGCTCTCAATCTTTCCCAGCATCAGGGTTTTTTCCAATGAGTTGGCTCTTTGCATCAGGTGGCCAAAGTATTGGAGCTTCACCTTCAGCCTCAGTCCTTCCAATGATGGGCACACTTTATTCTGTGGGCAGCTCAGAAGGGCATTTTCTCAACGCCACTCAAAGCCATCTCCTGAGGGAGCAACCAGATGTGCCCCACACTGTACTTGCAGGGTTGTTTAGCATAGTGTGCTTCACAAAATCAAACAGGAACAACACACATGTCCCACAGTAGAGATGAATTTAATATGCACTCATTAGAGCATCATGATGACAACTTGCATTTTTCACTCAGTGATGAACTTTGGATATCCTTCTATTAGGACATATCCTGTATGTTGCAATATGTCCTTGGCCAGACC
Source organism: Budorcas taxicolor (assembly GCF_023091745.1). Lineage (NCBI taxonomy): Eukaryota > Metazoa > Chordata > Mammalia > Artiodactyla > Bovidae > Budorcas > Budorcas taxicolor. The sequence goes on along the minus strand of NC_068922.1, from coordinate 59,512,238 downwards.
TACTTAGGGCTTCGCAGGTGGTGCTAGTGGTAAAGAACCCACCTGCCAATGCAGGAGAGGTAAGAGATGCAGTTTCGATCCCTGGGTCCAGAAGATCCCCTGGAGGAGGGCATGGTAACTCACCCAAGTGTTCTTGTCTGGAGAATCCCAGAACCTGGCAGACTATGGTCCACAGGGTCACAGAGTCAGACACAACTGAAGTGACTTAGCATGCACACAGACCTATTTAATGCCAGGAGGATACCCCACTCAACAGCCAATTTGGGGGATGATCCAAAATGCCTCAATTGAGAACAACTGCCCTGACTTCAGAAACCCCAGAACCAATGGCTGTTGAGTATCTCCCTATGAAAGTCTATCAGGTGGATTAACCTTTTCATCTGGGCCACCGGAACAAACTAGGGCTAAAAACATCCTTACTGGCCTTAACTGGACTAGTGTGATCCCTGGCTGTGTGGCTGGCAGTCCCTTTGGCCTAGGGCCAGACACCTAGCTGGTCTGCACTGTGGTGGCTGCCAACAGTTAAGTCAGCTGCCTCACTCAATTCCAGGGCTGGGGCGGGGAAACCCAGGGGCCTTTGTAGACTCTTCTAGACGATGCAGGTTTTGTTTTCATGCTCTGTTCTGGCATGTGCTAATTAACATAAGCTGAAACCCTGAAGAGGGGAGGGTTGAGTATATGTACACAGGGCTGGAATATATGTGTATGGAGTATGGTGTTTGAGCAGAGAGGCCTTGCAGACAGACAGGACTTACCACTTACCAGCCGTGTGGCTTGGGCTTTAGGTTTTGGCACTGTACAATGGGATTCTTGTGCGGCACTGAAGTACTTACTGTGGTTGCTGTCATACTTCTTCAGAGCAACCCATTAGAAAGTACAAAAAACTCCAGTCCTCATTTTGGTTTTTAATGGTCAAGGCGACAATAATTTCCAGTTTCACCAGACCAGCATTTGGTTTCCTTTCTCTCCACCTGCAGGACACCCTGCAGCCCTGCCCCAGCTGCCTCTCTGGGATCACAAGTACCAACGCTCTTTCTCAGGATAGGTCTGTTAGCTCTTGGCTCACTGCAGGGAGTGAAGCAGAAAAGAGAAAGTGACTGGTGACAACTGCTTAGAAACAGACTGAGCCACATTATCATTTGAAACCAGGAGATTCTGAGCCAGTGTTGATTCTGGAGTTCACTTAACAGGGGGTGGAAAGGCTTCCATCCGAGACCCCAGTGGCCCTCCTCTCCCAGACTCACACTTCATATGGGGAGGGTCTTGGCCTGGCTGGGACTACTGCCTAAGTTGGTGCAAGTCAGAACTCGGGCCTGCACACCAAAGCCATCTTTGTTACACTCTAACTTTAGTCAGCAAGAGCCTCCTACAAATGCCAGCACAAGGAGCTTGAAGCATAGGGAACCCACCTCTTCAACATGTGCTTTGCCACACATTAACAGGAGCTCGGTGATATGCTGATTGTTTCTTTCAGGCCAAGACACCCTGACTCTGAACTCATTGAATTGGCACAAGCTGTTTCCCAGTAAAAAGATTCCCCTACCTCTCAGGGACAGATCTCTCCACAAAATAAAGCAATGACACAGCAGCCCGGATGACGAGGGAGGAAAGGGCCAAACAGGAGGTGTAGTCAGAATCTCAACTGGCCAAGGCCTGGGGAGTATACACCTCCCAGGGTTTGAGTAAAAGGAGCAGAGGGACTGTGTGCCTCTGAATCTGACCTCACACTTCAGGGCACTCTTGCTGCTGCCAGTTTTATCCAGGCAAGAAATTTGTTCTTATGTAATGAGTGCTACGAAGCCTTTTTCTCTTAAGTCTCCCCCCTTTCCTCCCTACATAGCGGTGGCAGGGGTCACACCTTCTGGGTGGGTGTTATGTGCCACAGGCAATTTTTACACAGAGAGGATGGAAGGAAGGCTCCTCCACACACCCTAGACAAATACGATTTCATGGTAATCAAAGCCTGCCTCAGTGGGAAACGTACTGTACAACATGCTGGTGATACTCCTTCAAATTTTTTTTTTTTGGTTGTTTTTATTTTTTTCTTTAAAGTCCATTGATCATCACAAAAACCCAGGAAATGCAACTAAGGAGAAAACAAATGTCCAACTGAGATCTAAGAACCCAGAGCTACGGAGGAGACGTGGCACTGGATGCAGGGTGTGCAGGAGTGGGTGGAAGGGTGGTCCCCACAGGGCAGCTGGCCATGGGAGACACGGGGGGAGATGAGGCTGCTGGCCGGGCCTGGCAGTTATGTTAACCGCTGCACGATGACGGCATTGAGCAGGTTGGCTTCCTTCAGCGTCTGGTTCTCGTCAGCCAGCTCTTTGTTCGGGAAGGTAGTCATAAGGACAAAGCTGGTGGCAGCCATGGCCGGCCGGGCGTCTACGATGAAGAGTCGGATGTCGCTGATCCTGGTAGAGTAGGGAGGCGGGTGAGTGGTGTTCTCTGCTGCCTGCTGCCCACTCCCACCCCTCACCCCAGGCTAGAGGGAGGCCACATCACATCCCCAGGTCCCTTCCTCCACCCCATCCTCCACAGAGTGGCCAAAATGCTCATTTGGAAACACATGAGCTCATGTCACTCTTCTAAAATCCTTCAGAATTGCTCCCGTCTTCCTTGTTATAAACACCAACCTCCTGACTGTAGTCCCAAGTCCCGCCTAATTACACACCAGCCTCCTTCCCCCATTCTCCTACGTCCCCTCTTCAGTTCTTCATCGTGCTGTGCTCTCTGTTCACATCTGGTCCCTCTTCCCAGGGGCTTCTCTGCCTGATTCATCTTCTATGATCCTCAATACACTTGCTCCACACTAACCTCATATGAAGCCTGTTAACACTCAAGGCAAGCCATTCTCTGGGCCCCACGTGGGTCCTGACTTATATGGCCTATGACTGATGAAATTTAGACACTGCTATTCTAGGGGAGAAAAAGAGTTGTTTTGCCAAATATCTTTACTGGCAACAGTCCTCTCCTGCTAATCCCTGCATCACTCTGTGCCTCGGCTTCCCCATCTTTAAGTTGCGGAGGCAGTTTGTTTCGATCTGGCCCAGATGAGCTGAGATAGAACAGGTATTCTAGAATTCTCCAAGTCCGGATTTCAGAGACCTTCACAGCCTAGAGGTTGTCAGAGGCCTCCTGGGGGTCGGGAATTAGAGGAGTGGGATGAGTGGGATGAGTGAGTGGGATGCCACATTTTGTCCCCTCCCCGCTCCATCAACCACAGCAGTTCAAATTTCATCTGTTCTACTCTTGGGCTTTCGCATCAAACTTCCTATGAACAAACAGTTCAGAACAAATCCATCTGAGGAATCTGTGACCCACACGAGGGAGAGGGAGCAGTCACTGGCTACACTTAATGGAAGAGTGGGGACCAAACCAAAGGCTTCAGACGTGCACAGCTTCCTACCCCACTGCCTCCTCCGGAGAGAGCCTGGAGAGTCTGCTGGTGTTTAGGGGGAAGAACTGCTCCCTCTACTCACTTATCTGTGGGAATTTCTGGGACTCTCTTAGAGTAAGCCAGGCCCCATAATGCAAGGTACCTGTGGCTGTGGTTAAACTTCTGCACCAGCCTCCCACCATCAGCAAGCCGTATTTGGATGTTTGTGGTAGGCTGTGACTCATCGATTGAGATGGAAGAGCTGGCTTTGGCTTCATTTTCTGCCTGCTGTGCTGGAGAGCTGGTATTCAATACCTGGGGGGCAGTGCTGAGGAGAGAGGATCGCATCAGGACATGAACAGAAACAAAGCCCCAGCAGGAGTGGAATCCTGTCAAGGATTTTTACTGAGCATTTGCTATGTCTGGTGCTGTTTGCTGCTACTGACATAAGGAGTGACAAGACAGAATCCCTGCTCGGATGGAAGTTAGAGGTCCAGCAGAATTCACCTCAACCCCCAGGTTACTGCCAGCTCCCTCACTCCTGGAGTTGGGCAAGTTACCAACCCCCTTCTTCCCTGATGTCCACAACTGAACAAGAGCTTGAAGGGAAGAAAGCAGTATGCAAGAAAGCCTGGGCTGGAAGAGACTGGGACCTGACGCTGGAGTACCCAACAGAAGCAGATGAGTTTTAGCCCCACTGAGAGGCTAAGGGCAGAATGGGAAGGGGGTACTCCAAGTCTGCAACTGAGGTGGGTGTCACACAGCCTGGCAGGTGACTGTTGGGATGTAAATGACAAGTCCAGATTCTTATCCTCTGATGGAATTCTCAGGCCTGCCTGCCCTAGCGCAGCCTCACTCATGTGGGTATCTCGTACTCATTGGTCAACTATCAGGAGACAGTTCAGATTTCTGGAAAGCCAACCAAGTGCCTGGCACTACAGGGACAGGGATTAATTATATAATATGAACAGGACATGGTGCCTGCTGCAGTGTGGAGAGCTCAGATCTTGGAATGAGATGGACCAGGGTTTGAATTCACCCACTAGCTATGGTGGTGTTGGGCTAGTTATTTAAGCTCTTTGAGTTTCAACAAGAGTAGTAACGATATTCTTTAACAAGGACTATTGTGAGAATTGAAGGGGTGTTATACTCAGGGAGGTGGACAAACACAAAATGCACACAAATTCCCAATTCTCCACAACTGTGTGGAGGCGTTATCCTTTTTCTCTTAGCAGATGTCCTGGCCTACCTCTGCAGAGAACAGAGGCCATTAGATGAGAATCCCCTTGCCTTCCCCCAAAGCCTCTAATTTGATCAGTTCCTCCACCTCACTTCTTCCTCTGAGCTTTACAACCTAAAAAGGGTCTTCTTAGCAAATCCAACTGAAAGTGCTTTCCTAAGTGTGTTCCCTGGGACTTGAGTCCCTTGAGTTATCTACAGGAAGGTTCTGGAAATGTCACATATTATACCAACAGTGTCAGAGGCCACTAACATATTAAAGGTCTTGAGAGGTCGTAAAGAAACCTCCTGCACTGCAGGAGACCCGAGTTCGATCCCTGGTTCAAGAAGATCCCCTGGAGAAGGGAAATGCAACTCACTCCAGTATTCTTGCCTGGAGAATTCCATGGGCAGAGGAGCCTGGCAGGCTACAGTTCATGGGGTCACAAAGAGTCAGACATGATTGAAAGACTAACACTTTGAGAGGTTGTGAAGTGAAGGCAAACTTATTTGACCACCATGTTCTTTTTTCATGTTAACTTCCTGAAGATCATTTCATGGAACAGTCCATGAAATGTTGCCCCAGAGCACACAGTCAGCAAGGAAGAACTAAAAACTGAACTTACTTTCTGTGAACATAAAAAATCCGGAATTATAGAGTGGAGATCAGAAGAGAACGCTGGCCACAGTCATTGGCTATGAGAAAAGCCTCTTCTATGTATCGACCTCACGTGTGGGACTCAAAAGATGAGACACACAGATAAATTACACCCATCACAGAAAGTTAAATGTTGCACCTGTAAATGCTTAAGATCTACTCTGTTCCGTTCATTAGTTTTAAAAGTATTAAGTCAACTCTCTAATTAGATTCTAAGTAGCCTGGCCCTCAACTGTTTATAACAGTTCCAAGTACGACAGGTACTCATTGAAGCTGCTGCCTGCCAGAAAGGCCTGAACGAGAGAGAAGCTGAGCCACATGAATGCTCATTTCCTTTGTAGTGGGAATAAACTGGGCACTAAGGTGCTCTGCTGCCACAACGCTGAGTCTTGAGGCCCTGTCACCTGTTTTACAAAGATGAGCACTGCAGCAAGCACGGTGAGCAGCGGAGCTCAACCCAGCAGCAGTGACACCCTCACCCCATCCCAAGTGCACTCGTGGTGTTTGCTACTCGAAATCAAATGCAGGCTTCTCAAATCTTCAGATAGTTCCCATCCAAACAAACAAATGCAAAACCTAAAACAAAACCTAAATTCATGCAACTGAAAGATTTTTTTAAATTTCTGAACTGAGAAAAATCTATTTATTCACTTTATTTTTCTAGGTAATTGGAGAAAAAACAAGGATTGACCGATTTTTGAGGGAAACTTGAGAAAAATTTCTTAAAACAGTTGGCTTCCTGATCATTTTATTTAGTAAGACAACGATGGCAAGCACAGTAAAATTTATTGGTAAAACTAAAGCTAGAACTGAAAATCAAAGTGGAACTGGCAATGAACATTTATTTAGCTGACAAGCATCATGTCTGATTATCAAGCTCTGTTGATTCATCATCTGCACTAATAACGTAGTCCCATCTTAAAACAGAGGGCTTCCCTCGTGACTTAGACGGTAAAGAATCCACCTGCAACGCGCGCGGAGACGAGGGTTCCATCCCTGGATCGGGAAGATCCTCTGGAGAAGGGGGTGGCTACCCACTCCAGTATTCTTGCCTGGGAAATCCCAGGGACGGAGGAGCCTAGCAGGCTACAGTCTATGGGGTCACAAAGAGTCAGACACGACTGAGTGACTAACACGTCACTTCATCCTAAGTCTCCTTAAAATATCTTAATTTTTTGAGACGTATTGTCCTGTACACACAATACAGTTAAGACATTCCAAAAGCAGAAGCATTTTCGGTTAATATCATGAAGCCAGACAAACCCAAACTGCAAGGTGTTCTGAGTCCTTCCTTAAAACTACTGGTGGGTGAAAGAAGGGTACCATGTTTCGGAGGGCAATGTGAAGATCTTTTGAGCTACCTGTTGTACTACTTCCAGTACAACATCAGGGGTATATAAAGATTTTATTAGATAACCACTGTAATGTTCATAATACTGATAATCACATAAGTACTTAATAGCAGGCACCAGTTAAGTTATGGCACATATGGAGGATAGAAAATTATGTTAGCATTAAAAAAAATATTGTAGAAATGCATTTACTGATCTGGAACAATAGCCAGACTACACTGACTAGGCAAAACAGTAGAGCACAGAACATTTGTTTGTACACACACACCGTCAGATACTAACTGGATATATCTGGCTATTAGGTTTAAGAATAGCTTTTACTCTTAATCTGTATTTTCTATTTTAAAAGATAAACACACTTTATTTTCAATAATGTATGGGAAAAAAATTTAAGTGGTGCTCCACAAAGCCGACCACAACTGACAGGGAAGTCACAGATGGATCACTCTGAGAACAGCTGTCCCAGACTAACCCACAGGCCCCAATGTGGGAGATGAAGTGGTGAGAGCAGGGTGACTTCAGTATTTTGGTCCTGGTAAACCGCAGTCTTATCTCTAATAGAGCTATGACCCTTGCTCCTGACGAGGCACGAATGGCCAGCAGGGAGGCAGAGGATTTGAGGAGAGGGCCAGTCAGAATCGCAAAGAGCACAGCTGTTGGCAGACCACACTCTGATTCCTGAACATGATGGTGAGGTGAGCAAGGGCAGCACCGAGCTCAAAAGCTGCCAGAGCTAGATCAGAAATAGGGTCATGCTGTGCAGAAGTGTGGGAAGGAGTGCCAATCAGAAGACCAGGCTCTGGTCCTGGTGGTACCGCAGGGAGCACCTAAAGGTAGCCCTTAGAGTCCAGGAGCCTCAGCTTTCCCTCTGGAAAGGATGGGCTGTACTGTGTGTCACCACGCTGAAAGCCTCTTGTGTGCACGGATCCCTCAGAAGAATACTGACCAAGTGACCCCATGCACAGCCAAAGCTGAGTGGGTCCCTGAGAAAAGGCTGCCTGTCTGTGGGTTCGTCAACGATCTGGTATGAGAGCTCTGCTGATCAGAGGTAACAGAACTATCAATCAATCAGATCCTGTTAATATGAGGGGCTTGAATGCAAGACAGAGATAATGGCAGAGGACACAAGGCAAAACAGTCACAGGGAATGACAAAGTAAGTGTCAGGAAGTGTTTAGCAGAGAAGCAAAAATAAGAGCTCCCCTAACACTGGAGCAGCAGCCTGCACAGGGGCAACAATGTCCTTGAGCTTCCCTGGATCCTGAACGATGCTGCTGCAGGCTGGCTGGATTCCTTAACCCCTCTGAATCCCCACCTCAAGTGACCTGAATACGTGTGTCTGCTTCAGCCTTAGAGCCATCGAGGAGGTGCTCTCTGCCCTGAGCATCCTAGATGATCGAGTCCAAGCAGCGACGTGTTACCTTCACTGATCACTGTGGGACAGTGCTCTACGTGCTCCTCCCAACAGTAGTCAGGAGATAAGGACCCTTACTAGCCCCTTTAAGCTGAGAAAACTGAGGCTGTACAGTCTAAGGTTATATGGCTAGAAAGCAAAGAAGAAATTTAGACTTAGGTTTGTTAACACCAAAGTCTATGTTCTCATACTTTTCCTCCCATAAAGATAAAATCTGAAGTACTTTGTAATAAACAGTAAAGAGCTGCATCAAGTGAGCTGTGCACAGGGTCTGCTGGGCCCCAAAGGAGTGACCCACACAGTTCCACCCGACCCGTGCTGCTCCTTACCTGCCCAGTTTCTGACCCTCGCCAGTGAAGGCTTTGAAGGCTCCCTTGGGCTTCACGAAGTCCTCATCCCGATGGTCCTCCATGTCCAAGTTCACCTGCCCACCGTGAGCTAACCTCCGCAGCTCTGCTGGCACCTCTCTGTGGGAGAAACGGCAGTGCTAGGGCCCACAAAGAGCAGGATGGGAATGACAGTGATGGGTCCAAAAGGAGGAGAAACTTCATCTCCAACTGATGGGCCTCCATGGGGAGCTGACTGCTCTAGCGGCTGTCTGTCGCCCCCTTCTCTCATGCCTGCCTAGAGTCATATCTGGTGACTTGGCTCTGACCTAGGCCCAAAGTGGAAAAGTAGATACACAGGGTTTTAGAAGCAAATCTGTGAATCTGTTTCTCAATTGTGCTAAATCTACTTAAAAATTTAAATTTCTTAAATAATAAACATTTGAATTGGTTTCTTCTTTCCCATCTGCCAATCTCACTCACTGATGTGGAACCTGAAGAAGGGTTTTTCTGCTTACCCTCTGCGAATAGACTCCAGAAACTGGGCATTGGATGGGTCTTGGTAGCTTCTGAGTTCACCATTGTCCAAGCTGAATCCAGTCTTCCAGAGCTTCAACACTACATGAACCTATGACAACAGGAGGTAAGCAGTCCATACATTGTCAGGAACCTGGCAAGCACACCAGTGTGAACCTGCAAATTAGCGAGTTTTTTACTATTTTACTGTGTCATTACTAAAACACACAGACAGACAAACATATATACTCATGCACAAGGAGAACAATCAACAACCAATGAAATAAGTATTAACATAAAATAAGAAGGTGACATGGCACGAGTTAAGAGAATAGGCTTTGATTTAATCAGACCAGGATCTGCGTCTTGATCTTGCCACTCACTCACTAAGTGGCACTGAGCACATGACTCAACTGATTGAAGCTGTAGCTTCCTTATCTGTAGGGTTGCCAGCGTGCTTGGCACACAGCTCGTGCTCAACTACATTAGCATGGCAAATTTTACACGGACTATTTTGCAGTCATTAAAAATGATACCTACAAAATTTGTTAACTCCCTGTACATAGCGACAGGAAAGGGTCTAGAGGGCTAAAGAACAACATATTAGCAGCTGCTGCCTCATATTAGCAG